>NC_083240.1:47594299-47894299 GCF_032191835.1 Heteronotia binoei | reverse complement strand
CTCTCGGGCTGCTCTCTCAAGTTTTTTTTTGTGCCTCCCCCCCCAATTACATGAGAAGGAAAGACGTCTGCCCCAGGGCTGCCCACATAGCTATGGTGCACAGCAGCCTTCTGCACGAGGAGAGCAAGTGCTCCATGGGCAAGAGGGATTGTGGGCCCAGTCAACCAAGGCTAGAATTCAAATCAAATGTGTGAAGGGAGTCCAGAAGCCTGCAGCAGGACGACAGCTTTTGCAGTGTGTGTCCGACCTGGAGCAGACACACTTCTCTTTAGGCAGAAGCCCCCAAAAGTCACCGGGGGGGGGGGGGGAGAGATGGTGACTCTGCTGCAGCCACGTTTGAAACTGGTCTCCTTATCACAGAACTCCTGCCTGTTTCTTTCCCACTCAAACTGCCAGGGGTCCCCCAGGCTCTTCCCGTCTCTTGCTGCCCCAGCTGCAGCTGCCGGGTCTGGATGCTGGCAAGCTCAACATGCCAGGGAGATGCTCCTGCCAAGAACTCCCCAGTCCTGCTTTAAATCCTTACTTGATGGGGACAGGGCAGTCGTCCAATGATGATGTGGGGGGTGTTCTTTACTGCCCATGAAATACTTGCAAAATCTGCTCCCACCATTCTTGCATTATGGAATGGAAACTGGCATCCATGGGGAATGCAGAACCCTCCCCCCCCCCAGCACTGCCCAGATCCAGACCCAGCAGCTTTCCAGCCCTGTACAGACATAAAGCCCACAAAGTGCCACAAGAGAACCCACACTTTGCATGCAGAATTTTAATCCCTCCCTGGCCTCTCCCCTGAGGGGTCTCAATGTGCCCCCCCCCAAGAAGAAGCTTCTCTGCCTGGGATCCTGGAATTGGCCATGGCCAATAAAAGCAGCCACATCAGACATGGGCGTCTTCCTATGGGCCCACGCAAGTCGCTTGCCACTCTTTATTGACTTTCCTATATTTGAATACTGCCCCTTCCTCCAAGAGCCTCAAGACAGTGAACAGCTGCCCGTCCATGTGACCCCCCCCCCCCACACACACACACAACAACCCTACGAGGGAGGCTAGGCTGAGTGAGAGTGAGCGACTGGCCCAGGGTCACCCAGCACACTTTGTGGTCAGATGGGAATCTGAAGCTGGGTCTCCCTGGCCAGCAATTTAACCCAATTACATCAAGCTAGCTATTTTTTTCAAAGGAAGAGCAGGTTGCAATCAATGAAAAGACTGTTTGGGAACAACCACAAGAGAAGTGACCACAGAGGTAGGTCAGAGGAGGCAAAATTAACCTGTCCGGATGACTTGTCTCAAGCAGGCCAGGGCCCCATTGAGCCGAGAGCACTCCTCCACCCGGGCCCCGCACCGCTTCATGGTGTCCTTCACTTTTGACTCGTTCATCTCCAGTAAGGCATCGAGGGTCAGGTCCTCCGGTATCCGCTGCAGAGAAAATCCTAAAATGACTATGGCTTATTTGTTCTGGAAAGCTTCCAGGATGAGCAATTCCAGCTCCCAACACCCTCCTCCCAAATTTTGGCATTTTATGAATCACTCATTGTCACGGTGACTTGTTAAAGAAAAAGATCACTAGGTCAGGAATGAGCAAACAACAGGGCTCAATTGGCAGAGCCCAACAGCTGTTCCGACAAGAGAATTTCAACTTTTAACAAAAAGTGGGCTAAAGAAACCACCAGAAATGTGTCTCCCATTGAATGGCCCTGTCACTCTGCTTTCCATAAGCAGAGTGACGAGGCAGATGTGGGAAGTTTTGAGGAACAGCCAGTTCATTCTCCCCAAAAGCAAAGCCAGGCATTGTGTATCAATCGTTCCTGGAAGAGCTGATGTGCCAAAACACACACCCTGCCCCAAAACTACATATGCAGGCCCCCCAAATACTGCAGAAGTAGAAGTGGAAAAGTGATGCTCACCAAACATGCAACCCATTGGGCTGGCTGCCATCTTTCTCCATGGCCCCAACTTGGCTTCTCAGGGGTCAAAGGAGGAATTAAATACCACCTCAAGGGCCCTAGTTAGTCAGCCTGAACGCCCACTGCCCCAAACTTCATGACTAATCTTTCCCCTCCTTCACTTCACATCATATCACATGAACACATGAAACTGCCTTCTACTGGGTCAGACCCCCCTGGGTCCATCGAAGTCAGTCTTGTCTACTCAGACTAGCAGAGGAGGTCTTTCACTTCACCTGCTGCCAGATCCTTTAACTGGAGATGCTGCCAGGGACTGACCTTGGGGCCTTCTGCAGGCCAAGCAGGGGCTCTCCCACTGAGCCCCAGCCCCTCCCCTCTTGCATCTTTGCATTTCTTGTTCTGAACTGGCCTTATTCTGGAAATTCTAAGCAGCTTTAAAAATACGCCTGTGGGGGGTGGGAATCCTTTAAAAAGAAGAGAAGTGCCAGACAACACCAGCATCATTACTGAAGAAGCCAGAACAAGATGGTACAAACTGTGAGCCAGAAAGTTACACAGTCCTGCTTCAGAAACAATGGGCAGGACAGGTTGCACTACCAACATAAAAGGGATCTGTTACCCAATAAAGCAACCTTAACTGCCATGTCAGCATAGGGCTTTAGAGCCCTTAACAGACTGGGATTTACTTGCATATGGCTTCCTTCTTCTGCACCAATCCTTTAAGGCAGCAGTCCTCAGTTTGGCACCCTGCAAATCACAGCATCCAACAATCAAGAAATTGGCACCTGCTTATCAACTCTTGGAAATGAAACCCTATAGATATTGACTGGAATGGGGGAGATGGAGAGATAGAGAGCTTCAGGTCACTCACTACCAGCTGATCAGTTAGCTAAGATGGGTTTGTATTAGCCAGAGGCATCAAAACTAAACACCCTCAGCTTGGCCACAGACAGCATCTTATGTCTCTGGGCTTGGTTCCTGCACAGAATGCAAATCAGAATTGCTATTTGACCATTATAAGCAGCCAACTCACACACACCCCCACCATCACTCCCTGTCCCCTGCTGATCCTTAATGTGGGGCAGGTGAATAATTTGGGGGGGGGGATAATGTCATCTAATGCAGCAGTAGTATTTCCAGGTAAAGACCTGGAAATGATGTCACCACATCGAGCAACTCTCTAGGAATTTTCTCAAACTCTACGGTCTTTACCATAGATGCTGGGGAAGTTTCCTAGAGCATTTCTTATTGCAGAGCCAACACTTCTGGATCTTTACCCAGAAGTGACATCACTATGTCACATGAAGTTCTCCCTACCCAACAAGCACCCACTAGTTCCAGTCACAGGCCTGGCAACCCCAGAAAAACTATTTATTCCTTTGGGAACTGCAAGCAAGTGGAATGTCTTCCTGAAAGCAAAGTGCTGACCCTGGATTTCTTCTTCCTCTTTGATACAGGAGGTGTTTCAGAAGAGTACGGCAGGTATCACCTTTGTGTCTGCAAGGAGCACCTCAGGAGGTGACCTCCTTCCTTGGAGCTTTTTAAACAGAGGCCAGATGGCCATCTGACAGCAATGAAGATCCTGTGAATTTAGGGGGAGGTGTTTCTGAATTTCCTGCATTGTGCAGGGGGTTGGACTAGATGGCCCTGGAGGTCCCTTCCAACTCTATGACTTGGATGCAGCTACCTCTGCTCACCATGAGCTACCTCACAGGAGAATACGTGACTTGAACATCCCAACATTTTGCTATCAGCCTGTTGCAGTTACCTTGTGACCAGCACCTACTATAATTTTTCAAAATTCCCAAAGTGCCCACAGGCTCAACATAACTGGGTAGTACCTGAAAAAATAAAAAGGGAGGGGAAGTCATGTAAGCATTCCCAATTTCAGCATTTATGTTAATGTCCACATGCCCCACACACTCTTTGCCACCAAAATTTTGTAGTTCAGCACACAACATTAAATAGGCCACCTCCAACACCAGATCTTTACTTTTGCATGTAACACCAAAAGCAGAGAACACACAACACAGAAACCAGGCAGAAAGCCAGATCACAACGCAAGGGAGTCACAAAGTGTTCTGGAATTTCATTTGTACACCAGATGATAGAAGGACATGTACTTGAGCAAGACATCTGTTTCTTCTAGGGTGGCTTCCAATGTATTTTTAAAACAATATATATTTAAAACAATACCTTAAAAACATGCACACAAATGGAGCCTCAGTTGGAGTCACACCTGCATGTCAAACACCAAGGAACCAAACTTTAATAGTCAGACATCAGTGCCCTGTGTCACACCAGGCTTATTGACCAGGGAAGAAAACTGAGCTGGAGTGTTAACAACACAACCCAGAATCCTCCTGGTCTGGGAGTCAGATGATTCCGGACAATGTTGCCCCACAGAGATGCTTTTGAGAACCCCACCACCACCACCACGAGCCAGCTTCTCAGGGCTTTGCTGGAGAACCAAGGTTTGATAGCAAAGACAAGGGATTATGATCGAGCTATGCCCTCTCAGTTTTAGACACACCTTGACAACAACTCAGTTCTTCAGCTTCCTGAAAACTCATCAAAATGCAAACCAACATTAACCCTCGAGGCCCTCCAGGATTCTGGTTCTGCACAATGCAGCCTTCTCTGGAATCCCAATCAAGAGGACATCCCAAGCCATCAACCCACCCCATGGCTTTTGCCAAGTCATTAGTGAGATCAGCAGAAAACATCAAGAGTCACTGTTCTCTTCTTCAGATACAGCTAGAATACATTCCAGAAACATTTTAGCCGTATCTGAAGAAGTGAACAGTGACTCATAAACACTTCTACCCTGCCGCAAATTTTATTAGCCTTTAAAGTGCTTACTGGACTCTTGCTCTTTTCTACTGCTACAGACAGACTAACGTGGCTATCCATCTTGACCTAAGGCCTGTCACTCAGGTAATTCAGTCATCCCACTCAGATCTATCTCACCTTCTCCTTATTCTGCACTTGGTACTTTCTTTCTACCTGCTTCTTGCACAAAGAAAAATTAGAATCCACCAGCAAAAGCCAGGATTCTAACTTTCCTCCCAATAAGAACTAAAGATAACATTTATCCAGTCACAGCACATCTCCAAGTTCCCTGATTGCAAGCAGAATTTGGAAATTTGGCCCTAAAACAGAGAAGATCCAAAAGTACAACCAATATGATTTGGTCCCAAAAGTATCAGGATGGCATCTGTTCTAGCAGAACATGGCTCCAAATTCAGCAAATTACCTTAAGACACCCAGGGCACTATAACAGGGGTCCAGATGAAGGGGAATGCCTTCCACTTTCTGTTCTTCTTATTTAAAAACTCCATGCTGGTTCCAGACTGTGCCTTAAAAGGTACAGAACTTTGCAAGTAACAGGATCACAGGCTCCTTGACAAAGATTTCTTCTGGGCTCCTCTCATCTTACTGAGAGCCAACCAAAAAATCACCAACAAAAACCACTTGGATCATGTCAGATGTTTGATCGGATAAGGATAACATAATCTGGAGCAGGGGGGGCAAAGGAGGAAGAGGAGAGAAAACTGTGCTGAAACAACCAGGACACCTTTGCAACAGAGGTATGCAAGCGCTCAGGAAGAGACAGAAGAAGAGGCAAGCAGGGTTTGTGGGGGAAAGTAAAACCAAGGAACTTTCAAGTTAGAACTTTAGGGGGAGGTATTTGTGAGTTTCCTGCATTGTGCAGGGGGTTGGACTAGATGACCCTGGAGGTCCCTTCCAACTCTAGGATTCTATGAACTGCAGCCAAGAGCCCTAGCAACACAATCTTGCCTCTCTGCTAAGTGCTGGGGGGAAATGGCAGGACCCCCATTTTGTTCTGCCATCTTTTCACATAAACTGGTGTCTGATTTAAATTCCGGAACATGCTGTTCACTCTCACTAATAGGCTGGCTGGCTCCCAGAACCGAGAGAAAACCTGCTGTCAAAAAAATGGGACGGAGGGGCTCGTGTGAGAAAAACATTGTAAGGAAAATTTTATCTTCAAGACGCAGCTTGCAGACGAAGCTCTGTAGCATTCATTATTTTTTAAAGCAAGCACACAGATGAGGGATGGGCATGAGGAACCAGGAGAAAGGAGATTTGTGGCGGTTCATGAGAAACCACAAACTGTGAGCCCCCACAAACTTTGCAGTTCACTGAACTGATTCATGGTTTGTTAGGTTTGTGAAATGGGGGGGGGGGGGACTTCTGCAGAGTGGCGGCATTTTTAAATGCCTTACCTTCACTCACTGAGGTGTGCCGTGGTGGCAGTGCAACTTAGTGAGTGAAGCGAAGGCTTTTAAAAAGAAACCTTTTACAAACCGAACAAATCACTGCAAAGAACATGGGCAGTTCATAGACAATGTGATTGCACAAATCACGGTTTGCAAACCGATGAGCTGGCACAGTTCATTATGAAATTTTGTTCATAACCCGGTTCATGCTCATCCCTAACACAGATTCTTTTGGAGACATTAAGCTGCTTTGGGTGCACAAAAAGAGTGTTGACCATGTTTCAGTGCATGGGGCTGATGTGCTGAGGGGGGAGCAGGGCAGGGCATGTGAGCTCCACGCTAATACCGTGGTCAGTGCTTTGCATGCAGAGGTTCATCCCTCTCAGTCCTTCCAAAGGGTCAGGTAGGAAGTGATGGGAAAGGCCTCCACCAGAGACCCTGGAGAGGGGCTGCCCATCAGACTAGACATGACTCCACATAAGACAGCTTCATGCAGACACAAGGGCCATTTTACCTCCCCTCAGAGTTAGGGAATGTCTGAAAAGCTGCCTGAGTGATTCATGCCCACAGTCTGAGAGGCAAGTATATTTTGGGGCACTAATTCTGTGGTGGCATTAGAAGCCCTTTGAGAGAGATTTTTTTTTGGGGGGGGGGGGTTAAATGCCTGCTTTCCCTCCTAGCCTCCACTTGCTCCCTCATTCAGCAGTCTTTTCCAACTGGCTGCAAGGAGGAGGAGGAGGAGGGAGGTTTATTGGACAACGGAGGCCTTGCCAGTCAGCTAGAGCCAAATCCTTCAGCTGGGGTAAATCATCCAACTCCAGAGAGGGAGATTTGAGGGTGGGGCCTGGGGACAGTGGGGTGGGATGGCACAGAGTCCATCCTCCATTGCTGCTACTTTCTCCAGGCCCTCCTTGGAGGCGGACAGCCCCAGGAAATCAGAAGGGCTGCTAAAGGCTGTATATGAGAACAAGCAAAATTCTTTGGGGAGGGGTGGGCAGAAGAGGGGAAACTTTCTGGACCCTGCCAAAACTTTCACCACAAGCCTTGCAGGATCTGGCTCCTTAATCAGCCTTAGGTTTTATCCAGCGCGTGCCATGCTGCTTAGAAGATTTATGAAGCCTATCGGGCGGGGAGGGGGGGAGAGAACCACTATGGTACCAGCAGGCATGACCAACCGGCTGTGCCACAAGACAGAATTACAGGCTGGAAGCAACACAAAGCTTGTGACAGCAGCAGCTACTGCTGTGGCTATAGTTCCGCTCCTCAACACAGAAGTGGCAAGTGACACAAACTAAGAGTAGAAGAGCATTCCGAGGCCTAGTCGTCAGGCAGCAAGCAGCAAACATGTGACAGGATATTTATGCCATTGCTGCATGACAATCAAGCCAATCAAGGGATAATTTACAGCTGGATTTTCTGAGGTGGACAAGACCATATAGCTGTACACTACTGGGAGGGGGAGGGGGAGGGGGAGGAAATTGGATTTTTACCCTGCTCTTCACTTGAAGTGTCAGAGCAGCTTACAATTGCCTTCCCTTCCTCTCCCCACAAAAGGCACCCTGTGAGGTAGATGGGTCTGAGAGAGATCTGACAGAAACTGCTCTTGAGAGAACAGCTCTGCTGAGAACTTGTGACTGACCCAAGATCACCCAGCAGGTGTATGTGGAGGAGTGAGGAATCAAGCCTGGTTCTCCCAGATTAGAGTCCGCACTATTAACCATGACACCAAACAAGCTCAGGGGTCCCCAGCACGGGGCCTGCTGCTGACACCCACCAGGTGTTTCCAGAAAGTGGGTGTGGCCAGGTGGCTGCTACCTGGCAAGGCTGCTGATTAGCCACTGGAGATCTGATTGGCTGAAGAAGTAAAAACAATGCTGTTTCAGTGGCAGCTGCCATCACAATTTTGGCATTATTCTCTTCTCGTTCCTCTTTCTCAACATATTCTTAGAAACCATGTCTTTCACCCCTCATGGTGGCCACCACCTTGTGTCAAAATTCCAATCGTGCCCACAGGCCAAAAAAGACCAGGGATGCTGGGTACAGCACAACAGAAGATAACGGCCAGCCAGGAGCGGGCTCATAACCAGTCTGAGTTGGGCCAGTGGGGCTCATGTGCCTGAATGCTCCTTCGTAAGACAACATTCCTTGTGCTTAGAAAATCAGGATGTCAGAGAAGTGTTACAGGCTAGACTTGTCCTCGACAACTACTCTTCTGGAAAGAGGAGGTTTTGCTTGTTTTTGTTTTTACATAAAAGAGCGGTCAACCATTGACTTCCAATCTGTAAATCAGACACAGGTTGACCTCCAAGGCAAAAACTATGTCCAAGATTTCCCCTGTCCTCCCCTCCAGGAATTTAATTTTAGAATGAACATTGGAGTAGCAAGTTGTAGGAAAAAGTATAAGCACAGAAAAGGAGATTATAGCTAAACAATCTCAATGACCTTGAATAGGAAGAGCTCAGACAGGATTTCCAGGCCGGCTACCAGTCCTCATGACATGCAAAGCACACCCACAGGCATGCACAGGTTAAGCCCAGCAGGGAGGGGAAGGAAGGGAGCAGCAACTTAAGAGGCTTTCTGTGAACAGCCACTTATTTTATATATTGCAGCCTCCCCTCCCCTCCCCTGCACACAGGGCTCACAGCAGATAACCACAATAATACATTTCCTTGTTAAAAACAACTCTTAACAATACTACCAACAACCAATACAATGGTTCATAAGAAAGGAGAACAACATATGCCCCTTATCTAGGAAGGGGAGTACATATCATACCCATTAGGTTAATAAGGCAGCTGCAGACAAAGGAAAGGGAGAAGGGAAGCCAGTCTTAATGGAAACCATCACTGCCCTCCTCACCCACAGGCCTGGTGGAACATCTCAGTCTTACAGGCCCTGCGGAATTGCATCAGATCTCGCAGGGAGTCAGCAGAGAGTTCTACCAGGTGAGGGCCAGGGCTGGAAAAGCCCTGGTTCTAGTTGAGGACAGCCAGATACTTTTTTGGCCAGGGATGACTAGGAAGTTGTCATTCAATGAATGCAGTGCTTTTTTTTTTTGGGGGGGGGGGGTGTACCAGGAGAGGAGGTCCTGCATATAGGCAGGTTTGAAACCCAGACCATTTAGGGCTTTAAACCTGGAACATGATCCAGTATCAACCTGGAGCCAGTGCAGTTGGCACAGCACCAGTTAAATATGAAGTCTAAATGGGGTTCCCATAAGAACAATGTATTGCCCATTCTGGACCAGCTGAAGTTTCCATATCAGCCTCAAGGGTAACCCTGTGTAGAGTGAGTTGCAATAGTCTAATCTGGAGGTGACCATTGCATGGGTCACTGTGACTAAGTCCAGGCAAGACAGGAAGGGGGCCAGTTGTCTAACTTGGTACAGGTGGAAAAATACCAACTTGGTCACACTTGTGATCTGGGCCTCCAACGAGAGGGAGGCATCCGAAATTACACCAAGATTTTTGACGGTGCTGATGTTAAAGGCACACCATCAAGAGCTGGGAGTTGGCACCCTAACCCAGAATCCCCCCCCCCGGTTCAGACACAGAACCTCCATCTTAGATTTCATTTCAGCCAGTTCTGTTTCAACCATCTAACCACAGCCACCAAGTCTTTAGCCAAAATATTTAAGGCAGCATCCAGGGCTGGCCCATAGGAGTAGACCAGGTAGGCAGCCACCTAGGACCTACAGGGGCACTGGCCAGTCCACCCCCCCCACACCGCTCTCATCTTCCCGTGTCTGCACTGGGTGGCACATTGGCATGAGCCCATCTTCACTGCAAGGGAAGGCAGGCTTGGAGGAGAGTGCATGCTACCCCACTGCTCTCGCCTTGTGGGGCATTGGCGCATGCACTCTTCCGAGCCTGTTTTTGGTGGGCTCCAAGGAGTGCACAGGTCACCACCCCGCCCTCACCTTCCCAGGTCTGCCAGGGGTGGGGCAGGGCCTAGGGCATCAGAAACTCTGGCGCCAGGACTGGCAGCATCTGGCCATCCACTCATTAACAGATACAGTTAGGTATCATCTGAGTACTGTGGACAATCCAGCCCAAAGCTCCATACCAGCTGAGCGACAGGCACATATAGTTAAATAACATTGGGGAGAGGACTGCCCCTTGGGGAACACCACACACCAATGGATATTGTGGTGAAGCCTTCTCCCCTAGCCCTACCCTCTGTCCCCGGCCTTGGAGGAAAGAGACAAGTCATTTCAAGGCTGCCCCATGAATCCCCACATCAGTGAGGCAGTGGGTCAACAGATCATCATCGACTGTGTTGAGCACTGCTGTCAGATCAAGCAATAACAGCACTTTAAAAAAAATTAGTTTTAAACAAGATACAAAAAAGGAGGGGGAAAACAGGAATAGCCACCACTCTACAAATAAGACAAAACCAAAACATAAAAAGAAACCTTCTGCATTATCAACATAAAGGACAAAGTAATAAGAAAAATCCATAGAATACAAAGAAATATTGACAGAGGGCTTCATATTCTGGACATGGTGAAAATTTATCTTACAGTATAGCTGAGAGAGGGAGGAAATATCAGTGGCCTTAGGGATCATTATTTTCCTATGAATTATTCTTTATATACTTCATACTTAATCCCCTGCCCCACCATAATGTGAGGAAGGGCCTGGATAAATACTGAATGCCTCTTTGACTTGTATATAAGATAAAATCATGCCACATTTTGAAAAAGTCTGACATTTTGGCTTCATCTTTGATTATTCTGATACATCAGCTTTTCTGCTGCGGCTCTTTGCCATAGCTCAAGATACCAAAAAATGCTGCAGATTTCCAACATTTTGCTATTAGCCTATAGGCTGCCATCAAAATAAAGCCTAATGGCTTCAGAAAGCCAGGAATACAGTCATCTATTGGCACATCCAACAATTTGCTGAGGGGCATCGGATCCAGTATTCTGGAACCCAACTGGATCGATCAGTCTCCATGGACAAGCATGAATCAACTTGCTGCTTATGCAGGAAGGGGCTGGGACACCCAGACGGACCTTCAGGACAAAATGGTCTGATGATGGTACTCTATCAATGGCAACCAGAACCAAATCCCCATGCCAAAGGTCAAATCCAGTGAGTGGCCTGCTTGATGTGTGGGACCTGATATAATCTGAGAGAGAGAGACCCAGCACTGCCACGGAAGACACCAGGTCTGTGGCCTGCAAGGAAGCAGCAACATCGGCATGGAGACTGAAGTCCCCCAGAATTCTCAGTCTGGGGAACTCCAAGGCTCAGTCCAACACCACCTCTAGCAGGCTCAGCAGGTGTGCTAGGCTGCTGGTACACCGGCCAGATAGACAAACTCTCCTCAGCACCCCAAACCAGGCCAACACAGTCATTACTGGAGATCTTTGGGATGGGGAGTGCCATTAAGTTAAATGACTCTCAAATGAGTGTCACCACCCCCACCCTATGATGCCATTTGTAAGGGCCACTTACACGTTGCACATATGTAGCAGTTTAATATTTAAAAGAACGGTCAGTCAGATAGGTGAGAGATTGGCCTGATATGGTTTCTTTCTGCAGTCTGACTCCCAGTCAACACACCGAAGACTCTGCCTGCCACTGCTCCAAGCAAGGACTTAGGAACAAAAATGTAAGAACAGATCTAATTGTCAGATCTTGAGTGCTTGCGAATGGTTCCTCATCTTCTTGGAGAGGAGTGACAAGTGGAGTACCTCAAGGATCTGTCCTGGGACCTGTTTTGTTCAACATCTTTATCAATGATTTGGATGAAGGAATAGAGGGAATGCTTATTAAATTTGCAGATGATACTAAATCGGAAGGGGTTGCAAACACAGAAGAAGACAGAAACAGGATACAGGATGACCTTGACAGGCTGGAAAACTGGGCTAAAATCAATAAAATGAATTTTAGAAGAAGATGAAGATGAAGATATTGGATTTATATCCCGCCCTCCACTCCGAAGAGTCTCAGAGCGGCTCACAATCTCCTTTACCTTCCTCCCCCACAACAGACACCCTGTGAGGTGGGTGGGGCTGGAGAGGGCTCTCACAGCAGCTGCCCTTTCAAGGACAACCTCTGCCAGAGCTATGGCTGACCCAAGGCCATTCTAGCAGGTGCAAGTGGAGGAGTGGCGAATCAAACCCGGTTCTCCCAGATAAGAGTCCGCACACTTAACCACTACACCAAACTGGCTCTAGCAGGGATAAATGTAAAGTTCTGCATTTAGGTAGGAAAAATCCAATGCATGGTTATAGGACAGGGGAGACTTGTCTTAGCAGTAGTATGTGCGAAAAGGATCTAGGGGTCTCAGTGGATCATACGCTGAACATGAGTCAACAGTGTGATGGGGTGGCTAAAAAGGCAAATGCAATTTTGGGCTGTATCAACAGAAGTATAGTGTCCAGATCATGTAATGTGATGGTATCACTTTATTCTGCTCTGGTAAGACCTCACCTGGAATATGGTGTTCAGTTTTGGGCACCACATTTTAAGAAGGATATAGACAAGCTGGAACGGGTCCAGAGGAGGGCAACGAAGATGGTGAGGGGTCTGGAGACCAAGTCCTATGAGGAAAGGTTGAAGGAGCTGAAGATGTTTAGCCTGGAGAGGAGGCGGCTGAGAGGTGATATTTTTTATTTTATTTTTTATTTATCTGGGATTTATATCCCGCCCTTCCCACCGAGTGGCTCAGGGCGGCTTACAACATATGTAAAACTAACATAAAAATAAATTACACTTTAAAATTAACATTTCATATTAATTAATTAAAATCCAACATTTGTTATAAATATACATATCGTTAAAAATCAGACAGCGGTCGTGAAGCTACACTCTATTCAAATTCAAATACTGATTCGGTATACCGTCCTCAGCATTCCGGTGTTCCATATTCAATATTCAGTAATCAGTATACAGGTATACAGGGATACAGGGCCGGTTAGTTGTGGGCCAGCCGGAAGAGGGTTGTCTTACAGGCCCTGCGGAATTGAGTAAGATCCCGCAGGGCCCTTACCTCCTCCGGCAGCTGGTTCCACCAAAATGGAGCCATTACAGAGAAGGCCCGGTCCCTTGTGGTCTTCAAGCGGGCTTCCTTTGGCCCGGGGACAACCAAAATGATCACCGTCTTCAAGTACTTGAAGGGCTGTCCTATAGAGGATGGTGTGGAATTATTTTCTGCGGCCCTGGAAGGTAGGACCAGAACCAATGGGTTGAAATTAAATCAAAAGATTTTCCGACTCAGCATTAGGAAGAACTTCCTGACCGTTAGAGCGATGCCCAGTGGAACAGGCTTCCTCGGGAGGTGATGGGCGCTCCTTCCTTGGAGGTTTTTAAACAGAGGCTAGATGGCCATCTGACAGCAATGAAGATCCTGTAAATTTAGGGGGAAATGTTTGTGAGTTTCATGCATTGTGCAGGGGGTTGGACTAAATGACCCTAGAGGTCCCTTCCAACTCCATGATTCTGTGATTCTATCTCATGTGTGGGAGTGCTTGGTACAGAAATCCCATTTTGTTGGTTCTGTAGGTGGCATAATTTAAAAACAAAATAAGAGCTCTGCTAGATCAGACAACCCAACGGCCCATTTAGTCTTGCAGCCTGTTTTCAGAGTGGGCAAAAAGCTTAGGAAGACTAAGACTCAAACCCCAGAGTTTCACTTGAAGAATTCTGTGGGTCTCAGTCAAGTTTGCCTAAGAGTGGGGGATAACTGCAACTTAATTTATACTGTAGCTGGTGGTTCTATGCCAGCAAACACACAGAACTACTGGGTGGGAAGAGAAAAGATGAGAAAAAGCAAACTGTGGTTTGAACTAAATTTATTTAATTCATTTCTTCAATTTCTATTCCACCCTTTTCCAAAGGCTCAGGAGGTAACTCAATTCAATTGGAGCATACAAAAGGATAGGGCAGAGAAAAAAACATACACACCTGAGGTTCTGACATGTACTGCCCAACTCAAAGTCTGAATTGCATATAAACTGGCAACGTGTGACAGAGTTGGCCCACAAGAATCTGGCAACATATCCCTAGCTAAGGTAGCCCTGAGATAGCCATATCATTCCTCTGCCTACTTGTCAAGGTTGTTTCACTGGCACCCTGTGATAGCCCCATGTAGGCAGTCTTGAACTCCTCAGAAGATGGAGAGATGGCCCAGGAGACTGAAAAGGCCTGATTCCAGAAACCTCCAACAACAGTGCTCGAGTCAGAAAGCAATATTTTTAAAAATAGGGATTTAAAGATTCATCATGCCTCTATAGCATGGATATATACACCAGCTTGTTGCATCATTTGCCCACGGAATTTTGTGAACTGAAGTTCTGTAAGAGAAGACCCTCAAGTGAAAGCTCTTCATCATCTATCAAAATTAATTATGTCCAGATTCTTGTAGTCAAAACTCCTTTGTTTAATTTGATTTCACCCGATAAGAACATAAGAACGTAAGAGAAGCCATATTGAATCAGGCCAATGGCCCATCCAGTCCAACACTCTGTGTCACACAGTGGCCAATATATGTGTGTGTATACATACATACATATACACACACAAACATATATATGTATATATATACACTGTGGCTAATAGCCACTGATGGACCTCTGCTCCATATTTTTATCCAATCCCCTCTTAAAGCTGGCTATGCTTGTAGCCGCCACCACCTCCTGTGGCAGTGAATTCCACATGTTAATCACTCTTTGGGTGAAGAAGTACTTCCTTTTATCCGTTTTAACCTGACTGCTCAGCAATTTCATTGAATGCCCATTGTGAGAAAGGGAGAAAAGTACTTCTTTCTCTACTTTCTCCATCCCATGCATAATCTTGTAAACCTCTATCATCTCACCCCACAGTCGACATATCTCCAAGCTAAAGAGCCCCAAGCGTTTTAACCTTTCTTCATAAGGAAAGTGCTCCAAACCTTTAATCATTCTAGTTGCCCTTTTCTGCACTTTTTCTAATGCTATAATATCCTTTTTGAGGTGCGGTGACCAGAATTGTACAATAATTCCCAGCATGGCGTTGACCTTTTTTATTGCAATCGCACACTGTCTTGACATTTTCAGTGAGTTATCTACCACGATCCCAAGATCTCTCTCTTGGTCAGTCTCTGCCAGTTCACACACCATCAACTTGTATTTGTAGCTGGGATTCTTGGCCCCAATGTGCATTACTTTGCACTTGGCCACATTGAACCGCATCTGCCACGTTGACTCCCACTCACCCAGCCTCAACAGATCCCTTTGGAGTTCCTCACAATTCTCTCTGGTTCTCACAACCCTGAACAATTTAGTGTCATCCGCAAACTTGGCCACTTCACTACTCACTCCCAACTCCAAATCATTTATGAACAAGTTAAAGAGCATGAGACACAGTACTGAGCCTTGCGGCACCCCACTGCTTACGGTCTTCCACTGCGAAGACTGCCCATTTATACTCACTCTCTGCTTCCTATTAATTAGCCAGTTTTTGATCCACAAGAGGACTTGTCCTTTTACTCCATGACTCTTGAGCTTACTAAGGGGCTGAGGATGGTAGGAATCCTGAGTGTCATGTGTAACAGCGCCTGCGCCAGACTGGCCAATCCGGTAGCCTTGGGATACCTCGCCTCTCCTGTTTCCTCCACTTTGGCAATGGCCCAGGAGTCCACACTCCAGTGCAGTTGCCATGGTGACAGTCTCACATCCGGCAAGCTACGCTTCTCCCCCCCCCCGAGCATGCCAAAGCCCCTAGGAAGTGGCTAGCAGAGCCTCATGCCCACGTTTGAGTGGCCAGCCACCTCATAAGTTAGGATTGGGCTGCCCGTACCCTACCTCCCCCCCTCAAAAAAACCCCAGCATCAACAATCAGTTCCACAGCAGAATATGCAGAAATTAAAGCATAAGAACATGAGAAGTCATGTTAGAGCAGGCCAGTGGCCCATCCAGTCCAACACTTATAGTGGCCAAAAAAAAAAAAAAAAAAAAAAAACCCAGGTGCCATCAGGAGGTCCACTAGTGGGGCCAGGATGCTAGAAGCCCTCCCACTGTTGTCCCCTCAAGTACTAAGAATACATAGCATCATTTACTGCCGACAGCTTACCACGCGGTCATGTTCCTGTTCTCTCCGCAGCGTCCGTCGGATTTTCCACTATCTGCGCCAGAGTTACAGGAAGTGCCGCGGCTTTTGCATAGCAAACGTAAACTGCTAAAACCCAGTTTTACCGAAAATGGTAAGAGACTTCCATCTATACCCTGTGACTAATAGCCACTGATAAACCTCTGCTCCATATGTTTCTCCAATCCCCTCTTGAAGCCATCTATGCATGTAGCTGCCACCACCTCTTGTGGCAGTAAATTCCATGTGTTGATCACCCTTTGGGGGAAGAAATCCTTCCTTTTATCCATTCTAACCCGACTGTTCAGCAATGTCATTGAGTGCCCATGAATTCTTGTATTATGAGAAAGGGAGAAACGTACTTCTTTATCTACCTTCTCTATCCCATGCATAATCTTGTAAACCTCCATCATGTCACCCTTCAGTTGATGTTTCCCCAAGCTAAAGAACCTCAAGTTCTTTAACCTTTCTTCATAGGGAAAGTGTTCCAGCTCTTGAATCATTCTAGTTGCCCTTTTCTGCACTTTTTCTAATGCTATAATCTTTTTTGAGGTGTGGTAACCAGAATTGCACATAGTATTCCAAACGAGGCCGCACCATCGATTTATACAGGGGCATTATGATACTGGCTGATTTGTTTTCAATTCCCTTCTGGAACCCTTTTTAAAGATGGGAGTGACATCAGTTACCTTCCAGTCCTCAAGAATGGGGACAGATTTTAATGGAAGAGTACATATTTTTGTCAGGAGATTGACAAGTTCACATTTGAGTTCTTTCAGAACTCTTGGAAGTGTGCCATCTGGGCCTGGCAATTTATCAGTTTTTAAATTTTCTATCAGTCATAGGACCTCCTCTCTCCACCTCAATCTGACTCTGGTCTTTCAACACCCCTCCCAAAATCAGCGGTTCTGGAGCGGGCAAACACTTCTCATCTTCCACAGTGAAGATGGAGGCAAAAAATGCATTCAGCTTCTCAGCCATTTCCCTATCCTCCTTCAGGAATCCAAGGGCCCCACTGCCTCCCTGGCTGGTTTCCTCCTTCTAATGTATTTGGAGAAATTTTTATTGTTGGTCTTTATGTTTTTTGCAATATGCTCCTCATAGTCAGTTTTTGCCAGCCAGATAACAGACTTGCATTTATTTGCCACAGCCTGTGCTCCATTTTTTAACCTCACTTGGACTAGCTTTCCATAGCTTAAAGGAATCCTTCTTACCTTTTACAGCTTCCATTACTTTGTTTGTTAACCATGAAGACCTTTTTCTATGCCTATGTACCTTTCCTAAACTGTGATATATGTTTTATCTGAGCTTCTAGATTGTTGTCTTAAATAATCTCCAAGCTTCCAATTGGGTTTTGACCCTTTTTACCTTTCCTCTTTATATGCCTCCTCATCTCAGAGAATATACCCTTTTAAAGTTAAAAGTGGTTGTGTTGGTCTTTTGGGGCAACTCCCTATTTATACAAATGGTGAAATCAACAACACTATGGTCACTGTTCTCAAGCGGTGCAATCACTTTTACATCTCTCACCAGGTCTTGGGCATTACTTAGGATCAAGTCCAGGATCGCCTCTCCCCTGGAAGGTTCTGTGACCATCTGCTCCATAGCACAGTCTCTGAGAGTGTCTAGAAACTCAGTCTCTTTCTCTCAACTTGAACACATATTGACCCAATCAATGTCTAGGTAGTTAAAATCACCTATTGTGACAGTTATTTTGTCTAGCCACTATTTTTAATTCTTTCATCATTTTATAATCATCCTCTGATTCATTGGCGATAACAAACTCCCAGAGTTAAGCTTTCTTTTGGGCCCACTATTTTGACACAAAGCATTTCCAGAAGTGAATCTTCCAGAAGCAAATCTTCTCTTACTTTCTCAATCTTACTGGCCTGTATACCCTCTCTGACATACAGAGCCATCCCACCACCAACCCTTCCCTCCCTATCCTTCCAATATAATTCATATCCAGGAATCACTGTCCCACTGACTCTCCTCATCCCAACAGGTTTCTAAACTGCCCACCATGTTTATATATTTCCCCCAGCACTACGGAGTCCAACTCCCCAGTTTTACCTTGGGGACTTCTAGCATTTGTATATAAACATGTATAATTTCCCACATCCTTCCTCCTGCTGCCTTGAGACCTTGCCAGGCTGTTCTTATTGTTTGTCACCATCTCAGTGGACAACTCTAATCCATTGCCCTGTAGAAAAGTAACAGCCAACCCTTCATATCGCTTTGAGAAGAGCCATCCCAAATCAGAGACATTTCATCTCCTGCCGGCTTTCCATGCAGCTGTGTGCACACAGCCAGCTTCTGATTGTACAGAGTCAGCAGGAGAACAGAACAGAGGAAATCTGGACCCTACATGCTGAAATCACTCATGAGTAGTGATGTTTCCTGTTAAGCTTCCCAAATCAGGCTCAGGTAACAGAGCAGGGATTGTGACCCACCAGGCACCACTTGGCAGCTACCAAGGGCCTGCAGCTCACCTCTGACTTGGCACTGTGTGGTGGAAGCAGGCTTGCTCAGGAAGCGAGGGGGAGCAGCCACCAGCCTCCTTGAGCCATGCGGCAGAGCCTGCAACTGCTCATTTGCTCAGGGAGCAATGGCGAGGAGAAGGCGCAACAGCCCTGGCCAGCTGTCTGCATGAATAACAAGGGCACAAAGGAAGACTGAGGGTCACAAGGCAACCACAGTGCACACTGCGGCATGGGTCCATCGTGGGACTCATACTTGGAGGAACTTTGCAACTTTTTTTTTTGCATCCCAGACCTCACCTCTAATTATAAAACAGAATCACCAACTTAAATCAAGTGATATGGTTTAAGTTAGAACTGTAGCAACTGCCCTGACCTGGATAGCCAAGGCAACCCCAATCTCAGACCTCGGAAGCTAAGCAAGTACCTGGATGAGAGTACTTGGCAGCTGGGATGAGAATACTAGCAGTCGGGAGGATAGGGGTAGGCTTTATTCAGTCGTCTCTCTGAATATCCTCGGGGGCCCCATTTGGGGCCAGTCATCATTACTTCCAGGTGCACATACACACACACGAATACAGAGGAGGAGGAGGAGGAGGAGGAGGAGAAGGAGAAGAGCAACTGAACACTTTGCATCTACCCAAGACATCCTTTAAAAATATTAACTGCTCTGAGCCATACGTTTCAAGACATACGCCGGGCTGATGTTCCACAGCAGACCTATTAAAGAGCTTTCAATTTTTGCCAGCCAGCCTCATTCACCACATTTGCCTCATTCATCACATTTGCCAGTAATAATCATCCTCATCCAACCACAAACCAGGAAACAGGCCCTTTCCAGCATAAGAAGGCATCATTTACTAACCTCATCTGCATTCCAGTCACAGATAGGCTGCATGTTTCAGAAAAAGATGCACACAGAAGCCAAACATTAGTGGCTTATAAAGTATGAGAGAAGTGTGTGTGTGTGGGGGGGTTAAGTTCTGCTCCACACTGAATACTAAAGCTGAAGTCCATTTGTCCAAGCCTCTATGATTCCCTTACAAAAGCCAAAGCCACTCACCACCTCATCTGTAAGAGGCTCCTGAGGGGAGCTACCGTTTTCTGTGGAAGTCTTGTGTCGAATTCCTTCCCTCCACAATGTCTCTCATCCAAACCTGCCTTCGTTACACTGTACATTTCTGCATTCCACAACATTTGCTGCCACAGCATCCTACAGCATAATAATGGCAGGACAGTTCGCAGCAGACATTATCAGGGAGGACAAACTCAGCACAGCTGCCACTTTCAGTGGAAGCCCCAAGTTCTTTCCAGTGTTTTCAGAAGGGGGGGGGGGAGAACATATAAATTAGGGTCACACTGGAGTTCATAATTTTAGCAGTGACTTCACGGCAGAACTGCACCACAATCTGGACATGCAAAACCTGCAGACTTCATTGGATCGGATGGTGCTGGATGCCAAACAGATTTCCAACATGTACCAAAGAAGCCCCCCAAATATGTTCACCCTCCCTTTGATGAGAACATAAACACCAACAGTTCATGAGATGTCTCGTGAGCAGTGCCCAGAGAACACAGCCCCTTCTAAGGCAGAACACAGAAGAAAATTGGGGCAGGGGGTGTTTTAGGGACTGGGCTCCCCCTAACCAAGTGGTGCCCCAGGGTACAAGGTCTTTGATGTCCCCCACCACCAAAATTGTTCACATTTGGAAAGCCTGTTTTTATATCCCTTTTTATGGCAACAATGTGCAATTTGCAACCATGATTTACTCCAGCCAGGAAACACAAGTTTGCCCATTAGGATCTGAAAATTTGCACAGCTTCATAGCAGAAATAAGCAAATAAAAATAATTTGCTTGACTCTAAGCTTGAAGCAGCATTTCTTAATTTAAAGAAAAAAGAAAATGCACTAAGAAACTAAGCTGTTGGGCAGACCAGTGTGAAGCTGAATTTCCACTCTGTCCCTTCCTTTGCACCATTCATTCTAGTTGCTGAGAAGACAACATTCTGCAATGGACATTCTTCACATCTGGCACCCAAGACAACTGCCTGCCCTTTAATCCAGTCTGAATGAAAACTACAGAGAGCAGCAGTTTTGAAAAACTGTGATCCAGTGATCTACTCCATTTTTATTCCACCCTTCTCTTAAGGAGCCATGGGTGGCATATTAAAAGTTCCATCCCCCCATTTTATCTTTACAACAATGCTGGGAGGTAGATCTGGCTGAGATGTGAGAACAACCAGCCCAAGTCACTCAGTCATCTTTACGGCTGAACAGGGATTTGAACCCAAGTCCTTTTAGTCAAGGTCCAGCACTCTAGCTGCTACACTGATTCTTTTACAGAGGATTTTCACAGTCTTGTAAAGGGATACCTCAATGAGGAGATCTGTAAATGGTGGACAAAAATTGGATATGGTCATAGAAGACCATAGAAGATTCATGTAGGGTATGGCAGGGGACTCCAGAGAGCATTCTAGGTACACACTCCACTCAACCAGAAGTTTCAGGAAATCTCAGCGATCCTGGGAATCTACCAGTGATTTCTTAATGAAGAGATCAATTATGGCAGATGAGCTTTCCAGAAATACAACTTGCTCGCTATTGCCAGTCATCTCGTTCAACTACACGTCTGAAAGAAAACAGTGGATATATTCATAAAGGGCAACAGAGAATTGTCTACAAAATGTGGACTTCCATTCAAGATGGGTACAAACCGTGAAAAAGGTGGTTCGTGTTGTTTGTGGTTCTGGTGGTTTGTTTGATTTCCCAAACTGGTTCACAGTTTATTTGATTTGGGAGTTGTAGAACAACCTCTCATTAGAAATGCCAAACTCAACAGGGGTCTTCAGCAGGCTCTCCTCTACCTACCCTCCAGGTTTGGCAAAGATTGGATTTTGAATGTTCAGGTTATAGCCCCCCAAAGCAGATGTCCCTAGGAAAGTTCAGCTTTAGCTCTCACAACAACTTACTCCTCTCTTTGTGCTGCAAAGCCAAAGCAGCTGAGTGAGGGTGTTTGCTCCCATAGAGCAAAATGGGAGCTCTGCGATTGGCTCCCAGAGCTGCCAATCAAGCTATGGACAACTGCTACGGGTGTTTCTAGAGCTCTCCCAAAAGTCCACCCCCAGTATTGCCTAGGAATTGATTGAATCAGCACCAGATGGTCTGGAAAAATGAACCACAAAAAATAAACCAAACAAACCACTGAGGGAAAAAAGGCAGTTAATTTTCTGATTTGAGCATGGCATGACCAAATGAACCAGTTCAAAATGAGCCATGAACCGGCCCTGTTTATGCCTGAACTGGGGTTCATGCCCATCCCTAGATTCCATTATAGATAAAAAAGATGGTCAAGATTCTCTGCTTTCCTTTCCTTACCCCTTCAGATGCAGAAACATTCATTCTGGCAATAAAGAATCCACACAGGACTTTTCTGTGCATTTTCCTCTGTCAGCTGCTATTTCCTTGCATTTTTATCCTGCCACATCACTGGTGAATATAAAACGGTTATGGTGTTATAGCACAATTCCTGATTTTTTTTTCTAAAGGAAGCTCATCTACTGTTCCTCCAGTGAAGTGGCAGGGAAATGGAGGCTTAAAGGTCTAGCAGCAGAAAAATGGCACCCATGTCGGAGATCTTCAAAAATGTGCACATTGCCTAGAGGTTTGAGAAGAGTGAGCCAAAGTGAGAGGTGAGAGGAAAATGCTGTGAGCAGGCTCAAAAACAATTATTCCAATTTGGAAGCAAGGACAGAAAACAATCAAGGAAAGGTCTCCCTGAAGCTGCTACATCTCAAAGCCACCAAGAGCATTTGGATCGCCTTCTGCCTGTAACTCCTTGCATGCTCACAAACCCAGCAGAAACAATGAGGGCGAGAAACCTTTTTAAAAAATTGTATGCAACAACTGTCAAGCCAAGCACCCAAAGTACATGCTTAGTGCAAAGATCCGTCTCTGTTTGTTTCCCCTGTGGCCTGCCATCCCAGCTCCAAGGATACCAAGAGAACATCACCAAGCTGATGATAAAAGTATCTTATGACAGGAGTACTAATCAGGTCCAAATAAAAGCTAATTTAAACACATCAGTCTTGGAAGGATCCTCTCTTGTATGCTTCGCCGTCAGCAAAGCTTCTAATCCCTTTATGGAACAGATTCGATCCTCCTCAACGTCTGTCTTTTTGCCTTCCCAGCATTCACCCCACAAGTTAAGGAGCAGCATTTTAGGGTCTGGTGGGGACAGCTCCAGCCCAGAAGGGTGAGGAGTGGGTCAAGGTGATATTGTCAAGAAGCTGGTTAAAGGGGCTAAAATCGGTTTGTGGCTGGAGACTTGTTAGCTTGTCAATTTCATGTGCCACGTGGGCAGGACACAAGGAAGCACCGGAAAAGCTGCAGAAGGCGGCACTTGCTGGCAGAATTCAGCTCTCTTCACACCACACAAAAACTACACATCCAGCCCAAGGACAAGCAGCCATTCATCATTACAGAGCCAAATGGCCACAAAAAGCAAAGCAAGATGTCAACAAAGAGCCAGTATAATAAGGCTTGTTTGCTTAGTTTAAGATTGCTGGTGCTTGAATGTTGATTATAATAATCCCATAAAATTTCTGCAGCCCAAACACTGGTTGTTTTGAGCCCTTTATCAGGAAATGGCCCACACAAGGTCTCATAATAAGTGAAAAATATATAAGGAGCAGCCTGTGTAAATGAGCACAATGGAAAAATCTATGCATAGTTCACACATGGGATTCCTGGCAACTGTTGCCCTCTCATTTCCCTTTCAGGAAAGCTTGTCTTAAAAGCCTTGAAGTTCTGCCTTTGCATACATATTATTTTAGCATTTCACCTAACCTTCCAATAGATCTTAACTTGGGAACTTTCTTTTAAGCAAAGCCATATAAGATAATTCCATACTGCAGCAATATTCAGCTCTGGAGCCATGGGTTGCAGACCCCGCTGTTGACTATATGAAGATTGACCGTGTATGTCAGGGATTCCCAACATTTTCGAGCCTATGGGCACACTGGGAGTTTTGAGGGATGATGCTGAGCACACACCCCAAAATGACTGCCACAGGAGGCAAAGCTGAATGGAATACCTCACACCTCCTGGGAAGAAAGCCTGAAAGGGAAATGGAACCACACTCTCTAAGGCACTTGCCGGTCTTCCTGCACCTCCAGTGGAAACCCTTTTCAACTGCCTGGAGGCAGCCAATAGAAAGCTCTGCCTTGCTTTGTTTCTGAAAAACTCAGCAGGTGCCAAGGCACACAAATTGTGGGACCCTGCTGCACTCAGTGCCTGAGCTGAAGGAGGAGGAGGAGGAAGAAGAAGAAGAGGAGGATGTTCAATAAGATTTCCACTGCCAACAGGGAAGATTCAGAACATGTTGTTGAAATGTTCAGTATTTCATCTCACTTAGTATAAAGGGATTTATTTAAAAGGCATTTGGAGTTTCTTGGCATTCCCTCCCAGTAAAATGACATCCCAGGTCTCTCAATCAGTTTTATGCTGCCTTTTCCCCAACAGCTTTGAGGGGCATCCATGGGACCCTCTTCCTTCATTTTGTCCGCACAACAACACTGTGAGGAAGGCCAGGCTGGCAGAAGGTACCTGGCCCAATGTCAGTCACCCAGTGAACTTCTCTGGCAGAGTGGAGATTTGAATCTGGGCCTTCAGTATCCTAGTCTGAGCCACAACAGCAACAGGCATTTGCCAGACAGCAGTGTGGACCACACAACTCCGGACAGCTGAATTTTAGCAAATGTCCACATTCTACTAGAAGTCTAAGCAAACGGCTGTGCTTAAATACTCCTCACCATCTGCCTGCGGCTTCGGGTTCAATCCTGCTAGGCTAAGCTCTGTTTTTTATATCCGCACCTTTGGAACAAGACCAAGGATGAATCAAAGAGAAACTGGTGCTTCCCCCAATGAATTGCTCCTTCCGCCCTGGAAAAGGATCTCCTCACACCTGGACACCGTCCCATGCAGCTGTGCCTGATGCCCATTGCAGGAAAGATTTAAATCCTCTGAAAGACAAGCAAATGAAAAAAGGCCACCCACAAAAGACAGTTACCACCATTTCAAGGCCCTGGTTTTAAAAGGTTCCCACCTTCAGGAGTACAACAGGAGACACTGGCAAGTGCTTCAGTTTAAAACGACAAGCGGAGCTTTGAGTCTTGAAAGTTCCCACCCCACCGATCCTGTTGGCCTCTCAGCTGCTCCTGGGCTCAGATCTAGCTGCTTATTACAGACTAACATGGCTGCCTCTGAAACTCTCTTCATTTTAAATGTTGAGGCTTGGGGGCTCCGTCTCGGCCAACGTTCTTCACTGCAACACCATCGCCCTTGCCTCAGCGGGCCACAGCGTCACAGAAAAGGCTTTCTGCACTTGCTCCGAGGAACCCTCATTTCACACATCCCAGGACTGAGTCCTCAGGGCAGAGGTCAAATTTGCTTTTTAAATCTTCCATTTTGAAGGGCAACATACAAAACTGTGCATGAAACAAGACCAAAAGCCAGCACTTACTTGGACGTAATGGGAATCCCCCCCAAAAAAACAAAAACGGTGGGGGAGGGGAGAGACGAAATCAAAGAAGCCACCAGCTTGGGGGACTCTCAAGACTCATCAGAACTTCCAGAGCTGCACCCAGGCATTGCCAGAACGCTTTGCCCACCACCAGGGTCCGTTTGTGGGCCAAGACCTCACCAAAAGAGCTCCCAGGTGGCTCTGAGCTTCCAACTACAGAGTGCTAAAAACAGACTGCCGAACTTGATTGACTAGAACCGCTGCTGCGGAAGAGCCAGGCTGGCTCAGACATGCCTTGAAGAGAAGCAGCTCTTGAAACTGGTCTGAAACCTGTCACAAAAAAGCAGGCAGGGAAGCAAGAGAAGGGGAGGGGGCATATTTCTGCACTGCTTAAGAAAAGAACCTTGTTTTGCTTTGTATTTTTAACAAGAAGTCTCCAATAGCTACTCTTCTTTTGAAACAAAGTATTTATAACCCTGCCTTATCTCCTCAGAATCAAGGAAGCTAAGAAAACAGCGAAAGCTGCAAAGACAGACCTCACAGACTTCCTGCAACAAGTCAGAACCAACACACAATTAAAACACCCCATTTCAACACAAAGTCAAAATATGAACGGAAGCAACACAGAAACGAATTCTCTCTCTTCAGCTCTCGCTATAAAAAAAATGGTTTTTTACACCACAGCTACAGCCTCCTCTTCAACTTCACCTATTCAATCACCCATGAATTTCAACTGCCCCTACCTTTTGCTGCCTGTTCCTAGGCCCAAAATACTGTCCGGATTTTTGCCATTTGGCAAGATGTTGTGGGTGCCATTAAAAAACCCTAAAAAAGTAGCGTGATTTTAATTGTTACCGCCAAGGTTCAGCTCCCTCCCCAGGGTCTCTAGAAGTTCTGCTAAGTGTGGAGGTGGGGGATCCCTCTTGCCCCTGTCACACATCCATGTAACTGCACACACCCTTATACATTGTGCAACATGTCACATTCAGTGCACTCCTTTTGCCTGCCACTTCATATGCTGGTGATGCTCAATTTGCAGCATTCAGCTGCTTTGAAGCTGCCTTCTTGGCTTTTAAAATACAGCAGGACAGGTCATGGCAGAGTAATGGAAGGCAACATGCAGGCATTGCAGAATGGCCTTCAGCAAAGCGTAACCAGGAAAAAGGAAGAGACTTGGGCAGTAATCCTTCATAAGAGGGTGTCGCAGATCTATCCCTATTTTCACTTGCAAGAAGTAAAGAGACTGGGTAGTGTCAGGACCTCAAGTAAAGGAATAACACAGTCCAATAATTCAGCAGTTTATTCCATAAGCATCATAAGGCAGTACACCATCATTGCTAAGACTGACGTCTTAGCCCAGGTACTCTCCTTTTAACCCCTCACCCCAACTGTTACATTTTCAAAAGCAAGTACAGCAAAGCCAAAAGCGGGAACCAGGTTTTGGCGGGACCCCCTCCCACCCTTCTTTGAGTCCACCCCTAGTTTCACAGTCCAGGTGTCTAATCTATACTTCCCCAGTGTCTGACCTTGAAGTCGGTGGAAACAGCTTAACTAATAAGTTCCCAAGATAAGCATGCAGAGAGGATGAGTAAAGCAAGAATGCACCCAGGCAAATTGGCTATAGCACAAAACATGGCAAGAGGAATACAGAGGAGATGACTCTTGACATGTAGTACCAATTTCACACTTTTGTTTACCAATCTTTGGAATGTACTATATTTGTAGGTAACTTGTGCATGTGGCTGATAGAAAAGCAGGTAAGCTGCAGTCCAAGTTCTGCTCACAACCTGAGTTTGATCCCAGAGGAAACTGGCTTCCCCAGGGAGGTTCATAAGCCATGATCAATTGTTTTAAATCTCAGATTCTTGGTTTTTAATTTATTGCCTGGGCTTTTCCTAAAAGTATCGGGAGCATGTGGACAGCCTTTACAGAGACTGTTTAAAACTGCTTGCTGAAGTTGCTCTCTTTGTCTGCATGCTGCTACCTCTCCCTCTGTGTAGAGTCACTAGCATAGCAAATGCCAGTAGATTGGGAAGGTAGTGCCTGGAGAGGGTGGAATTTGGAAAGGATGAGATGTCACTTCCATAAGAACATAAGAGAAGCCATGTTGGATCAGGCCAGTGGCCCATCCAGTCCAACACTCTGTGTCACATAAGAACATAAGAGAAGCCCTGTTGGATCAGGCCAGTGGCCCCTCCAGTCCAACACTCTGTGTCACAGAAGAACATAAGAGAAGCCATGTTGGATCAGGCCAGTGGCCCATCCAGTCCAACACTCTGTGTCACACAGTGGCCAAAACCCAGGAGCTATCAGGAGGTCCACCAATGGGGCCAGGACACTAGAAGCCCTCCCACTGTGCCCCCCCAAGCACCAAAAACACAGAGCATCCCTGCCCCAGAGCAAAAACAGAAGAGAAGCCATGTTGGATCAGGCCAATGGCCCCTCCAGGAAGCAAGACCAAGCTACCTCTTCTGGGCCTTTTGTTTTTATTCTTGTTTGGGTTTTCGGCGTGTGTGTCTGTGCATGCCTGGAAGTCATGGTGAATTCTGGTGACCCCCTACTGGGGCACAGAGGACATCCAAAGAAGTGGCTTGATACAGCCTGCCTTGGCCTCCCACTCCTGGTATTCCAAAGAAGTCTCCGCTCCAAGTCCTTGCCTGGGTCAGCCCTCCTTAGCTTCTGAGATCTGCTGAGGTCACTAGTCTTGCTTGGACTACCCAGGTCAGGGTGCCAAGCTACCTCCGTTCATCCCTTGGCGTGAGCTGGGTGGCACAGGCTGGCCTGATTCATCAGATCATGGTCGTTAAGCAGGGTCAGCCCCGGTTCGTCCTTGGATGGGAGACCACCAAAGAAGTCCAGCATGGTTGCTGTGCAGAGGCAGGCAAGGGCAAACCACCTCTGGACATCTCTTGCACAGGCTAGCCCAGTCTCCTCAGGTCTCAGAAGCTAAGCAGGGCCAGATCTGGTGAGTACTTGGATGGGAGACTATCAAGGAAGCCCAGGGTTGCTACGCAGAGGCAGGCAAGGGCACACCACCTCCTTTTATTTGTCCTGACTTTGATGGCCCAGGCTAGCCCGATCTCCTCAGGTCTCAGAAGCTAAGCAGGGTTAGCTCTGGTGAGTCCTTGGATGGGAGACCACCAAAGAAGTCCAACATGGTTGCTGTGCAGAGGCAGGCAATTGCAAACTACCTCTGGACATCTCTTGCACAGGCTAGCCCAGTCTCCTCAGGTCCCAGAAGCTAAGTAGGATCAGCTCTGGTTAGTCCTTGGATGGGAGACTATCAAGGAAGCCCAGGGTTGCTACGCAGAGGAAAGGCAATGGCCAAACACCTCTGCTTGTCTCTTGCCCTGACCGGAATAGCCCAGGCTGGCCTGATCTCATCAGATCTTGGAAGCTAAGCAGGGTCAGCTTTGGTTAGTCCTTGGAGAGGATACCACCAGGCAAAGTCCAGGGTTGCTATGCAGAGGCAGGCGAGGGCATAAGAGAAGCCATTTTGGATCAGGCCAATGGCCCATCCAGTCCAACTCTCTGTGTCACATAAGAACATAAGAGAAGCCCTGTTGGATCAGGCCAGTGGCCCATCCAGCCCAGCACTCTGTGCCACATAAGAACATAAGAGAAGCCATGTTGGATCAGGCCAATGGCCCATCCAGTCCAACACTCTGTGTCACATAAGAACATAAGAGAAGCCATGTTGGATCAGGCCAATGGCCCATCCAGTCCAACACTCTGTGTCACATAAGAACATAAGAGAAGCCATGTTGGATCAGGCCAATGGCCCATCCAGTCCAACTCTCTGTGCCACATAAGAACATAAGAGAAGCCATGTTGGATCAGGCCAATGGCCCATCCAGTCCAACACTCTGTGTTACACAGTGGCCCAAAAAAATTATATATATCCGTTCTAACCTGACTGCTCAGCAATTTCATCAAATGCCCATGAGTTCTTGTATTGGGAGAAAAGTACTTATTTCTCTATTTTCTCCATCCCATGCATAATCTTGTAAACCTCTATCATGTCACCCCGCAGTTGACGTTTCTCCAAGCTAAAGAGCCCCAAGCGTTTTAACCTTTCTTCATAAGGAAAGTGCTCCAAACCTTTAATCATTCTAGTGGCCCTTTTCTGGACTTTTTCCAATGCTATAATATCCTTTTTGAGGTGCGGTGACCAGATTTGCACACAGTATTCCAAATGAGACCACACCATCGATTTATACAGGGGCATTATGATACTGGCTGATTTGTTTTCAGTTCCCTTCCTAATAATTCCCAGCATGGTGTTGGCCTTTTTTTATTGCAATCGCACACTGTCGACATTTTCAGTGAATTATCTGCCACGACCCCAGTGAGTTATCTACCACTCTTTGTCAGTCTCTGCCAGTTCACACCCCATCAACTTGTATTTGTAGCTGGGATTCTTGGCCCCAATGTGCATTACTTTGCACTTGGCCACACTGAACCTCATCTGCCACGTTGACGCCCACTCACCCAGCCTCAACAGATCCCTTTGGAGTTCCTCACAATCCTCTCTGGTTCTCACCACCCTGAACAATTTAGTGTCATCTGCAAACTTAGCTACTTCACTGCTTACTCTCAACTCGAAATCATTTATGAACAAGTTAAAGAGCATGGGACCCAGTACTGAGCCCTGCAGCACTCCACTGCTTACCGTCCTCCACTGCGAAGACTGCCCATTTATACTCACTCTCTGCTTCCTATTAATTAGCCAGTTTTTGATCCACAAGAGGACCTGTCCTTTTACTCCATGACTCTCGAGCTTACTAAGGAGCCTTTGATGAGGAACTTTATCAAAAGCTTTCTGGAAGTCAAGGTAAACAACATCTATCGGGTCTCCTTTGTCCACATGTTTGTTCACCCCCTCAAAGAACTGTAACAGGTTAGTGAGGCAAGATTTTCCCTTACAGAACCCATGCTGAGTCTTCCTCAATAACTCGTGTCATTCTGTCCTTGATAATGGTTTCTACCAACTTTCTCGGTATTGAAGTCAGACTGACTGGCCTATAGTTTCCCTGATCTCCTCTGGAACCCTTTTTAAAGATGGGGGTGACATTTGCTACCTCTCAGTCCTCAGGAACGGAGGCAGATTTCAATGAAAGATTACATATTTTCATCAGAAGATCCACAAGTTTAACTTTGAGTTCTTTCAGAACCCTTGGATGTATGCCATCCGGACCTGGTGACTTATTAGTTTTTAATTTGTCTATCAGTTGTAGGACCTCCTCTCTTGTCACCTCAATCTGACGCAGGTCTTTCAACACCCCTTCCAATATAAGTGGTTCTGGAGCAGGCAAACAGTTCTCATCTTCCACAGTGAAGACGGAGGCAAAAAATGCATTCAGCTTCTCAGTCATTTCCCTATCCTCCTTCAGGAATCCTTTGACCCCTTGGTCATCCAAGGGCCCCACTGCCTCCCTGGCTGGTTTCCTGCTTCTAAAATATTTGAAGAAATTTTTATTGTTGGTCTTTATGTTTTTTGCAATATGCTCCTCATAGTCCCTTTTTGCCTGCCTGATCACAGTCTTGCATTTGATTTGCCACAGCCTGTGTTCCCTTTTATTAATCTCATTTGGACTAACTTTCCACAGCTTAAAGGAGTCCTTCTTGCCTTTTACAACTTCCATTACTTTGTTTGTTAACCATGCAGGCCTTCTCTTATACCTGTTTGTGCCTTTTCTAACTTGTGGTATATATTTTATCTGAGCTTCCAGTTGATGCTCTAGGAATATCTCCTAATTTCTATGGTAAAAACCACAGAGACATGGGGAAATTCCTAAAGTATGACTATGGGGGCTATTTTCTGACCACTGTATATCCCGCTTCTCATGGGCAGGGGGATTGGGGCTGAAGGGTTACCTGCCATGTGCAGGCAATCAAAAAGCCTACTCCAGAACCATCAATATTGTTGGGATTATTTTATTTTTTTAAAAAGTAATTTCTGACATTCTATGCAGAAGCAACAAAACCAACCATCTAAATAACAAAATGAGTAGGGGAGCAGATTTCCTTCCACTATCTGGATCTCAAATTATACACAACTTTAAAAAGGCGCTTTGAATTGTGCCCCGATTAGTCTGAACTAATTTCAACAAACCAGTTCCTCACAATGAGTATTTATCTCTTTGCATTATGAACCAACAAGAGTTTCTAGGTAGTCTTCAAGAAGCAGCACCACTCACAACGGCCTGCAGTAATGAAGTGTCTTCTGAAAACCAACATTCCCAGACCCATCCAGACCTTAAATTCATTCATCCCTCCCCTGGAGACTGCAGAATGGTTCCCTTCACAGAAAAGACCCAACAAGATGCACCACACAGCACTTTACTGTCTTAAATCAAACTCCATGATGAAACTAAGAGCTCCAAGGTGCAAAAACCACGGGGGGGGGGGGATTCCTAACCCCAAATCCAGAGAAAGATTACCAAAAGCCATCTGTTGAGCAATCCTAGTAGAAAGAATTGCTACTATAAACCAGATAAATGTTCATAACTATTTTACTGTAGATATTTCATATGTTCATAACTATGTTCATAACCAGGGGTCATTTTGTAGGGGGAAAAGGTGCAGGAGCTCAGTAGCATATCTCATTTGCATATGCCCTGGGATCTGTGTGCAGCGAGGAGAGAACTCCCCACTGTATGCAGACACTGGCTGGAGGTTCAGGAGCTGTGCTCCTGTGAGCTCCTGCTAAATTCAAACCCTGTTCATAACTATTTTACTGTAGATATTTCATATGTTCATAACTATGTTCATAACCAGGGGTCATTTTGTAGGGGGAAAAGGTGCAGGAGCTCAGTAGCATATCTCATTTGCATATGCCCTGGGATCTGAGTTCAGTGAGGAGAGAACTCCCCACTGTATGCAGACCCTGGCTGGAGGTTCAGGAGCTGTGCTCCTGTGAGCTCCTGCTGAATTCAAGCCCTGTTCATAATTATTTTACTGTAGATATTTCATATATTCATAACTATGCTCATAACGATTTTAACTGTGCATATTGCAAGCCATAATTCAGACATTAACAATGACCTTTAGCCACATCAGCTCTCCAGGCGGATCAGTCACAGATGCACCCCACTTCTTATCCCCATGAAGAGCTATCTCCCAAGGGTTCCATCTCCAGCACCACCTTTCAATGCTGTTTCTGCTGGATGGTGGGTTTCATTAGCACAGACAACACCCAGAATACATGATAAATCCACACTAATGGCTGAAATCTGTTCAAACACATGCATAACTAAAACCACTCTATAAAGAGTTTAATAAAAAAGATTTGGGAAAACTGATCCCAGTTCTCATAGAGATGGTCTAACTTGGTCTTTGAGTGTGCAGTCTTCGATAATGCTGGGGGGTGGGAGTCTTGTGATGGAATGCTCTTCCAAACAAAACAATTTTTTTCTTGAACACAGAAAGTTAGCATGTAGGGGAGAAGACCCTAATCTTGTCATACTTCTTTTCTTTAGGGATTTATTTATTTTCATTTTTTGCACAGGGCAAGAGTCTATCATGACAGCCCACATACAGGTTCACTGTAAGAATTACACCTGGGAAAAAAATCCATATATTGCATAAAATGAGATAGTAGAAGGAAGACAGCATACTTTCAGGTGTTTTTGAAAACCTTCCCCCATTAAAAATTGTCCCTGTAAGTAGCAAAATAACACAGAAGCAAGGAACAATACTAAAACTTTGCCAAGCTTGGTTATAGGCAAGGTTTGTTTCTTACATTTGGGAAGCAACTAAAAATGACACACACACAGCAACATCCTATATGAGACAGAATCCTCCCAACCCATTCTGTATCACGTGCATAATCTTCTAGCCCCATTTTCCCCATTTATTTATTTATTTGGCTTCTGCCCCACAAGCAGGTTCAGGGCAGGTTACAATAAGACAAAGAACAATTCCTAACACCCAAAATACAATAAAATCAATTAATAAACCAATAGATAGCACGATTTAACCATAGATAGTACAATTTAACCAATCCATCCCTGGCTGTTCATGTACAGGCTCTCATATATTTACGGGGAGGGGGGGAGGTGGACAAAAGATAACACAAGTTGTTAGCAGTGCAAGGGAAGGCCCATATAAGTAGATCTCTGCCACCTCAGCTATAGTAATCAACCACCCCTTCTGCTAAAGGTCACCCACTACAGCAGTCTTGTGCTTGAAGCTTTCTGCAAATAAGCCAAGCAGAACCCACTCACCTGAGCATCCCCGCCCCTGCAATTCAGTCTGTCTTCTATATTCCCTTCAGTAGCAGGAGCTACTGAAGGCACCAGGGGTGCCGATCCTCTTACCTACCTGAGGAACCCCGGCCTCTGGGCAGAGGAGGCCTCGCACACTGCGTAGTGTGACCGGCTGATTGCTTTTCACGCTGGCAGGGGTTTTAGCTGTTGCCCAACTCCATAAACACTGCATTGTTACCACAGTAATCTCTCCCCTGAATTTAGAGGATTTTACAAGCTGTCATTAGTCTCCTTTTAAACACAGGCTTTGAAGGTTTTGAAATTTAGAAAAAGAAACCAGGACACAGCCAGCCAGCCGGAGTTTTCGGACAGGGCAGGAGAGTCCCAGCATGCAGCACAGCTTTCTCAGCAGATCGGAGGAGTCAGCAGATATTTTGAATTGTAGCCGATGGGCTATTTCTGAAAAGGGGGGATGGGGTGGGCCTAGGGGCTTTCCAACCTACTCTGCCTGGCAGATTTATTTTTGGAATTGGCAGGAAAATAGAAGCATTGAAAAGCAACCCAACTTTAAATGACTAAGCAGGGAGGGGGAGAAAATCCAGGCTGGAAAAAGTCCAAAAGAGAAAAGAATTCAAAGGGGGGGGGTAGCCATATTGGCCTGTAGTAACAGAACAGAGTCCAGTCAGGCACCTTTAAAACCAACAAAGTTTTAGTCAAGATGTGAGTTTTCATGTGCCAGCTTTGTCCAATGAAGTGTGCTTGCACATGGAAGCTCACACCTTGACTAAAACTTTGTTGGTCTTAAAGGTGCCTGACTGGACTCTAGAAAAGAATCCAGACCTTCAAATCACCCACAGACTGTGGTTTTTTAAAATAAAAATAAAAACGCTTGTGCACCTGGCACACCTCAGACTGAGTGCACACATAGGCATGCATGCAGACACCAATGGAAAGACACTTCTCATGCACAGTCAGCATGGGATGTTTACAGCTCATCCTGCTCTAACTTGAAGACATGATGCTATACTTCTGCCAGAAATGGTCTTCTCCTGTCTGTCAAGCATGGTAAAACTCAATGGTGATCTATGGTTTTAGGGCCCTCCATAAAGCTGGTCTGTAAAACATCATGGAGGGTCGGTGTAGCATGGCTCTGTTATTCTTCCCCCCTGCCCTTCTTGCTTTATTGCTTTGTGTAGTGGAATAGTGAAAAATGAAACTAGGAGTGAGATGAGAAGAAGTGACACCTTCCCATACATTCCTACATGGAAGTGTAGGCCATCTGGGAAAGCAAGGACGAGATACTGATAACGTAGTGGGAATGTAGACTTTTATGATAGTTTATGCGCTGGTTGGCATTCCTTACCCCCTTACCAAGAGAACCCTTTGAAGTCTTGTCTTAAAAGAAGTGTATCAATGTATTGTTGGTATCACTCTCAAGGTCCTGTACCAGGAGAGCAGCTCGATTTAGCAATAAACGTAGTTTTGTATCCACTTGACTCGTTCTTTTGAAAATCGCATCCTTGATACTGTCACAATCTGCATCCAACAGGCCTGGTCCCCATATCTATATGAACATCAGCAGCACGCTTTGCCCTGAAATGGATGGCCCAGGCTAGCCTGATTTAAGCAGGGTCAGTCCTGACTAGTACTTGGATGGGAGACTGCCAAGTCACTCCAGGGTCTCTATGCAGGGGCAAGAAGAAGGCAAACCACCCTCTGCTGGTCTCTTGCCTTGAGTCGGCTGCGACTTGACGGCACTTTCCACAACCACAGCCAGTGCGCTTCATTGCATCTTGTGGCAGGACTGCCTGCAGCGTCAGAGATCCATGCTCAGCTCTCCCAACATTTGCATTTGCAAGCAGTCGCTCAGTGACTGTGCCAGCTTTGCCCATCATTTAGCCATTAATGGAGCGCAGGAGCAACAGCAAGAAGACATGAGCATAGGATTGGGTCCAGCTTTCTGCTGGTGAGAGGGAGGGGAAGGCTAGCTGGGCCCCAGGAGACCTTTGTGTTCAAAAGCCTGGTGGGGAGAGGGGTGTGGTAAGGACAGAACCAGGCAACATCCAGGGCTTTTTTGGTAGGAAAAAGCCCAGCAGGAACTCACTGGCATATCTGACCACACCCCCTGTGTTCTTGCTTTTAAAAAGCCCTGGCAACATCAAATGAAAAAGCTGGCTGGATCAAACTCAAAGTCATGCAGTGGGATCCTTAACACTGCAGGGAGCGAGGGGGAAGATCAAGATTTTGAATGCTCCTCTACATTAATAGGCCCTGCAAACAGAAAACCAGTACAGAGAATAAAGGACAGGGAAGGGAAGTGCCCCTTTCTACAGGGAAATGGGCTGAGGGTTTTTTTCTAAGTGGAAGAAATGATGCAAAAGAGTTAAAGTACGTAGATTGTATGAGTTGACCCTAGTTTCTAAGAGGGGCTGAATGGTAAAGAGTAGAACTCCAGCCATTCACAGAGAGTAAACAGGATAAAATGGATACTGATTAGAAGAGAGAAGAACCACAGATTCTTCACAAAAAGAGTTTAAGCATAGGACAACAGCTTGCCTTCTGAAGCTGTTATCTATGCGCGCGCACACACAAAAGAACTGGCTTATCAGGTGGTGCCAGAATAAGACCAGGGCAGGAGGGACGGCCATGAAATTCACTCAGTGACCTTAGGCCAGTCTCTCCCTCTCCCTCTCCCCCCAGCCTACCTCACAGGGTTGCTGTGAACTTAAAAGGGAAGGACGAAATGCACTGCCCTCAAACTTCCTTGTGTGAAGAGCAGGAGTCAGGGTGGGGGGATAGATCAGCAAGAGCTTTGTGTGCAGGATGGCGAAGGTTCATCTTCATTGCCTCTAGTTAAAGGATCTTCTCAACAATCTTTCTTGTGAGGCAGCTGAAGCGGAGAGAGAATGACTGCCCCAAGGCCACCCAGGAGACTCCAAGGAAAGAGGCAGGACTTGAAGCTGGGTCTCCCAAATCCTAGTCCAACACTCTGGGGTTGGAGGGGTGGTGATCCTGTGGAGAAAATTATAAAGAAAAACAAGGTCTCTCCTACTTATAGGAAGTTTTGGTGTCTGCTAATGCCAACTTTATGACTTCCGGGTAGCTCTAGGAATCACCAGAACTCTATGGTCAGAACTTCCTGTAAGCAGATGAGGCCATTTCTTTTTAAATTTTCTCCCCAGGACAATTGCACACACCCCCACTCCAGTTTCCACCTACCAATCAGCTCAGCATCAGTAGGCAGAGGTTTTCTGCCATAAGCAGGCAAATGGAAACCCCTACCAATGCTCTAACCACTACGCCATGCTGGATCTTTGTTCCCTCTCACTACCACTGCAGATGAATATTCCATTTATGGGTGACTCTAGGAAAATGCACAGTAATGTTTTTATGGCACCATAACATTTTCCCTATCGGATTAATTATTCAAAGCAAGCCCAATGGAAGAAAAGAAGCCCTTTGAAACTGGGCCCAATGGTCTAGCTACAGGATAGCCAATGTGGGGCAGTGGTTAGAGTGCTGGACGAGGATCCAGGAGACCCAGATGCAAATTCCCACTTGCGCCATGGAGTCTCGCTGGGTGACCTTAGGCCAGTCACACACTCTTAGCTTCACCTACCCCACAGGGCTCTTGCAAGGATACAAGAGGAAAACAAAGTAAGTCATCAAAGATTTCAGGGTTTCACGGCTGGTAACATCATTAGGGTTTGTAGAATCTTTCAGGCTCAAGTGCCGTGTTCTACTGGACACAGTAGAACACGGCACTTGAGCCCGAAAGATTCTACAAACCCTAACAAAGTAAGTCAATTTGGGTTCCCACTGGGGAGAAAGGCGAGATATAAAAGAAATAAATAAAATAATAAATTAAGACTCAGCTTCTCTTCATATGGAGGAGACAAGTAAAACCTTTCCATTCTGGGACATGGACACCCCAGGGATGAAAGATATACCCAATCTCCAAAATGAGCACCAGAGAAATCTCTCTCAAAAGCTGTCTTAATCAGATACGGCCTCCCATGGCTTTGTCTCCTGCCATGTCCTTGTTGCAGTCATGGAGTGGAGACAGCAGGTGTTCCAGGCCATAATATACACCCAGGGTGTTTTCCCTCACAGGGAGCAGGACTGCTAGGAGACCTCCACAACACAACACAAGGGGGTGGGGGCTTTTCTTTGCTTAAGCAATTCTAGAAACCCCTAACAGTGCCGGTCAACAATGCCATCAAGATAAGGCAGCTACAGGACACATGGAAAACAACAAAGAAGCAGAAACATTTCAGTTCTAATTTTGGAAGAAGGAGGGTGGACTTCTTAAAAAAAACCCAAACCAACCTTCCCTGAAAATAATACTACTACTGTTTACAAAAAATAGTAATTAGGTGCACTGACAGAAGACATCAAGAGGCAAGAGACAGCACAGAGGTCACCCCCCTTTCCAAATCCTCTAGGTTCCATATTAGTTTTCAAAAAATAGCTAGTGGTGACCTTCTAAAGCCTGAGATGCCTTTGGTCAAGCATATCTCCCCTTCCAGGATGCCAGAGCACAATGCCCCCCCTAAGGTTCTTTTGCACCACCTAGACTCAACTCAAATTTCGTATGACAACAAATTACATTACTTGCCCAGGTCCGTGACCCCAGCCATGTCATCTTCCTAATCCCCTCCTCTTGGAAGCCCCATCCCCCCAGGATATCAGGTCTTTACTGGGGTCCTGCTCTCTGGCACTGCATTTCCAGCAGCAAGAAGTGTAGACAGGTGGGATGGGGCCTTTTCAGCCATGGCACCCAGGCACCAGAACCACATATGGACCCACTTCAGTCTTTGCCTTCTGGCACTTTGTCAAAGCTCTTATTATTCCAGCAGGTGTTTGGAATGAGGCAACTTCTATCTTCCCAGGCAGCTATTTTTGAGACCATGCTGGTTTTAGGCAGGGGATGGGGCATCTGTGTCTATCCACTGTTGACAAATCAATGGCACAGATGAGGGCCACTTCTTCAGCCAAGCTTCCTTAGGGCAGACAATGAGGATGGCTTGTTCCCAGACAGCCATGTGCAGCACAAGGAGGGGTGTAAAAGTTTTGTTAAAAACAGCAACTGCGTAAGCTACCAAAATTGTTATCACAAACATGAAACAAGTTCATCGTCTAGCCCAGGGGTGTCAAACTCATTGTTATGAGAGCCAGATCTGACATAAATGAGACCTTGTCAGGCCAGGCCATGTGTGTCATAAAATATAATGTCAAGTAGCAGAGATATAAACTTTATAAAGGACTTCTTGAAAAAACACTGTTAATGATGTTTTAAAAACTTAAAATATGCTTAAAAGATTAGCACTCTTGCAATATTTTGTTTATTTAACAGTCTCTGATAACTAACATCGCTTGCTCTGAATTATTGCATCAAAATCTGGAGACAATGTCTGTGCTGTAGCAATCTTGAGTACGCTGTTCAGGTCAGTCAATGGAGAAAACAGAGGCTTTGCTCTGTAGCTCTGCTAGAGATAAGGCTGGGACACCACCAGATGGCAGAGCTCCCTGCCTCAGTAAGTTACCAGGGTCCTTTTCTCCCTTTTGGACTTTCAGAAAACTTGTAGAGTCTATTTTATTCCAGATGGCATTTGTTGTTGTCATTCCAAGAGGCCATTTTCGGTTCTTACTGCCAATTCTAGATTTCATGGTTGATGTTTTTCAATACTGTTTTTATTCAGCTGCCATCCTGGGTTCCGCTTCATAACCTGGCAATGCTGTTATTTCATGCTGACAACTCACCATCTCTATGGCTAAAAGGCAGGGCAGAAATCTTATTTTTAAAATATCATGGGAGTTCCAGGAGGAAAGAAGGAAGTTATACAGTCCACCCCTACTACTTCAAGGGGGAAGAATGAGATGAATTGCCACACGCCAGAGGACAACGGAGAGCAAGCAATCTGTTCACCAAACTTTGTTTCCCAAAGTCCTTTAATCTTGGGATGGGGGTAAGAAGGTGGCTGTTCCACTGGGAAAGAACCATCAACATTTCTAAGTGTCCTACGGGCTGGGGGGAGGCCTCCATCCCACAGGGTGAATTCTTTCTTGAGTGCTGCAGCCAAATGTGGTTCAGCCAGTTTGAAAACTGAGCAAAAGGGTAAATCAGCATTACTGCCTTTATGCTAAAACATACCCATCCATCCAAAACAAAAACAAAAAACCAACCCTTCCCATTTGAACTAGAACCCCACAATGATTTCATACTGTATTATATGTCAAGACTATAGAACAGCAATGCAGGATACAAAAAACCCACAGCCTTTGATTTTTAAAGACTCTAGTGGTATTTATTTCCATTTATGACCCCACTTTTCTCACCAATGGGGACCCAAAGCATCCCTCCTAGATCTCAGTCCAGCATTCTAACTACTACACCGCACTGTCTCTTATGAAGAAGGGATGGGGGGGGGGGCTTTTGTCACAAGTTTAGTAGAAAAAGGGAGAGGCTGGATTTACAGTAACGATCACAGGAGCAGCAACTATTTATTTAGCACTTTTAATCTGTGCTGTATTGTCCACCTGCCCTTTCAGCAGTCCTGCAGACAGGTGCCATTTGTTCCTCTTTTACACATGAGACAACGCAGCACCAAACCCCCTGGTATAGAGGCAGAAGCAGTACCTCCCGGGCCCAGCTGAGCCTCTGCTGCATCAGCCCTTGCAGGCTACAAGCCTCCTAGACCTCTCCAAGGCTTTCTTCTTTCCCCGCTCTTCTCCCACCATCAAACTACTTAACAAGCCTTCAGCTAGCCAGAGCTAACCAGCCTTCAGAGGACAGAACCTGTTCTCACTGCCTTGGGGCAGGCTAGATTTCATTCCCAATCCGTTTTTTAAAATGGACTGTTTAATTGTTGGTGTATACAAAATATCAAGCAATTGTAAATTATACACACTTCCACTGTGACACCAAGACCTCAGAGAGTTGGCGTTAAACAAGTAACTAATGCCACACCGAGAGAATATCTGTGTTCTGCTGGAGGTGAAGGTACTTCTGAGCATTCACAGAGATTCTTGCAAGTCAATACAGTCACATCAGCCCCATCACAACCAGTTTTATGGCAGACGCACCGGATAATCACTCCTTCCTATTGGAACTAAAACAGGAAGGCAAGCAGGAGGTCCATATGAAGCGATCGGTTCAAGGGTGACACCATTCCATATGTCAGGAAGGCAATCAAGCACATTCTCATAGAAAATATACCCTGCTTTTCACTACATTAAGGAGCCTCCAGTTAGCTTCCAATCTCCTTCCTCTTCCTCTCCAACAGGCACATTTTGAGGTTGGAGGGAAGTTCTGAGAGAACCGTGACTGGCCCAGGGCCACCCCAGTAGGCTGCATGTGGAGAAGGAGGGGGGAATCTAATCCTGTTCTCTGCACCTCTCTTAACCGCTACATAACGCTGACCATAGGAAGTCAAACATGCCCATGATAAAGATGGAAGGATTTTTTTAAATCACAGGTTCAGTTAGTAAGATTCAAAAGATCAATTTTGGACTTAAAATAGACACACAGTACAGTAAAAATAATCCTGTCTGTTAGGTTCTGCCATGTGCATTCGGACAAAGTTGGGAGTGGGGCTGGCTCCAGGAAATCTCCAAAGTTGGGAGATTTCCTGGAATCCCTTCCCACCCACTCACCCATGTTTCTCATCGGATGGGTTTGACAAATGCCTCGCACCCAAGACACAACTCATGTACAACAGAGCAGATGAAAAGCAGCCCTTGGACCATACCAGGGATGGAACTGCATGACTGAATCATTCCCACACAGGTGTAAGGAAGCAGAGTTCTAATCTCCTTTTTGTGCCAGAGGTACAGTTTGTGTGGTAACTGCCACCAGCACAGACACGGATGTAGCTCTTGCCCACTAGAAGAGGCATCAGCTTTTGATCTGCTATACAGAGGATGCTGGGAAATCCTCCAAGGATTTCAGTGAACACAATTTTTGCAGAAGAAAAAGAACTGGGGAAGTTTTGCATCCGATACTCAGGAGAGCAAAAACACCAAGCGGGAAACTGCTCACTGCATGGCTGTTCCCAAGAACAGGATGGGGTGCAAATAAGGGACTCAGTCCCTGAATACTTTGGATTGTCCTCATAGTGGAAGGGCTGGGGCTTAATGAAAGAGCACCTGCTTTGTAAGAAGAGGGCCCTGGGGGGAGGGAGCTGATCCCTGCATCTCCAGTCAAAAGGATCAGGTAGGAGGTGATGCAAAAGACCTTCCACTGAGGCCCCAGAGAACTGTTGCCAGTCTGCACAGACAGCATTGACCTTAGCAGACCACTAGTCTGACTTTCAATGCAAATTCCAGTACTATTTCTACTGTTTTTTAAACTTGCCCACTTGCACTTGGCTGATGACCAACACAAATCATTCCATGATGCAGTGCCACCAGCACCCAAAGTCCAGAAAGACAGAGACAAGCTACTGTCAAGCATCTTGTTTCTTTCTTGGTATAACTGTATTGTTAACTGTTATTCTAATGTATTGCACATCAAAGCCATGTAACCTCTTTCTTAGTTCTCACTAGTAGCAAATGCAGGAATGCCCTCTTTGAAGATAAGGCCTCGTAGGACACTTTCCCAGGCTCAAACCTGGACCCAGGATGTTGCTAAACTGCAAGAATAGATAAAGTAGCCAGCGTGTTAATTTCACACGCCTGTGTAAGAATTCCTAAAATACCTTTGATGTGCCCCCTTAAAGATAGTATTCTTGAGTTACACTGTATCACTTCCAATCTGGTGCCTACCCGAGCACAATGGATTATCAATAAACCAAGACTTTGTTTCAAAATCATTGACTGGTTATTTTGAGATCTGATGCTTGACAGCTACACTCTGCTTCAAGGGAGCACCCAATTCCATCACTGCCTGTGTACAGGTACATTTCTGAGATGCACCACCACATGCCTTACCTGTATGACGTCTCTCCTCACATTCACAAGGTACAACCAGTCACTGAACCTTGGGTAGCTGTTCAGCTCAACTGTTCTGTCGTTCAGAGGAACATTCAGTTTGCACTGCAGCTGGCTACCGATATAGCGGACAAGCTTCACCTGTCAAAGTAGGAAGAAAAAGATTAAAGTGGTGCAGAGTAACGTCAGGAGTAGCAGATAACCCGGCAGCCACTGACTCAAAATATGCTTCTCCCTTGAATCCACCAAGGCAGACTTCAACTAAATGTTATTCCCAGGATCTACAAAATTCAGGGATAATACACCCCCCATCACCCCCTGCAATTATATACTATGGATCTCCTTTACAAGGCTGTTGTAATTATTGCAGGGATTTCTGGAGTGTTTTGCATATCTGAAATATACACCCTGCTAATAAAGACAAGTTTGCACAAATAATTAAATAAGTATTGTTTTTGCACTCCAAATCCTTGAAATATACATCTTAATAAAACTGGGGGGAAAAACTGATGTTATAATTGGTTAATGGCCATAAATAGAATCAACAATCATTATTCACTACTGGGCTGGATCCAGTGCATTCCTCCTGCATCAGCATTCTCTGATTGTGCTTCCAATCCAATATTATTAAAGAAGGTTTCCTTTTTTAAATAAACTGAGTCTCCAAGTCAGGAATATCCCAGGGCATCACGGTTTTATATACTGCATCTATCGACCACCTTTCTGCTACGGAACTCAAGAAAATTTATTTCCTCTCCTTGGAGACTCCTCTCACTTCTATTATGATCTTATATGTCCTCATGCATTTTATCGTGCTTTTCAATCCGCTTCCATCACTGTCCCTTCCCCAGCAGCTTCTGGTTGAGGGCAGCAATTATTTCCACCTTCCCTGGCACTTTGCTTCCTGCCTTCCCTCCATGGGGGCAGTGGCACAATCTGAGGTTTTTAGCCCCACCTAGAAATGTTATTTGTATTTACTGTTTTATTTTTTGATTAATTAATTAAATGTGTTTTATTGCTGCACACCACCCTGAGTCCTGTTCTGCAGGGGAGGGCAGTCTAGAAGCCTCAAACACTCAAGATGGAAAACAAGAGATCTCTTTTTGGTGTGCATTTTTTGCACGTGTGCATTCTCACCCAGCTACTTGGCAACTATAGTGTGAGGGGAGATGGGTTAGGCCCCATTGTCATCTAGGTAACCATGTGTCCTAGGCAAACATTTTCTAAGGCAAATTTCTCTCTTCTATTTCCAGCTTGTTATTTATCACATCACTAGTCCCACCACTAGTCTCCCACTCGGTATCAGCTCTGCAGCATATGACGTCCTGCTTTGCAGAGGCTGCCAAGCTATTCGGCCTAGAAGTTAGTCTGAAGAAGACAGAAGTTCTCCACCAGCCTGCACCCCAGGAAGATTATCACCCTCCCTGCATCACTGTGGGTGAATCAGTTCTGAAGACAGTCCAGCAGTTCAGCTACCTGGGGTGCATCATCTCCTCAGATGCCAAGATCGACAAGGAGATTGACAACAGGCTGGCAAAGGCAAACCGTGCATTTGGCCGACTGCACAAAAGAGTGTGGAGCAACAAGCATCTGAAAAAAGGCACAAAGATCAATGTTTACAAAGCAGTTGTGATGACAACCCTCATCTATGGCTCCGAATCGTGGGTTTTATACCGTCATCACCTGCGACTCCTTGAGCGCTTTCATCAGCGCTGCCTTCGCACCATCCTCAACATCCATTGGAGTGACTTTGTGACCAACACTGAAGTCCTCAAGCGGGCAGAGGTTACCAGCATCGAGGCACTGCTTTTGAAGACGCAGCTGCGCTGGGCAGGGCATATTTCTAGGATGGAAAACCACCGCCTTCCCAAGATTGCCCTGTATGGCAAACTCTCCACCGGCCATCGAAATAGAGGGGCACCAAAGAAGAGGTACAAGGACTCCTTGAAGAAATCCCTTAGCACCTGTCACATCAACCATCACCAGTGGTCTGACCTAGCCTCAGATCGCAAAGCATGGAGGCACACCATCCACCAGGCTGTCTCTTCCTTTGAGAACACACGCATAGCTGGTCTTGAGGACAAAAGGAGATTGAGGAAGAATCGTACTGCTACAGGACCAACCCTAAATCAGACTTTTCCCTGCAGCCGCTGTGGCCGGACCTGCCTGTCCCACATTGGTCTTGTCAGTCACCAGCGAGCCTGCAGCAAACGTGGACTATTGCACCCTTCTTAAATCTTCGTTCGCGAAGCCAAGCCGAGAGAGAGAGAGAGTCCCACCACAGTTTCACCAACAGTATGCCACCTCCATTGTCAGAGGGCATCCCCTGGGTGTGGGCTGTGGTCTCTCATCTGGGGAACTCACTTCCTGTAGCTGTCCGCTTGGTGCGGAGCCTGGTGACATTTAGGTGCCAGGCAAGTGGTCCTATTCCCTCAGGCATCCACTTTTCTTTATGGGGGGAAGAGTAATGAACTTGCTCTGCTGGTACTTTTAAAGCTTGTTGTTTTAACAGAGGTTTTATTACTCTGATTTTTAGATTCCACAGAGTGCTGCAGTGTTCACTGGAGGTATTTGGCAGGCAGCCACGTAAAGCTCTTACTCTTATTTTACTTTTTTATTAGGGCTATCTTTAGTACAGAACTTTCTCCTAAAACTGAGTCACAAAAAGTCTTCCAAAACCTGAACACATGAAGCCACCTTATATAGAATTGGACCACTGATCCATCAAAATTGGTCTTGTCTGTTCTGACTGGCAGTGGCTCTCCAGGGTCTCAGGTCTTTCACACCACTTTCCACCTGGTCCTTTTAACTGGAGATGCTGCACGGGGTTGAACTTGGGACCTCCTGCATGTCAAGCAGAGGCTCTCCCACTGAGCCATGGGACTCTCCTAACTCAGAAAAAGATATTCCTGACATGGCAGCCAGATGGCAGGTGCCCTTAGGGCTGTGACTCTGCCCCAAGTAGGCATCAAATAGATCTTCTAAGAAGCAAGACATTGACTAATGGTGAAAAAACATCAACTAACGAGCTGTTTCAATGAGCCCCAAAATCACACAGTGAAAACAACCAAATTTCGACAATGGATAGCTAGGTTCAAATCTCTGTTGCAATTTGTCAGAAACATTGTTCAACAAGAAAAGACACTAATTCCATGCATTTAAACCTGTGAAATTGTACAGGCCACAAGATTTCAATTTCAGGAGATTTTTAAAATTAAAAGTACATTCTGCATTCAAAGTCATCACTGTAACTGTAATTAAAATCTTGACGTGGCAGGCCAAGAAATTTTAAAGAAAACGTTTCCTCAAACAGACAGGGCTGGGGAGTGCTAGTAAAAATCAGTCAATGGGGGGGGGACCAGGTAGCAGGGCATCATAGAGCACAATTTGCTTCCACTGGAGCTCTGGGTTGGGTCTGGGTGGCACAAAGAACAGCCCACAAGGTTCTCAGCAGCCCTGAAGTCAGAAGCAAGGTCTCCAGATTTCAAATTTCTCACCCCTGCTGTTTTAATCCAAATGTCCTTCATTCAGTGCTCCTTCTCCCTTTTGTCAATCAAAACCTTAACTCTTTATTTCTGCACACATTATCCTGTACTTGTGTCACATTCGGCTGCAAAATTGACACTTTTCTCCATATTACTTGTGTGCAAATAAATCATCAACTGACAAATCTATAAACAACTGTATTGTACGCATCAACTACCACATAAAAGGTCATATCACTGCAACATACAACAGAATCTACACAACCAGAACAACAAAACACTGAGAACCAAAACTATTGAAATAAATGCAAATACATTTTAAAAGAAACCAAATAGGGAAATCCTCCTGGGGAGCCCCAGTACTCCACCTTCTTCTCCATCATTCAAATCAGTCAAGTGTTTCCCACCCCCCCTCAGAATAGGTCCTGGGTTTAAGGAGAAGGAGAGGGAGAGGAATTGCAGATTTATACCCCACCCTTCTCTCTGAATCAGAGACTCAGAGTGGCTTACAATCTCCTATATCTTCTCCGCCCACAACAGACACCCTGTGAGGTGGGTGGGACTGAGAGGGCTCTGACAGCAGCTGCCCTTTCAAGGACAACCTCTGCCAGAGCTATGGCTGACCCAAGGCCATTCCAGCAGGTTCAAGTGGAGGAGTGGGGAATCAAACCCGGTTCTCCCAGATAAGAGTCCGCGCACTTAACCACTACACCAAACTGGCTCTCTTTAGATGAGTGGATGCACCAAGGAAGGCCCCATCACCATGGAAATGAGATCTTCCTCAGCCGGAGCACCAGGCCATGCTCAGCTTCAGTCACCTGCTCAGTACAGGCCAATCCGCTAAGCAAGCTTATCAAGCCCAGGCACTGACTGGCCCCTGAGCTCACCTGCTCTTTGGTTTGTCTGTTTTTGTTCTACCTGGGGCTGCCAAAGGCCACGTTGGGGGCAGGGGATTCCCACCTGCTGGCTGGGGGAGGGGGACTTAACAGCAGGGGGGAGGCCTAGTCCAGCGTGGCAGTGATGCTGCTGGCCATGCCCCTCCTGGCGTGCAGTGCAGAGTCATGTCATTGTGTTGCCAGCAAAGTGGTATTTAGGGTTAGTAAACAAAGTAAGTCCCTGCTCCCCACCCTGGCAACTCTAGTCAGATACATCGCTTTTCTCTACAATGAGAGACAAAGTGGTTTATATCAGGGGTGGCCAACGGTAGCTCTCCGGATGTTTTTTTTGCCTACAACTCCCATCAGCCCCAGCCAGCATGGCCAATGGCTGGGGCTGATGGGAGTTGTAGGCAAAAAAATCCAGAGAGCTACCATTGGCCACCCCTGGTTTATAGATTTGCCTCTCCTCCATTTTAACCTCACAACCACCCTGTGAGGAGTGTCTGACTGGCCCAAGGTTGTCCAGCAAGCTTCCACGGCAGCAGAGTGGGTGGGGAGCTGAAGTCAAGTCTCCCAGGTCCTAGCCCAGCATTCTACCTACTATGCCACAGCGGCTCTAATGTCTCAAGATTTCTCATTTCTGGTACAAAATGGTTCTCAAAAAGCCAAGGCAGAAAATATTTTACCTCACTGCCCCATTCTAGTTCTATCTAGCAACTCAAAGCTGACATTCCTGCTGGAACTTCATTCACCCAGCAGCCTGCAATACTGGACTTGAGGCTACGGAGTGGTCTTTGGCTGGAAAATTCAGGATACTAGAACTGCAGCTATCAAACTGGTTCCCAAGAATTCCCAGTCTGGTGCACATCCACCTTACTTCAAAGCTGGAATTACACCACCATAAAGCTACCTTACATCAAGTCAGATTATTTAGGTGACAGTTCTCTCTGGTCTCAGGCCAAGCATCAGCTCTTCCAGCCTCCTCTCCCTGAGGTGATTTAACAGGCCAAACAGACACTTAAAAATGTAAAGCTGCAAGCAGACCAGTGTTCTACCGGCTCAGGCCTTGGAAAATTTCCTTCAACTTGAGCAGCTAGCCTAGAAATTTAGGAGCCAGATTCATTTTCCAGCCTTCAGGATTTTGTATTTTAACTACCATATTCACTTCCACAATATATCCAGGTGGGCAGCTGTGCTGGTATAAAGCAGGTGTGGGGAACCTCTGTCCCAAGGGCTGTATACGGCTCTCGAGGTCAGTTGGTGTGACCCTCAGGGATTGCTGGACTGAACCGAGCCATGTGGTAGCCTCCCTGGGGCCTGGCTGGCCAGCGAGGATCGTGGGGCCCAGTCATGGTATACAGGAGCCTCCCCAGGGCCAGGCAGGAATCACAAGGCCCAGATGTACTGTACGGCAGTCTCCCTGGGGCCTAGCTGGCCAGCCAGAATTGCTGCAGAGCCTGGAAAAGTTACTGCCACAGTTCAGTTTGCACTTGATTATCTCAGATGGTGTGACCTAATATGCTAATATTAGGGGATGTGGTCTAATATGCTACTGAGTTCTATGCATTTGCCTAGGGCAGCAGGCCGTGTGTGTGCACGCCAGATTAGGCTCTCCCCACATTACTTCAAATAGAAAAACAATTATTTGCATTACTTTTCCTGGCCTGAATCATTCTCCCTCGGCGGAACACTGTTTTTTAAGTTGATAATTTTTTATGGCCCGCGAATGATGTTATAAATATCCATATGGCCCTTGGCAGAAAAAAGGTTCCCCACCCCTGGTCTAAAGTGATAGAACAAAGTTGGAGCCCAGTGGCACCTTTAAGACCAACAAAATTTTATTCACAATGTAAGCTTTCTTGTGCTAGAAGCACCCTTACCTGCTAGAAACATTTCCACTATTTTGCATACTAACTCACTGTCCACCCTCTCTCCCTATAGGACTGCTAATTCCATCCCATACTATTGTCTGATGAAGTGTGCTTCTAGCACACGAAAGCTTATATTGTGAATAAAACTTTGTTGGTCTTAAAGGTGCTACTGGACTCCAACTTTCACAATACTTAACCCTAAACTCTTCACAATTTCTCATAATTTTATTGAATTATGACAAAATTGCTGTAGCATACAAATAAATGTTTATCATCCCCACAACAAAAACCTAACATCTAACCCTAACCAAATTTCTCATAATCCCATAATTGCTTTTAAAAATCCTGTTTAAGTGAATACTGAAGCCAGTCTAGAAACAACTAGTTAAGAAACGAATCCATCTGCCACCACTGAATGGTGTAAAGTTGATATACAAACAAGCAATGGCAAGAACTTCAAGTACATGTATCTTTATGTCATACAGCAAGTCATATTCTGATGTGAAATGTTGTGCGAACTTTTCCTGAGCATCAATAAAATCACCACTAAAAATACCAGGCAAATTTCTAAGCACCTTCCCGACCTGGTGCCTGGGATCTGTTGAGCCCTCTATCAGTTCAGCATTGTCTACACTGCTAGAAGCAGCCAAACAGAGAAGGACCTTTCCTATCACCAGCTGCTCAAAACTCCTTACCAGGAGATTGCAAGCTATTGAACCTGGAACTTCCTGCATGTGATGTGAGCGTTCAGGCCCCATCTAATGTCTTGGTTAGAAAAAGATTAAAGATTGAGTTTAGTGGTGCCTATAAGACCAACAAAGTTTTATTCCACATGCATGCACACTTCTTCAGATACAATGAGGTGGAAATTACCAGTCCATACATAGAGGTCGAGGGTGAGCAGAAAATTAGCATACAGCATAATGAAGATGTTTAACAAATTCAAGTACCAAATTGCAAATGCAATTTTGGGCTGTATCAACAGACGTATAGTGTCCAGATCACGTGAAGTGATGGTATCACTTTATTCTGCTCTGGTAAGACCTTATCTGGAGTATTGTGCTCAGTTCTGGGCACCACATTTTAAAAGGATATAGACAAGCTTGAACGGGTTCATAGGAGGATGACAAAGATGGTGAGGGGTCTGGAGACCAAGACCTATGATAAAAGGTTGAAGGAGCTGGGCATGTTTAGCCTGGAGAGGAGGCGGCTGAGAGGTGATATGATCACCATCTTCAAGTACTTGAAGGGCTGTCATCTAGAGGAAGGTGTGGAATTGTTTTCTGTGGCCCCAGAAGGTAGGACCAGAACCAATGGGTTGAAATTAAATCAAAAGAGTTTCTGGCTGAACATTACGAAGAACTTCCTGACCGTTAGAACGATCCCTCAGTAGAGCAGGCTTCCTCTCTCTTTCCTTGGAGGTTTTTAAACAGAGGCTAGATGGCCGTCTGACAGCAATGCAGATTCTGTGAATTTATGGGGAGGTATTTGTGAATTTCCTGCATGTGCAGGAGGTTGGACTAGATGACCCTGGATGTCCCTTCCAACTCTATGATTCTATAATTCTAGGAGAAATAAGCTGAGTTTATATGGTTACCTTCCCATTTGTTTGGGTTTAATTCCAGGGGAAAACAGTGAAGGAAGTAAATATGTCAGAATTGGAGAGTGATGGGCAGATGTATCTCTACTTGTGGAATGCTGAGTGTAATCAACTGAGACCCTGCCATCATGCTCCATCTGTCTCCTCTCAAGCACGGAGGTGACCTTACAGCAGCATCTTCTCTGAAGTGGAGCGATTGGCTTTGGAGTGTGATGTTCCCTGTCCCCAGACCAGAGAAATACATTCCAGTCTGTCATTCTAAATTACATTACATTCTACTTTTCATTACAGTACTTTACAATGTATGTGTAGCCTTTGTGGGGAACTGGTGAGAATACAGATGTAAGGGCTGAATGAGATTAGCATATGCAGTGAGATAAGAAATCAATATCCCTGTTAACTCCTGGGGATTCCACTGTTCTGAGTGTTGTAATAACTTGTAGTTCAGCAATTTCCTGTTCCAGTCTGTTCATGAAGTCCCTCTGCAATAAAACAGTTACTTTGAGGTCACCCACTGCATGTCCTGGAAGGCTGAAGTGTTCTCCTACAGGTTTCTCAGTCTTGTAATTCTCAATGTTGTCAAGAGGCCTTGCCATTAATATTGTTGGTTCTTGACTTGCTGTAGCTGTACTGGGAATGTTGGGGGAGTTATGCTCTGCTCTGCTTTGCCTTGCTTGCTTTGCTCTTGTCTGTAACGTACAAAGTAATAATTCTGCCCTGGCAGAGATGCTCGTGTCTGGAATTCAAGGACATGCTATCCTCTCCTCAGAGACTGTCTTGGCCCTGTTAGCACACAATGGGAGACTGGGTGAGAAACAGCTACCTTTGCTTTGTGCGGGCCTTTTGCTCTGAATTCTGGCCGGCTTGTAATGGCCCAGGAGAGAGTATATAGATCTGGCCAAAATGATAACAGCCAGATCTGACACAGAGAGTCATACTGCTGTGATATGTCTATCAATAAAAATGAACTTTTTCTGAACACCAGAGAGAGGCCTGCTTACTGAGAGCTCTCCAGGAGCTGACAGATGTCAGTTTTGCATCCATTTATCCTTTGACACAGGGTTTTACCTGTTTGCCGCATGCAGAGATCTGAAGGGCATTGTTGGCATTCAGTGGACTCTACAGTGTTAGAAGATGAGCATGTGAATAAGCCTGAGATGGTGTGGTTGATGTTGTTAGGCCTAGTGACTGTGTTGTCTGTCAAAGTTGGCACCTGGGTAAGCTATGGTACCACTGCCTATGTTCAAATTAGATATTGTATTATTGTGAATAAAGAGGATTTTGAGACTGGGGGCTGTCTGTGCGCAAGAAAAGGTTTGCATCCAGTACTCTTTACAATATGATACTACAATATTACAATAATAGAACCCACTGATTCATTTATGAAAGCCAAGAACCTTAGAACATAAGAACATAAGAGAAGCCATGTTGGATCAGGCCAACGGCCCATCAAGTCCAACACTCTGTGTCACACAGTGGCAAAAAAATTTATATACACACATACACTGTGGCTAATAGCCACTGATGGACCTGTGCTCCATATTTTTATCTAAACCCTTCTTGAAGGTGGCTATACTTGTGGCCGCCACCACCTCCTGTGGCAGTGAATTCCACATGTTAATCACCCTTTGGGTGAAGAAATACTTCCTTTTATCTGTTTTAACCTGTCTGCTCAGCAATTTCATCGAATGCCCACGAGTTCTTGTATGTGAAATTTACATTTCTGTGTGTGAAATTTAGTGAAATTTGGTTCCATTTCACAGTCTGAAAACTGAAGAATAAAACTGAAACATCTTGAATATCTAGAATGGACATCTTGTGAAGGCTGAATGGATTTCCTGACCCTTTTCCCTCTATTTGGAGAACTTTTGGACATTCCAATGACTATATTATGGACTTGATTTATTAGAGGGATGGGAGTTTGCTTTGTAAATCTGCTGACATGCATGTGGAAACTGGTTTAATACTGAATATGTTATGTGAATTATTTGTAAATTTGAATATGTGCAAAATTTGTTATTTGATAAGTGTGAAATTGTTACTTAGCGGTTTTTCTATTTATTGGGTGTGCGTAGCATACTTTAGGGATGCCTACTTTAGAGTGCAGATCAAAGAGGGGGACGAGTGGAAAACTGCATTCATAAGAACATAAGAGAAGCCGTGTTGGATCAGGCCAACGGCCCATCAAGTCCAACACTCTGTGTCACACAGTGGCAAAAAATTTTATATACACACATACACTGTGGCTAATAGCCACTGATGGACCTGTGCTCCATATTTTTATCTAAACCCTTCTTGAAGGTGGCTATACTTGTGGCCGCCACCACCTCCTGTGGCAGTGAATTCCACATGTTAATCACCCTTTGGGTGAAGAAGTACTTCCTTTTATCCGTTTTAACCTGTCTGCTCAGCAATTTCATCGAATGCCCACGAGTTCTTGTATTGTGAGAAAGGGAGAAAAGTACTTCTTTCTCTACTTTCTCCATCCCATGCATTATCTTGTAAACCTCTATCATGTCACCCCGCAGGCGACGTTTCTCCAAGCTAAAGAGTCCCAAGCGTTTCAACCTTTCTTCATAGGGAAAGTGCTCCAGCCCTTTAATCATTCTAGTTGCCCTTCTCTGGACTTTCTCCAATGCTATAATATCCTTTTTGAGGTGCGGCGACCAGAACTGCACACAGCACTCCAAATGAGACCGCACCATCGATTTATACAAGGGCATTATGATACTGGCTGATTTGTTTTCAATTCCCTTCCTAATAATTCCCAGCATGGCGTTGGCCTTTTTTATTGCAAACGCACACTGTCTTGACATTTTCAGTGAGTTATCTACCACGATTCCAAGATCTCTCTCTTGGTCAGTCTCTGCCAGTTCACACCCCATCAACTTGTATTTGTAGCTGGGATTCTTGGCCCCAATGTGCATTACTTTGCACTTGGCCACATTGAACCGCATCTGCCACGTTAACGCCCACTCACCCAGCCTCAACAGATCCCTTTGGAGTTCCTCACAATCCTCTCTGGTTCTCACCACCCTGAACACTCCAGTGGGGCAGTTCAAGTACCTCGTGATGCCTTTCGGATTACAGGGCGCTCCGGGAGTGTTTATGAACTTTATTAATGAAGTCTTGAGAGAGTACCTGTACAAGGGGGTGGTGGTGTACCTGGATGACATCATTATCTATTCAAAGGACATAGCTTCCCATGTACAATTAGTGAGGAAGGTGCTCACCACCCTATACAAGTACAAACTGTATGCAAAATTATCCAAGTGTGAGTTCCACCAGACTGAGCTTGACTATCTGGGATTCAGAGTGTCCGGGAAAGGACTCACTATGGATCCCGCCAAAATACAGGCAGTATTGGATTGGGCACCCCCGAGGACACGTAGGGAAGGTTATGACCATGCGCCTACATTTCTAAGAAATTCTCCCAAGAGCAGCGGAATTGGTCGGTGTGGGACAAAGAGGCATTCGCAGTAACATTTGCATTAAAAACATGGAGGTCCTGGCTGGAGGAGACGAGAGTACCATTTTAGATCTGGACCGATCATAAGAAACTAGAGGCACTAACCGGCCGCAAGAAACAAACTGAAAAACAAATTCGGTGGGCGGGATTCTTTGCGAAGTTCGACTTCACCCTGAGACACATACCCGGGTCGAAAAACTTCTTAGCCGATGCGCTATCTAGACTGCCCCAACACGAGAGTCAGAGGGAGGAGGTGGTGGGCTCCATCATTCCCCCCAGCGCCATAGTGGGCGCAGTGACCACCCGGTTGGGGAAGAAACAGGGAGCGCCAGAACCATGGGGGGGCAATAGACTGATCAAAGAAACAACGCAAAGGCAAAGGGAGACCTGAAGGACTGATTAAAGGGGAAGAGGGGTTTTGGTACCACGACGGGAAATTGTATGTGCCAAAAACACTGAGGCAAGAGGTTTTACAACACTGCCATTGTAATAAACTGTCAGGTCAATTCAGATACGTGAAGACGTTACACCTAGCCAATAGACAATTCTGGTGGCCTCAAAAGAAAAAAGACATTTCGGAATTTGTGACCACTTGCACGGTGTGTATAATGGAAAAGAAACGAGGTGGGAAACCCCCCCCCCGGACTCCTCCAGCCCACTCCCACTGCAGAACGCCCTTGGTCCGTGATCTCTATGGACTTTATAGTGGAACTACCAGCTTCTCAGGGCAAGACTGTAATATTGGTGGTGGTGGATACTTTCTCAAAGCAAGCCCATTTGATTCCCTGTAAGAAATTGCCTACAGCAAAGAAGCTTGCCTATTTGTTTTTCCAACACGTTGTTAAGGTCCACTCATTCCCCAATCAGGTCATTAGTGACCACGGCTCGCAATTCGTTGCCAACTTCTGGTGGGAGTTTTGTAAACTGACAGGCATGGAACAGGGGTTGAGCTCTGCCTACCACCCACAGACGGACGGGCAGACGGAACGCATAAACGCGCTTCTAGAACAGTATTTACGGTGCTGTGTGAACTTGCAGCAGACTAACTGGGTGGAGCTGTTACCATTCGCAGAATATGGATACAATAATAGTCTCCATAGCTCAACCAAAGCAACTCCCTTCAAAATGGGGCCATTCAAAATAAAGAGGGTGATAAATAAAGTGACAGTGGAGTTGGAATTGCCAAAACTGTTTAGTAAAATCCATCCTGTTTTCCATTGCAGCCTTTTTCGGTGAGATCCAGGGGCTACGAGCTGGCACCCTCGCCCGCCGGAGCCCAAACCACTCCAAGTAAAAGGTCAGAGTCACCATGAGGTGCAGGAGATATTGGATGCGAGAGAAAAAAGGGGGGTACTGTACTTCTTAGTACGCTGGAAGTATTTTCCCCCCAGTTGTGATGAATGGGTAAAAGCATCCGACCTCCAGGCCTCCCTCCTCCTTAAAAGATTTTACCTGCTGCACCCAGACAAACCCCGAGCAAGAGCTTAGGGGGGGCAGTATGTCAAGCATTGTGAATTTTCTATGTTATAATTGTAAGATCATAGAATTGTTACTAACCATGAATTATATTCAGGCACATCAAAGTAGCAAACCCCTTCCATTGCTTCTTTCACTTTTACTAACAAATGCAGGAATGTCCTCTTTGAAGATAAGACCTCCTGGGACTCATTCCCAGGCCTGGTGAGGGCTGGACCCAGGATGCACCAACCACAATAAAGATAAGGAAGTTAGAGTGTGAATTTCACACGTGAATGTAGAATTGTTTATAGAACCTTTGATGTGGCATTTTAAAGCATGTGTTCTGTTGTTACTAAGTATCAGTTCCAATACTTAGCTCGGCTGAGCCACATGGATTATCAATAAACCACACTTTGTTTCAAAACCCAAGGAATGGTTATTTTGAAATCTCATGCTTGACAAAAGTTGGCTTCTGGATTTATTGCAAGTTATGGTACCACTGCCCACGTTCAAATTAGATATTGTATTATTGTGGGTGAGTTTGAGACTGGGGACTGTTTGTGCGCAAGAAAAGGTCTGCACCCAGGACTTTTTTACAATATAATACAACATCTAAACCCAGATGCCAACTCTGCTGCCACATACATACACACACACAGGGCTTTTTTTGTAGAAGCCCAGCAGGAACTCATTTGCATATTAGGCCACACCCCCTGACATCGCCATTGACACCAAGCCAGCCGGAACTGTGTTCCTGCTCAAAAAAAGTCCTGCCCAGACAACACAATCACTGGACTGACAGCCTTTCCCCCCTCACACACATATCAGAAGCCCCTCCCCCATCCCCCCGTCCCCCAAAGCCCCATCAGCCTGCCAGAGAGAACGACAGGTGCCATTTGCACCAGCAACTCTGAACTGCTTCCCTCCACCCTGCCTGGCACTAAGTCAGCTTGCTGTTTTCTGGGGCAACGCTGCGTTTGTCACATCCCACACAGCTACTTTCTCAGGTCTCCAAACAGCTTGCTAAAATTTTAATGGGTTTTAAAAGAGGAGGGAGGAGGAAAGATTTCTGGTCTGATACAGCTGAAAGCAAAAGATTCCACGTCCAGAGCAGCAAGACAGCAAAGTCAAAAACAGAACACAGAAACTGTGTCTTAGAGTGACCATTTTGTGCAGCTTCAGAAGGAACAAAACGGAAAAAGAGCTCGGGGTGGGGGACCCAAAGCAGAAGCCTTGCTGGATCAGGCAAAAGTCCACCAAGTCCAATATCTAATTTCCTACGGTGGCCTAACCACATACCACTGGAAAGGCCATGCATGAGCTACAGCGCACACACATGCACACCAGTGTTTTCTACCATTAGCTACACCTCTGAAACACACTGCTTCTGAACATGGAAGTTCCACTTAGCCAACATGGTTAATCACCTACAACACACTTCTACACCTCCGTAACGGTATCTAAACCAACAGTGGCGCTTGTACCAGCTAGAACGAGTCCCCAGATCCCCACAAGCTTCCATAGGGGTGTAGAACTTGCATCTCCCAGGCCACCTAGCCACCACCTCCTGCCATTCTGTCTGCCAGCAAGGAAAGATTTCCTTTTGTCTGCCCTCAGTCTACTGAAAGCCCACTTTACTGGGTGACCCATATTCTGGGGCTAGGGAAAAGAGAAAGGGGGAGAAATATATACTTCAGGGGTGGCCAACGGTAGCTCTCCAGATGTTTTTTGCCTACAACTCCCATCAGTCCCAGCCAGTGGCCATGCTGGCTGAGGCTGATGGGAGTTGTAGGCAAAAAACATCTGGAGAGCTACCATTGGCCACCCCTGATATACTTAATCAACTTTTTCTACACCTTTCATATTTTATAAGCCTGACTTATGCCTCCTTTAACCATCTTGATTCTAAAGAGACCCACAAGTGCCTTTGTAATTCCTTATACTGACCATCCTCAAATGCTGTAATCTGTCCTGCACACATAGATGCTGTGCATGGCCTACTCGGAGCGGCACCTGATCACCAGAGTTTCAAGAATAAAAAGGTCTTTCCCAGCACTTACTCCTCAAGAGCCTTTCGGCTGGACATGTCAAAGACCAGGAGACCCAGGTTCAAATCCCATCTCTGCTGCAGAAGCCTGCTATGTGACCTTAAACTAGTTGCCCTCTCTCAGCCTAACCCAGTAAACTGTGCTCTTCCAAACAGAGAGAAAGGCAGGGTATAAATAAAGTCAACCAATTAATCAACAATGGTAAGGCTGGCATTCTACCAGTGAGCCCAAGCCCTTCCCTGTCACAGGGAACTCAGAGGTCTTCATTAGCAAACCCCCTTGTCCCTCCTTCTCCCCCCATGCGCTTGTTTTCACGCATCACTTGTGAAGTGGCACAGACAACTGTGGGGGGGGGGGGGCAAACAAAGAGGCCACAGCTAAGGCCAGACGTGAAAACACAGCTGTACCTCTTACACATCAGCTGGCCAAACATCTCCCTGTGGTGGAACTACATGTGCCCCTCAATAGCCTCCTGCAAGCAGCCCCAAAGACAGCCGTAGTGGTGGCTCCCACAAGACCATCCCAAGCTTCTGGCAGCTGACAAGCATCCAGGCGAGGATGAACAGTCACGCTTCCAGTTCCAAGAGTGAGAGAAACGGTTATCAGTTCAGTACCTCGGCATACATTTTTTTAAAAAACATTTTAAAAACACAACACTGAATACAGTTTGAACCTGTTATCACTCTGCTGCTTTCTGACTCTGCTGGCAGCCATGGGAGGGGGGGAGAGAAAAGATGCCTTTTACATGAAGTTCACATGAAGCAGACAGGGAGCAGAGGTAGGAATTACTCTAAATTTGGATGGCGGCACAATGCCAGCATCCCTGAGTGTTTACTTAGGGTGGTTCTAGTCACCTACTGCACAGGTACAGAGTTCATGCCGGCTGCAACTGGACTTCACCGCCAGAGAAGCAGATCTGCCTTGGGTTGCTTTCCAGAGAACTTAGCAGCAGCCCTGCCCAATGGTCACACGGCATTCTGTGTCCCCTGGTGGCTAGCCTGATGTCCTGGAAGACCCACCCCAGGCCACAGCTTCCTGACGTTGGCATTCAGAGAGCTGCATGACCTCCAGCCTCCACTCGTCCTAGAAGCTACAATGACCCCACTGAGGGGATTGTACTTTGGCCACATTCTGAGAAGACAAGAGTCCCAGGAAAAGACAAGGAGGCAGCAGGAAAAGTGGGAGATGGATGAACTCTACAGGAAGTCCGGCCCTCAGTTTGCAAGAGACAGGATCTTTTGGAGGTCATTAATTCTTAAGGTCACACCCTTAAGTCAGAAGCGACTTGAGAGTACTTCAGACACAGGCACACACGTGCACGCATGTACACACCTGGAGGACCCATGTGGCCATCACACTCTCTCCCTCCCTCTTTCAAGAATGTAAAAGGTAAGGCAAGGCCCCCTGTGCAAACACCAGTTGTTTTCGACTCTGGGGTGACGCTGCTTTCACGTTTTCACAGCAGACTTTTTACGGGGTGATTTGCTATTGCCTTCCCCAGTCATCCAAACTTCCCCCCCAGCAAGCTGCGGACTCATTTGACCGACCTCGGAAGGATGGAAGTCTGAGTCAACCTGGAGCTGGCTACCTGAACCAGCTTCCGCTGGGATTGAACTCAGGTTGTGAGCAGAGGGCTCCGACTGCAGTACTGCAGCTCTAACACTCTGCGCCATGGGGCTCTTCCTAAGAATGTACCTAACTCCATTTTAAAGTCATAATATGCTAGTGCCCCCCTCCCTGCATGCATCCTGTGGCAGTGAGTTGCACAAGCTTTGTGAGAAGTAGTAACTTTTGCCTGTGCTGCCCCATCAACTGCAACAGGGCCCCCTGGCTTCCAATGTTTTGAGAAGCTGGTCTCCCATGGTGAGTATTGCCTTCTCTGACTGGCAGCAGCTCTCACTCAGGCTGAGGTCTTGCACATCAACCACTCCATCTTTTCCACTGCCATGTTTGCTGTACCACCAGCCTTCATCGGCCACCTTCTGCCTTCTGCCCCGTACAGCTTCTGGTGCCTTGAGCCATTGTTTTGCTTGCCCTCTGCTCCAGACCTGCAGCCTGAGGCCTGCCACATTGTTTGCTAGAAGTCTTTGCTCCCTGATTGAATCTCTTTGTGTATTTTGCAATCTGCCTGGAGAGTCCCTGTGAAAAGGGCAGGCTGGAACTGCCCACGGCGGCTCCTTTGACTGGGCATTCCAGGGCCTACGTGGGGGCCTTTCTGCATGCAGAGCAAGCACTCCCTCCCTCAGCCTCAGCTCTTCAGTCTCTAGAGAGTCCACAAATGGCACCAGATGACTGGGCCTCCCAGGATCTCTGTCAAAGACGGGGCTTTCCTCATATCAGATACCCGGCCAAGAGCCTTTCACTTGCGCTGCCAGGGACTGAACCGGGGGCCTCCTGTACCCCCAGCAGGAGCCCTTCTTTCCTGAAGCAAAGCAGGTAACCGTCATGCTCAGCAGGCTCTCTTTCCCTTGGTGAGGGGAAGCAGATGGGAACGCATCCACCCCAGCCCTGAGATTCAGAGCACAGCTTTCCAAGCACAAGCAACAGTCGCAGCTGAGACACTGGAAACATGCCATTCTGGCCAGCGCCCTGGCATTAAACAGCACCTTTTTTGACTGGGCTGGTCAGTTTTCATTGGACTTTGACACCACACTGGCAAAAGGATCTTATGGGAATGAGAGACAGCTGTTTGTTTAACCAAGACAGACGCAACAGCCTCACCCAGTGCGGTTTATTGGCCTGAGCTCTTGCAATGTGGGGAAGTCCCTTCCTCCGGGAATGCCTCGAGCAACCCAAAAGGGAGGGAAGATCATGGGGAGGCCAAAATCCTGGCAGCCCAGGAAGCAGGCACAGCCCCCTGACTGGAGGCCCCAACCAGTCCCCAGGGCCTCTGCCATAGCTCCAGGGGCTGCCACTGGCCCCACCAGCAATTTGGCTGGCTGGGGCAGAAGCAGTCTCAGCCTCAACCTGGAGTTAAAGAGCCAGCAGATCAGCTGTTTCGCAGGCGCTTTAACTCCAGGGGGGAGCTGGGGGTTGCTTTTGCTGCGGCTCCACCGGCTGTTTTGGTGGTGAGGAAGGAAGGGAGGGTTGAGACCAGAGTGACAGGGAGGGAAAAGAAGGGTCTTCTCTTCCCTCCCTGCTGCTCTCGCAGCTGCCCTCCCTTCCTCGCCATTAAAATAGCTGTGCCGGCAGGGCAGAAGCAGCCGTCCACCTCCCTAAGCCAGTTAAAGGGCCCAATGATCAGCTGTTTTGCGGGCCCTTTAACTAGCAGGGGGGCTGAGGCTGCTTCTGGGGAAGGGAGGGAGGGTGGTGGCGAGGGGCAGGCAAGGAAGAGCTTCCCTTCTCTCCTTGCTGCTTTCTCCGCCCCTTCCCCTCCCAGCCCGATCGCCACTGCTTCTCCTCGCCTCTGCTGCCTGCCTCTCCCCCAGCCTGTTCCCGCGAGTAGCCCCATGCCTGCTGCCTACTTGCATGGCTACTCATGAGTAGGAGGCAGATCCGGTGACTGGGGTGGGGCGGAGCTGTGCTGCCTAGCCAGAAGGGCTAGGGTCGGCCCTGCCTGTCGCTAGAGGGAAGGTCATGTGGGGGGCATCAGTGCCCCCCCCAAATGTAAATGCCTCCCCGACGTTCCAAATCCTGGCTACGGCCCTGCCAGGAAGCCTGGAGGGCCCACGGAGGCAAGCAAGGGGGCAGGAGGGAGTGGCAGAAGCATGTCTGCTCCCAACCCGCATCTCATGTCTCCTCTGAATGCACTGGAGAGGGGATCATGGGGGGGGGGGGGCTGTGGCAGCTCTCAGTACACTTGATTGAGCCCCTTTACTCCCCTTCCACTGTCCCATATTTGAAACGTAATGAAACTCAGGGCAGCCAGACTCCACCTGCTTGCAAAAGAGTACAAGAACTGAAATCTTGAGATCTGCTTCAGCATCTCTTGTAAGGTGGAGGAGGTGACGGGAGCACCAGAGTGGCCCCCACCACCAGGCCTCAAAATCCCAAAGGTTCCCGCAGGCTCCAGAATGCTTGCGGCTGGGGCTTCTGTTCGGGGTAGTGGAGGGCAATTTAATGCCTACTGCCTACTTTTCTCAGTCAGACATCAGTCCAAGATATGCACAGGAAACTCTGAGGAGATTTACCTTGGCTAAAAGGGAGTCCCGGGGGGGGGGGGCTCCTTTGAGGGGTCTCCGGAGACGAGTTGCATATTCATCATCTGCAGAAGTTTCCAGAGTCATTTATTTGACATAAGCTCGACAGGATCCTAAACTTCTTTGAGATTGCTAAACATCTAAAGCTATACAACACCAGTGTTGGATCTGGATAACTGCAGGAAAAGGTACTGATGACTATCTTCATTCCGGGACTATTTAAAGTTAAACAAAATAAAATCAGAAGGTGGGAAATAGAGATTCAGAAAGCTTGGAAGAAGAAGGGGAGAAATTTTAATTTTGTAAATTTAAAGGACAGTGCTAAAAAGTGGAAAGGAATTTATTGTTTTGTCTACTTGAGGTTTTGGTGGAAAAGCCCCATCATCACAGATTTGCAGCTCTCACAGTCAACACAGGAAATACGTCAAACATCGCGAGAAAGGATATATAATAAGAATAATTGCAGAATTTTTGGAGGAAGATCCTGAAGGAACTAGAAGCATGTATGACTATGCTTCTAGGTTTCTTTTTCTAGGATTATTTTTCTTGGCATATAGTGAGTTCACTCTATACATATGTATAGAGTGAACTCACTATATGCCAAGAAAAATAATCTACCAAGAGATGTGGTTATAAGATATATGACAAAAGAAATGGTGGGGAAAATCTTGAATAAAAATTTTGAAAAGACATTGATAGTGGGAGGCAGCAGAGTAAGAATCATGAAAGAATTGCCAAGACAAGTGATAAATGATAGAAAAGCATGCAAAAATTGACAGAAAAACTACGTGACAATGAAATGAGGTATAGATGGATAAAACCTGAAGGTCTGAGCTTTGAGTTGCAAGGAAAAAGGATTACAATTATAAGCACACAGGAACTGCGTAGGTTTTATGAAGAACATAAAGAATTTGCACCATGATGGATTACAAATTATTATCTTGGAATGTAAATGGACTAAATTCACCACAAAAAAAGAAAGGCAACGTTTCATTGGATTAAAAAGCAAAATTGTAATATAGTTTGTTTACAAGAAGTGCATATCAAACAAAAGGATTACAAATTTTTATGGAATAAACAACTGGGACTAGAATTTTATTCATTGGCTGAACAGAAGAAAAAGGGAGTGATTTTCTATATTAAACAAGAACTGGAGACAAAATTAGTGTTTAAAGATAAAGATGGAAGATCTGTAGCGGTAGAAATAATATTAAATGCAAAAAAAATGTTGTTATTGGGACTGTATGCACCAAATGGTGCAAAGGATGCTTTTTTAAAAGACATTATACAACAATTTGATGAACTGACTTATGACCAAGTTTTGATATTGGGGGACTTTAATGGAACAATTAAGAACACACTGGATAGGTCTGGGGGTAAAAAAAATAACAAGGAAAGAAAATTGCCAAAGTCTTTTTTTGATTGGTCAAACAAGAAAATTTGGAGGATATATGGAGGAAATTTAATCCTGAAGTGCGGGACTATACCTTTTTTTCAGCAAGACGTAAAACTTTTTCCAGAATTGACATACTGTGGTGCACTAAAGACTTAGGCCTTATAACAAAGAAAACAGAGATTTTACCTAAAGGGGCTGACCATAACCCAATAATGTGGATTACAAAATTGTCTAAGAAGTTGAGAAGATGGAGATTGAATGAAGATTTACTACAGAATAAAGAAATAGTGACATCTCTAGAAAATGAAACTAAAGCTTTCTTCCAAATAAACGATAAAGAGGATATAGAATTTCAGACGGTCTGGGATGCTTATAAAGCAGTAATGAGAGGAATATTGATTACATTGAATAACAAAGATAAGAGGGCAAAAGAAAAACAGATGTTGGACATTCAAAATGAAATAAAGAAAAAAGAAGGGGAACTGAGAAAAAGGCCAGGGAAAAAGAAAATTATAAGGGCGATTACAATATTACAAACGCAAATGAGACATTTGTTAAATAAAGAACTGGAATGGAATCTGAAAAGATCGCAGCAGAAATCTTTCGAGGGAGCCAACAAACCCGGAAAACATTTGGCCTGGCAACGGAAGAAAAAGAGAGAAAGCAAAATTATTAATAAAATTGTAGTGGATGGAAGAGAGGTGGTAGATCAAGAAGGAATAAAAAGATAATTCTTTAAGTATTATGCCAAGTATTATGCCAAGGAAAAGGTGTTAAAATAAGGAAAGGAAAGATGGATGAGTACTTACAAAAGATAAAAATAGCACCCTTAGCAGAAAATATTAGAAAAGTTTTGAACGATCCAATTGAAAAAATAGAAATTGAAGCAGCAATTAATGCAATGAAAAATGGGAAAGCACCTGGGCCAGATGGATATTCAGCTAATTTTTTTAAAACCCTCAAAGAGGAGTTAATCCCGAAACTTCAGAAATTGATGAATATGATAAGAACAAAAGGGAAAATACCAAATACGTGGAAGGAAGCTGTTATTTCATTGATTCCAAAGGAAGATAGAGATGTTATAAACGTAAAAAATTATAGACCAATTTCATTATTAAATAATGACTATAAAATATATACAAGAATCTTGGCAGAACGGTTTAAACAATATTTGATAAATTTTATAAAGGAAGATCAAGCGGGGTTTCTTCCCAAAAGGTAAATAAGAGACAATATCGGAACTGTTGTAAATTTTGTAGAATATTATGAAAGACATCCAGAAAAGGAAGTAGCATTATTTTTTGCGGACGCAGAGAAAGCATTTGACAATTTAAATTGGGATTTTATGTTTGCAGCAATGGAGAAAATGGAGCTCGGAGAAAGCTTTATAAGAATGATAAAAGCAATATATACTGAACAACATGCAAGGCTATGTATAAATGTTGATCTTACAGAAGACATGATAATTAGTAAAGGTAGAAAACAAGGTTGTCCACTTTCCCCACTGTTGTTTATAATGACTCTTGAAATATTACTGATGCAAATTCAAGAAGATAAAGAAATAGAAGGATTAAAAGTAAAAGGATTTACTTACAAATACAGAGCATTTGCAGATGATATAATGTTTATAAATGAAAACCCCATACAAGTCACACCTTTGTTAGCCAAAATACAAGAATATGGGGAGTTGGCAGGACTTTGTATTAAGAAAAATCAAAACTTCTATGTAAAAATATGCAAATAAATAAGCAACAAGAATTGCAGAGACTAATGGGCTGTGAAGTTACCTCCAAGGTAAAATATTTGGGTGTGGAGATAACAATGAAGAATATTGCTTTGTTCAAAAATAATTATGAGAAGCTATGGCGTAAAATGGATGAAGATATGTTAAAGTGGAATAAACTTAATTTGTCACTGTTGGGTAGAATAGCCGCAATTAAAATGAATATTCTACCAAGAATAATGTATTTGTTTTAAACTATTCCAATTGTGAAAGACAGTAAACAATTTAACAGATGGCAAAGAAAAATTTCAGAGTTTGTGTGGGCGGGGAAGAAACCAAGAATTAAAATGAAAATTTTAACAGAGGATTTCAATTACCAGACTTAAAATTATATCATGAAGCAGTTTGCTTAGTATGGATAAAAGAATGGATAATGTTGTTAAACAAAAAACTCTTAGCGTTGGAAGGTTATGGAAATAAATTTGGCTGGCACGCTTATATGTATTATGGGGGAAAAAAGATGGACGGCTTTTTCTCTCACCATTATATAAGAAACAGCTTGCTAAATACATGGATGAAATATAAGAAATATAGAGATGAGAGAAAACCGTTATGGATAGTGCCAGCCGAAGTGATAAAAATAACAGCTGAGACGGGTGAAGAAAAGCGGTTATCATATAATCAGCTATTAAAAATACAAAGTGGCAAAATAGAATTGAAAACTGCTGAAGAGCTGAATAATAAATATGACTGGTTTCAAATGCAACAAATAAAGAGCTTGGTGGAGAATGACATTAAAACTGAAGGAATAAGAAAAGAGCAAACAGAAATGGAAAAAGTTCTGCTTGGAGACAACGAAAAATTAATTACTTTTAAAATGGTCTACGGAAGATGAAGTAGTGAAATCTCAAATGATTAAGTGGGCAATTAATGTAAATAAAGAAATACAGATGGAAACTTGGGAATATTTGTGGAAGAACTCTATGAAGCTTTCAACATGTCATAGTATTAAAGAGAACTGTTTTAAAATGATGTATAGATGGTATATGACTCCTAAGAAATTGGCAAAGATGAATAATAAGATGCCAGATAGATGTTGGAAATGTAAAAAACATGAAGGTTCCTTCTACCATATGTGGTGGACTTGTGAAAGAGCAAAAAAGTATTGGCAGATAGGGTTGCCAAGTACAATTAAAGAAAAATCTGGGGACTTTGGGGGCGGAGCCAGGAGACTTTGGGGCGGAGCCAGGAGACTTTGGGGGTGGAGCCAGGAACAAGGGTGTGACAAGCATAATTGAACTCCAAGGGAGTTCTGGCCATCACATTTAAAGGGACAGCACACCTTTTTAAATGCCTTTCTTCCATAGGAAATAATTAAGGATAGGGGCACCATCTTTTGGGGCTCAATAGAATTGGACCCTCTGGTCCAATCATTTTGAAACTTGGGGGGTATTTTGGGGAGAGCCACTAGATGCTATACGAAAAATTTGGTGCCTCTACCTCAAAAAATAGCCCCCCCGAGCCCCCAATACCCATGGATCAATTCCTTATTATTCCCTGTGGGTATCGTTCTCCATAGGGAATAATAGAGTGCCCAGTAGACATTTCCCCCCCACACGCTTTCTAAAGGGGGGGAAGGACCTCCAAACCAGAGAATCCCCTGCCCCCTCCCTCTCTCACACCCACAAATACTTACTAGATCTTCTTCCTGCAGAACTCTACTTGCTGTAAAAACGAAAGCAAAAGAAAGGGAGGGGCCGTTCTCCATGGAAACTATTATTGACCCTTTCCAATGAAGCCCTTCCTGTTTCCTGCGCAGCCTTAAAGGAACACATTTTACAAACGGGTCAGTTTGCAGGAGCTCTACAACTACATGATGCCTACGCGCATGTTCTCTCCCCCCACCCGGCTTCCGGATTTTTGGAGAGCAGGGGAGGAGGCTGCAAATTCGGGAGTCCCCCGCCAGGGCGGAGGGGTTGGGAAGCCTATTGGCAGATGATTCAACAAGAAATTTCTAGGATCTTGGGATATGAATTTAAGAGAGTTGCAGAGACTTTTCTGTTGGGATTACAAATGGAAAAATTTCCAAAAGAAGATAGAACTATAATTTGGTACTTGTTTTCAGCTGCTAGGACATTATATGCGCAGTTGTGGAAGCAAGAAAAAATACCAGTGAAATGGGATTGGATTGTAAAAGTTATGACATGGAGTGAAATGGACAAATTAACAAGAATTTTAAGAGACTATGATTTAGAAGTTTTTAAGATGGAGTGGAAAAAGTTCAGAAGATATATAGAAAAAGAGTGGAAAATAAAAGGACATTGGACAATTTTTGATAATGATTAAGTCTTAGAAAAAAGAAGAATATTAATTTTTGTTTTTATTAGTTAAGGGTACCTTTAAACATTAGTACTTTAAGTAAATAACACCGGCGGGGGTCAAGTAACGGGGGGAGGGGTGGGTAGAAAGTAATATATGGGATAGATAAAAGAAGTTATTAATGATGCAAGAAATATAATTTGTTACCATATGTTACCAAATAAAATTGTTTTAACCCAGAATGTTTGCGGGGGGGGGGGGGGCTGCGTGCCCCACAACCAGGCAGACTAGCAAAGCTTCCGCAGACAGACTGCAAAATGGCAGCTCTCTTGGCACAAAGCAGGGCACTGAAATGTGACTATGCCTGTTCTTAATAGCCAGCCAGGATTGCCAGGTCTATTTGAAGAAACATCTGAGGACTTTGGGGGTGGAGCCAGGAGCCAGGGTGTGACAAGCACGACTGAACTCCAAAGGGACATTTAAAGGGACCGTGCACCTTTTGAATACTTTCGCACAACTGAAAGTAATGGAGGAAAGGAGCACCTTCTTTTGGGGCTCACAGAATTGGACCCAGATGGTCCAAACCTTTTTGAAACTTGGGAGTGGGGTTTGAGGTGAGGCCCCAGATGCTATGCTGAAAATTTGGTGTCTCTTTCTCAAAAATACAGCCCCCCACCCAGAATCCCAGATACCCACATATCAATTCTCCATCATACTCTATGGGTACCAGTTTCCATAGCATATAACGGAGTGCGCAGCAGACATTTCCCTCCCCCACCCCACTTTCTGAAGCAGGGGAGGGCCTCCAACCCAGGGAATGGTTTAAAAGACTCCAATCCCTGAGGCTGGCTGCCCTTGCCTGCCTCCCTCCCCCCCCCCCCCCCCCCGGAACAGGCCTGAGGAGGAAAGGGAGGAAAAAATAAAGCAAAGTGTCGCCAGAGTTGCCCCGGAGAGGAGCGCTGCAGCCTGTGACCTGTGTGAGCGACCCCTCCCCTCTTCCTCTCCAGGTGCCCTGCAGAGCCCCCTGCCCATTGAGACTCCTTCCTGGCCTCCCCTCGCCAGGGCCTGGCCGAGAGCTTCTGGAACACTTCCCAGGCAAGCTGTCCTTTTAGGGCCCCCCAACACAATAAAACAGAAACAGGCTCCTTCCAAGGGCTGCACTCCTAAGAAGCACATTTACCTGGAACTGGAAGTAAATCCCATTGAATACAGTGGGACTTTCTTTGTGTAAGATCTGCACAGCGAGGACACTGGCTCAGCTCCCTCTCCACCCTGCAACCAGGATTTCTGGGACTGCCCTCTGATTCCTTTGGTGCCCCCTGCAGCTCTGGTGCCCGGCCTAGGTGATTACCTAAGGCTGCCAAGTGGGCAGGCTAGCCCCACCTCTGGCCATCTTAGAAGCAAAGCCCCCCCCCCCCCCCCCAGTACTGCCTGGCTCCCAATCAGACCACTAGCCCAGCCGGCTCAGCACTGCTTTGACTGGCAGCAGCTCTCCCAGCATCTTTGGTCAAAGTCTGACCCCAAAAGTGCAGGTGGCTGAGCCTAAGCCTGTGACTCCCTGCATGCACGGTGCAAGCACTGCTGCTAGGCCAGGCCCCCACATGCAAGCCATGTTCAGGCAGCAAATGCACGCTTAGCTGGGGAAAGTCAAGTCTGGCTTTGTATTCTCCAGTTCTGGATGGCATTCAAGCTGACAAGGGAACCCACAAACCCAAATATACTTCCCAAACTGTACACTTACAAGTTTGCATGAGTCAAAAAGGTGCTCATCTTCTGAGGAGTCTGCCCACTGCATTTCTACATGTTTCACTCCTCAGACACGGCCTTCCAAGCAGCCTCTGCCCAGCAAAGCACATTTTCCTCCTCCATCTCTGCAACTGAAGCTACACAGCCCACAACAGAATGACTCCCCAAGAGGCTCCTTCTAGCATCTCTGCACACTGTCAGGGAGACACTCCAAGTCCAGCAAGTGATGCAGAAGCTGAGGGCATTTCTTGCTCACAGCCGTCTTTCAAAAAGGGAAACCTTTGGGAGTTTAAAAGGGAAATGAAGACTTTCTTGCCTTGCAGGGTGCCACACCCTCCACCCCACCCCTCTTCTCCCAAACAAACCTCGCTTCGTCACTTCCTGCCCAGGTTTCTAAGCAAGCAGCACAGCTGGGCTGTTACAAAACTCATTTCTGAGAAAAAATAAGAGCAGCAGAGTTCAGTCATGCATTCTGCGGGACACCAAAGAAAGAAAGAAAGAAAATAGTCTGTGAACTACTAAGAAAGAACATGCCACATGGAGCCGCCTTCGAACTGCAGCAGACCGCTGGTCCATAAAAGTCAGTACTGACTACTTTGATTGGCAGCTGTTTTCCAGGGTCTCGGGTGGGTCCTGGACATCACCTCCTGCCTGCTCCTTTGGAATCGAGGTGCCAGTGAGGGAACCTGGGACCTTTTGCGTGCCAAGCAGATGCTGTCATGGAGCCGAGGAATGCAGATCCCTCAGCCTCACGACATCCAGACGATATGCCGCAAAGGGAACACAGACACCCCCTAGGGTTGCCAAGTCCAATTCAAGAAATATCTGGGGACTTTGGGGGTGGAGCCAGGAGACATTAGGGGTGGAGCCAAGATCAAGGCTGTGACAAGCATAATTGAACTCCAAAGGGAGTTCTGGCCATCACATTTAAAGGGATGGCACACCCTTTTCAATTCCTTCCTTCCATAGGAAATAATGAAGGATAGGGGCACCTTCTTTTGGGGCTCATAGAATTGGACCCCCTGGTCCAATCTTTTTGAAACTTGGTGGGTATTTTGGGGAGAGGCACTAGATGCTATACTGAAAATTTGGTGCCTCTACCCCATAAAACAGCCCCCCCAGAGCCCCAGATACCTGCAGATCAATTCTCCATGATTTTCTATGGGAATAAATCTCCATAGGGAATTCTGGTTTCCCCACCACCACCATTCACCACCATATGTGAACTGGGTTTATGCTGTGATTGCCTTAATTTCCATAGATTTTCCATAAAAGGAAGAAGAGTTTTATTCTTTTGGTCAGAAATATAACAAGAAAACAAGATATTATCTCAAAAGGTGTTACAAACACACCTAAGAACCATCAGTCCAGATTAATCTGTAGACGCCAGCTAGCAACACCAGCGGAGCATCCGACCCTCTGACCCCTGGTGACTTCAGTGGAGTTTAGAAGGGTGCAACTGTTTCCTTTTCTTCTATGAGGAAAGCACCATGAATACCCATCCCACTGAGGGAAGGGCGGGTTATGGATAGAAAACAATAAATAAATAAAACTTTCCCCAGCCTTGGAAATCATATGCTGGCATCCTTATGTCGACCTCTGTCTTCAGAGGTTTCAACAGGAATTTCTGCCGTGTCTACCATCTGACTGCTTTAGTCACAGGCACTAGAAACTTGGTATTTATTTTAAATAAAGAGTGGTGGTCCTCAGAGGCCTGCATTTCCTGGCATGGCATCACGGTTCATGCAGAGAACCTCAACTACCCAATGTGTGTCAACCTCAACTACACTGGAGAAATACGGGATACAGTACACCAGAGACAGAACTGAGTATCTGGGCTTGCACAAAATAAGTTTCAATCTCTAAAACCACAGAAAAACCATGGTGACAATAACTGCTCAAATCTCCAAAGCCAGGAGAGCAGTGGAGGAAGAGTGGTTGATACCTTACGTAGCTGCAGAAGTCTGAGTAGTCAGGGAAGAAAATTACTTCATTTTTACTCAAGAATGTCTGTGCATATTTTGCATACTTTATAAAGGTTGCAGAATTAAGGCTACTTTCCCACCAATTTCTCTTTTATTACTTTTGCAATTAATAGGAGAAATACACAGACACAAAGGAGCAGATGCAACCAGAGCACAAACGAAAACACCTGAACCCAAATAATCCAGAGCCTCAAGAAGGTAATCACATTGAAGTTCAAACAAAGTGACTTTTAAACAGCATACAAAACAGAACCAAAGAAATCCAGGAAATCCAGATCAGACAACTTAACTGGCGCCTCCAAGACGCTACAATCCTCATAAAAATCAATCTCTTTCTTTAGAAATGCACCTGTAAGAACCGGTCCGCTTTTTTAAAAGCTCAGTTTAACTCTTCAAAAGGGCCAAGGATAACAAAAGAGAGATATCAAAGCAAAGCTACAGCACTCCCACCTTTGCTGAACTCTCTTGTGTCCTTTTTTGCTATGGGGATAAAAGAAAAATGAGCTGACCCCACAAGCACATTCTCTGCTCTGAAAAACCCCCATTGTTGTTTTTCAAACGTTTCCCACCAACTATTTGGCTCTTGTATGCAGGGTTGTTGTATTTTTTAAATAACTTCTGTTTTGTCACCTTTATAACGTAGCTCCAAATTGTAAGCTGCTTGTACAAATATAGGCTCAGAAGGCAGGATATCTCTCAGCTTGACTTCGCGAACGAATATTTAAGAAGGGTGCAGTAGTCCACGTCTGCTGCAGGCTCGCTGGTGGCTGACAAGACCAATGCGGGACAGGCAGATCCGGCCACAGTGGCTGCAGGGAAAAGTCTGATTTGGGGTTGGTGCTGTAGCAGTGCGATTCTTCCTCAATCTCCTTTTGTCCTCAAGACCAGCTATGCGTGTGTTCTCAAAGGAAGAGACAGCCTGGTGGATGGTGTGCCTCCATGCTTTGCGATCTGAGGCTAGATCAGACCACTGGTGATGGTTGATGCGACAGGTGCCAAGGGATTTCTTCAAGGAGTCCTTGTACCTCTTCTTTGGTGCCCCTCTATTTCGATGGCCGGTGGAAAGTTCGCCATACAGAGCAATCTTGGGAAGGCGGTGGTTTTCCATCCTAGAAATATGCCCTGCCCAGCGCAGCTGCGTCTTCAACAGCAGTGCCTCGATGCTTGTAACCTCCGCCCTCTTGAGGACTTCAGTGTTGGTCACAAAGTCACTCCAGTGGATGTTGAGGATGGTGCGAAGGCAGTGCTAATGAAAGCGCTCAAGGAGTCGCAGGTGATGACGGTATAAAACCCACGATTCGGAGCCGTAGATGAGGGTTGTCATCACAACCGCTTTGTAAACATTGATCTTTGTGCCTTTTTTCAGATGCTTGTTGCTCCACACTCTTTTGTGCAGTCAGCCAAATGCACGGTTTGCCTTTGCCAGCCTGTTGTCAATCTCCAGGCTGGTGGAGAACTTCTGTCTTCTTCAGACTAACTTCTAGGCCGAATAGCTTGGCAGCCTCTGCAAAGCAGGACGTCATATGCTGCAGAGCTGATACCGAGTGGGAGATGAGTGCAGCATCATCAGCAAACAGTAGCTCTCAGATAAGTTTTTCCATTATCTTGGAGTGAGCCTGTAGTCGCCTCAGGTTGAACAGGCTGCCATCAGTGCGATAGCGGATGTAGACACCATTGTCATCATCTAGATCTACTGCGGCTCTTTGAAGTATCATGCTAAAGAAGATCGTAAAGAGAGTCGGCGCGAGAACACAGCCTTGCTTTACACCTGTGTCTATTGGGAAGGGCTCCGAGAGGTCGTTGCAGTGTCTGACTTGGCCTCGCTGGTCTTCATGTAGCTGGATGATCATGCTGAGGAACCTTGGGGGACATCCTAAACGTTCCAAGATTTGCCACAGGCCTTTCCTGCTAACGGTATCGAAAGCTTTGGTAAGGTTGACAAAAGTCACATATAGACCCTTGTTCTGTTCCCTGCATTTCTCTTGGAGCTGCCTGAGAACAAATACCATGTCGGTGGTGCTCCTGTTAGCTCTGAAGCCGCACTGGCTCTCTGGGAGGAGTTCTTCTGCAATGGTGGGCACCAGTCTGTTCAGGAGTATTCTGGCAAGGATTTTGCCTGCGATGGAGAGCAGGGTTATCCCCCGGTAGTTGGAGCAGTCTGACTTTTCCCCTTTGTTCTTGTGTAGAGTGATGATGATTGCATCATGAAAGTCCTGTGGTAGTTTGCCTTGTTCCCAGCAGGTGACAAGTACTTTGTGAAGTGTGCTATGTAGTACTGTGCCCCCATGCTTCCAGATCTCTGGTGGGATTCCATCAACTCCCGCTGCCTTGCCACTTTTCAGTTGCTTGATGGCTTTAACAGTCTCTTCTAGGGTGGGGATCTCATCCAACTCTGTTTTCACTGGGTGAAGTGGGGTGAAGTGGATTGCTGAATCTTGAACTACGCGGTTGGCACTGAAGAGAACCTGAAAATACTCCGACCACCGGTTCAGTATGGATGCCCTGTCTGTGAGGAGCACTTGGCCGTCTGCACTACACAAGGGACTCTGAGCCTGATATGATGGACCATATACTGCCTTCAGGGCTTCGTAGAACCCTCTTAAATCACCAGTGTCTGCACACAGCTGGGTTCTCTCTGCAAGCTTGGTCCACCACTCGTTCTGAATGTCTCGAAGCTTGCGCTGGAGGTTGCTACATGCAGCGCGAAAGATTGCTTTTTTCCCGGGACAGGAGGGCTGAGCAAGGTGTGCTTGGTAGGCAGATCTCTTTTTCGCTAGTAATTATTGGATCTCTTGATTGTTCTCGTCAAACCAGTCCTTGTTCTTCCTTGTGGACATATGAACATATGAAGCTGCCTTATACTGAATCAGACCGTTGGTTCATCAAAGTCAGTATTGTCTTCTCAGACTGGCAGCGGCTCTCCAGGGTCTCAAGCTGAGGTTTGTCACACCTATTTGCCTGGACCCTTTTTTGGAGATGCCAGGGATTGAACCTGGGACCTTCTGCTTCCCAAGCAGATGCTCTACCACTGAGCCACCATCCCTCCGAGAACCCGAGGACTTCTTCAGAGATTAATAATAATAATAATAATAATAATAATAATAATAATAATAATACTTTTTATTTATATCCCGCCCTCCCCGCACAAGCAGGCTCAGGGCGGTAGTTGGTAGTTTTTAGGTGTTCCCAGAGTGCTTCTGGAGAAGGGTCTGTGGGGCAACTGGGGTCCTCAATTCTTGACTGGAGTTTTGCCTGGAAGGCAGCTTTAACTTCAGCTGACTGAAGGCTGCCAACCTGAAGCTTCCTCCGAGGGATACCTCCTCTCCTGGGTGTGGGTTTAAAGTGAAGATGGAGATTGCAGCGTACAAGACAATGATCCGTATGACATTCCGCACTGGGCATTACTCGGGTGTGTAAGACATCTCGAAGGTCTCTCTGGTGCACCAGAATGTAGTCGATAAGGTGCCAGTGCTTGGACCGTGGGTGCATCCAGGTTGTCTTCAGGCTGTTCTTCTGCTGAAAGATAGTGTTGGTGATGGTGAGCTGGTGCTCCGTGCAGAATTCTAGCAGGAGGCGCCCGTTATCATTGCAGTTGCCAATGCCGTGTTTGCCAAGTACTCCTTTCCAGGCTTCCGAGTCTTTACCTACTCTGGCATTGAAGTCGCCAAGGATGATCACCTTGTCCTCTGTAGGGGTCTTCCGTACGAGGTTGCGTAGATCAACATAGAACTTGTTCTTTTCTGCAGGATCTGCTTGAAGGGTTGGGGCATACACACTGAAGAGTGTTGCATGCTGCTTGTTTTGAAGTGGGAGGCGCATGGACATGATGCGATCTGAGTGACCTGTTAGCAGGTTTTCGAGTTTGGAGGCAATGGAGTTCCTGACCATGAAGCCAATGCCAGAAAGGCGGCTCTCAGCCTTTGACTTACCGACCAGTAGAGGGTATAGCCAGCACCGTGTTCTTGAAGACTACCTTCCTCAGGGAAACGGACCTCACTGAGAGCTGCTATGTCAATATTCAACCTGAGAAGTTCGTGGGCAACTAGAGCAGAGCGTCGTTCAGGGCGACCACTGTCTACTGTGTCAAGCATGGTTCTGATGTTCCAACACGCAAGCTTTAGTTTTTGCACACTTTGTGAGGCAGGTGCATGCCTTTTCTTTGTTGTTATTTTTTGACCGCAAGTAAGGATGCCCGTTGACCACGGCTAGCCAACTGGGGTGGGGGAGACGAGCTTTGTTTAGGCCACCTTTTCTAGGCCCCTCTCCGTGTGGAGCAAGCAGTGCTGTCCCTAGATAAGGCTGCTTGGTCGTTCAGGGTGCTGCCGAAAATGCTTTCGTCTCCGGGTCAGCATCAGGCGACCAATACCCTGAACCGCCTACATGCAGGATCGGGACTGCAGGATCAATCCCGAGGCAGGATATACAGAGTTTAAATAAAACCGTACAACACTGGGATATTCTCCTACTCATCTATAAGTTAATTTCCCAAGGCTGCCCCATTTCTATAGGCTGCACAGGGCCTCTTGCATGCTGTTACTCTGCAATATCCAAGAGGGCAGCTGTTCTTGGGGTTAAAGACATCCCACACCAGGTATGCGTCACCAGCCACAAGTCCTGAAATGCTGGGTTCAAGTCCTGCAGCACCTTTTTCTTCTATTACAGACAAATGGAGCTGCCCTCTGAAACTATCTCCGGGGTGTGAAACACGAGGCTGCACGCTGCACAGTGCCTTAGTGTTCATGCATCTAGTGGCACCTGCAGTGAAGACATAAGGAGCGCCCTGCAGGTCTGGACCAGGGGTCCATATAGACCAGGGTCGTATTTCACACCACGGCGAACCGGCTGCCCTGGCAACCAACACACAGGGCAGGGGGGGGGCAACACCTTTCCTCACACTCACCAGGTGTTTTTAGAAAATGGGCAGGGCCATGTCAGTTTTTCCCAGCAAGGCTTCAGACTGGTCACTGAAGATCTGATTGGCTGTGCAGAATTTTTTTTAAAAGCATTGCTTTGACGTCAGCTGCCCCCACAGCATAAGGATCTTCTTCCCTGTGTGGCTGAAGGGGAGCTGCAGCAGCCACGGTGGGGCTGCGGCCACCTCCTGCACAGCCATTTTGTGGCTGCACCCCCCCCCGCTCTGTCAGAAGTCCAGAGGCTTAAAAAGGTTAGGGACCCCTAAGAACACAGACAAGATAAATCTCTGAGGAGGAGGAGGGAAGATGAAACGACTAGAAAGCAGGGGAGGGGCCAAGCCCCAACAAATGGAAGCTCAACATCAAAATTCAGAGTCAGAGTATAAACAAGACCATTTGAATAACTGAAAATATAGATTACTAAAAATTGCCATGGATTTATAATCTGCAAAATTTCCAATCTAAACACTGGATGTTTGAGCCCTTTGTTAAGAAGTGGCCACACAAAGGCTCAGATTTAAGTAATAAATATTCAAAGAAGCAGGCTGTGCAATTGTTTTAATGCACTTGCAAACATGTGTGCATGGCCTACACTTGGATTCTGGGAAATTGTTCCCCTCTAGTTGTTCCCCTTTTTATAAAAGCATTTCTAAAAAGCCCTTTTTGCCTCTCATTCCCTTAACAGTCATTCCAACATCCCACCTATCCAGAAAGTGTTAAAAGCCATATTTGGCTCCATACGGTGGCTCCAGAGGCAAAGGAAGAAAATCCCTTGCTTCAGGGACTATGCTAAACTGTAAACAGGTTAAAAACAAAATCAGGGACATTAACTGACCAGAGAAAGGGACCAGAAAATAGGGACCTTCCTTGGTTAATAGCGAGCATTAGAGCAGGGGTCCCAATCTTTTCGAGATATTCTGACACAGCAGGGTGGGCACAGCAACAAAATGGCTGCCCCAGGAGGCACAGCCAGCCACAAAAGGACTGCCAAACAACTTAACTTCAGTCATACAGTGCAGATCCTCATGCTGTGGTGGCAGCTGCTGCCAAAGCAACACTTTAAAAAATCTGCTCAGCCAATCAGTCAGCAGCCTTGCTGGCCAAACACCCTACCCGCCCTCACCCACTTCCTAAAAACACACAGTGGGCAGGTGCCATGGCACTAGGGGTCCCAACTCCCCCGCCCTGGCGGGGGCCCCCAGATATAGAAGCCTCCTCCCCCGCCCTCCCAAAATTCGGAACCGGGGGGGGGGAAATGGCGCCATTTTGGTGCCACTCGCTCTTGGGGCATTTGGAGGCAGGGCGGCCTTTTGCAAAAAGCAATGGCAAAAAAAAAAAAAGTGCCAGGGAGGCCTTGCGAAGAACAACCCACCCCCGCCTGGCGCCCCTTTTGGAACAGCCTTGAGCCTTTGCGCTTCCTTACCTTCCCTTCCCTTCCCCGCTCTGCGATTCTTCTCCCCACCTTTAGAAAGAACTACAACTCCCAGCATGCCTAGCACGGCAGCTTTCCAGGCTTGTAGTTCTCTGGGCCGCTCGCCTCCCATTGGCTTGTGGGGCTGAGCTCCGGACGGGGAGCTATGCTTCCCGCCATGCCCCGCAGCAGGACCCGGGCTTCTGTGAGTCGTCTTCGTTCCCACATGGGGAACAGCTGAGGGAGAAGCGGAAAATGGCTGCAGGCGGCGGGGCGGCTGATGCGGGGCGGGGGGCGAAGGCGAGCGAGCTGGGAGGAGATGGCAGGTAAGAGAGACCCCCCCCCCGTCCAGTAGGGAAGGGGCAGTGGGGCTGGATCTCGCCCCCCAGTTGCAAAAGGGGAGAGAGAGAGGGAGGCGTGGGAACGGGGATTGTGCATGTTGCTGCGCTTCTCCCGTGCCCTTGAGGGCGACGCGTGAAAAAAGCACGTAGGAAGAGTTCAGGGTCCCCAACGGCCCGCCCCAAGCCGGTACACCTGAGCGTGGAGGTGCTACTGCTGATTGGGTTGCCAATCCCCAGGTGTTTAATTATGCTTGTCACAGCCTTGATCTTGGCTCCACCCCTAATGTCTCCTGGCTCCACCCCCAAAGTCTCCTGGCTCCACCCCCAAAGTCCCCAGATATTTCTTGAATTGGACTTGGCAACCCTACATGGCACCCATGGGCATCACATGGGAGAAGCCTGCATAAAAGCATACCGAGAGCTGACTTTTATTCCACAGCAAGCAAGAGGTACTTTGTGTACACTCAGAAACCCCACTTGTCACTTCTGAAGCTGGTCCTGAAAATGTTCCAGAGCTGATGAAGCCCAGGGCCTTGTTCTGAGGAGAAAAAGCAAGGCCCAGCACACGTGTTCAGGGATCTCTGCCAAGGCTGGTATTATTTGTTGTCTATTTTTACCCTAACTAGCTAAACCTCTCAGGACACAAGCTTGTCTTGTCTTTTCTTTTCTTCTTCTTTTTTAAAAAAACCATGACGTCAAACTAACAGTCGGGAGCTTCAGAAAAACAACACACACACAAACAAAAAGACAACTGTAGAAAATTGCTGAGCAGACAGAAGACGAGAACGCCTTCAAGCGCAGAAACAAACAGCTTGAAAAGATTATTTCCCAACATCAGGAGGCAGAACTCCAGATTTTCTTTATTTGCCTGCCACATTAAAAAAAAAAAAAGACCACTGGCTTCAAAGCACCGTGATGAATTTGTGTCCCCCCACCAACTCAACCCCTGCGACACAGATGGAAAACAAAACAACATCTATGGAAAACTTGAAACTGAAGTACTTACTGTTCACACAGACCAGACTAACATGAATTTACCCCCAAGGGATACAGGCTTCTCCCCCCTTCTTTTTTGCTCCAAATTGGGAGGGTTGGATCTCTAATATGCTCTGTTCAAACTAGATCACAATATTTTTTTACTTCTCTTTAAGAAGCCTTTGAAAGCAAAGCAAAATTAGCCCATTTCTTGCAACCCTTAAGCTGTCCTAGGAAGACCCTGACCCGTTTTCACTCACGGTTGGTTTCTCATCTTAAACATCAGTGTAGCACTCCTTGCCTCTTGGGTTAGAGCAAACTAGTACCCTCATCTAGAAAAAGCCAGCATCTAAATAAAACCAGAAGCCAGACCGTAGCTCTCCCCCCTCCATCAGTCCCCCCCCTTTGGAGAACTCTCTGTGCGGACTTCTGCAACAACGAGCACACCTGGGCAGAAAGTTATTTGAGCAGCGCTGCTACTGTAGTGCAGTAGTGATCCGAGAAGTTGGCAGTTCAGGCTGATAAAGTCACCACCACCGCCTATCTGCCACAAGGCTTACTGATGGCGCAGCAGTTCAAGCCAGACTGGGATCTGGGAGCCACAGGTTCAAGTCCCCACAGTGCCATGGGATCTCACGGGGGCCCCTCCCACCAGTCCCTTCCTGCCTCCTTGGCTGACCTACCTGATGGACTAGTTATGGGGAGGAGAACATGGAGGAGGGGGGGAAAGCACAAACCAGTCTGAGATTCTGTGCTGGAGAAAACTGGTGTGGAAATACCTAAATTTAGAATAAATAATAATATATGTGAAACCCTGTCTTTTGACCAACAGAGGTATACCAGGGCCCGGCAGCACAAAAATAAAAAACAAAATCTGAAGAAAAATCGCCCCAAGACAGGGAGAGAGCGGCCAACATGTGCTGTCACAGACCTGAGCAGACCCATTTCCCTGCCGTCCTCTTCTGCTTCTTCCTTGCCCACTTTTACCGACTCTGAACCTTCCATGCCTCTTGGAGCACATGCAGACCACCTCGCCAGTCCCTCTGCTCGCCCACCCCTTGTGGTTAACACAGAGAGTAGCATTTTTGAGTCTGAGTAGTTTGGTGACTTTGCTGCTATAGAACAGATGTAGGCGGCCCATATCTTACTACCTCTGTTGCAGGAGCAGCAGGGGACAGACTGCGTTGCTTTTGAAACATCAACATCTGGGCAGAGACCCCTTGCGAGACCCTATCTTGCCCAACACAGACCATGGTACCATTTCAGAGGGAGCCAGATGCTCAGGCAATATCAAGGTCACTCAGTGGGAAGAGGCAACTTCCCCTCACCTTCTCCCCCCTCAAAGATTCAGCATCAAAGGGCAGGGTCTGAACACCGACCTATGTCCCTCCTGCCAAGCTGGACGGGACGCTGCGCAAAGGATGTCATGATGCTTCAAGGCTTTCTTCCCACAGCTGCTGAAACAGAGGAATTATTGTGTGTGAAGAAACCTTCCTTGACTCCAAAAAAGAATCCAGCAATCAGGAGGCAGGGGTTATATTGGAATAAATGTCTACAGAATTGCTTTGAATTTATAGCCGGTTTTGATAACGGGCAGAGATATTTCAGTAAAAGAAAATGTTTCTGCTCCATATAGATAAACAGATAAGCATTTGGGGGGGGGGGGGGATAATGCAGCAATATCTGATAACCCAGCTAGAGAGGAGAGAAGGAATAATTGCGAAGGGCTCCAAATTCACTTGAGGGCAAGTCTAGGATTCTCCAGGCCAAGGCAGACGGATTCTCTCCTTTAAGTCTCTTTACTCAAAGACCTCTCCAAGTCCTGCCAAGGAGGGTCACAAAGCAAAAATATATTTAATTAATTCATAAACCACAGCAGCCTAAGAATTATCAGCAAAAAAAGAAGAGAGTCCTAAAAATAAGGCAAAGGCATCAAAACAGAATAAAAGCAAAATTTAGCAACCTATATGAGTACTTATAAAATAATCTCATGGTAGAAGCAGACCATAAAAGCAACCAAGCAAAATAATGAGACCAATTCCCTTACATGAAAGTAAAGCTGGGGACAAAAAGAAATGTTTTGCCCTGGGATTCTAAGAGCAGGCAAGAACACCAGATAAGGGCTTCAGTTGGAGAACATTCCAAGGCAAGGGGGGCCGTCTCTAAAAAGTCCCTGCCTCTAGTCACCATCTGCAGGGAGGGCAAACAGACCAGTGTTGCAAAGAGGACTGTTGCAGGCTGAGCACTGTAGGTTAAAGACTGGCGAATCCCAGGTTCAAATCCACCATTGCCCATGAATTTTCCTGGGTTACTTGTGTCAGACACACACACACACTCACTCACTCTCAGCTTATTGTACCTCAGAGGGTTAAAAAGAGGAAGGAGAGTCCCCCGAGCTCTTTGACAGAAGGGAAGGAGGCAAGTCTACAGACAGATCCCAGCAACCTCTGCAAAATGCATCCGCCAGGACCATCCAAAGGAGCCACAATCAGACACAAACAAAAAGGGGGGCACAGTTCAGGGCAGGTGGCACAGCACCTGGAAAGAAGTGTCTACCTCCCCATGGAGACTCCTCCAGTTCCAGGACAAAAGGAAGGCAGGGCTGCAGAGAACCACCAAGCACCCCCCCCCCCCCATGCACACAATCAGAAGGACGCAGAACAGGTATTCATTTTACTTTATCTGCACCCTACATTTCTCCACAATGGGGCCCCAAAGCAGCTTACATTGTTCTCCTCTCCCCCATTTATTTTATCCTCACAACAACCCTGTAAGGTGGGTTAGGCTGAGAGAGTGTGACTGATCCAAGGTCACCCAGCAAGCTTGCACAGCAGAGCGGAGATTCAAACCTGCATCCAATATTCTGCTACTGCTATGCTCAGTGGTAACTTGCCTGGCCCCCTGGACATTTGCACTCCCCCCTCAACAATGCTAGGAAAGGGGGACGGGGGAAACAGTGTTAACAAAACAGAAAAATCAATGTGGGATGGAGCCCTGGAAGAGGCCATGGTTGAAGACCCAGCTGCTTCCTCTCCTTCCTGACTCCTTGAAACCTGAGAATGCTCAACCCGCATCTACTGACACCAAAGGAACAATTTCCAAAAACCCTTTCCAGAGCCAGCATTTCATGTACTCCGGCAGACCCCAAACTTCCCAAGGTTCATCTCCCTCCTCCCCTATCCTAACTGCACCTTCTGTTCTGCTATAACAATGCATGCTTAATTATCACTTCCAGATAAAAATAACCCCCATGATTAAGATCTGCTGAGGGGGGGGGGCAGAGAGAGGCTGGCTTTGGTGGTAGCTTCTGCCCAGGGGCCAGCCATCAAGAGAGCTCAGGTGTGAGGATAAAGCAGAGCAGGCAGGAGAAGAGAAGAAGAATAAAATGTGCAGGGGACTATTTAAATAAAACCATCAGCCTACACCAGGCTAAAAAGGGTGGAGGGGAATGAGGAACAGTTCCCTCCTAGCTTTTCTGCATCAGAATACAAGCAAGAGTCCTGAGGCAAGGTGAAGACTAACAGATCCCTTGGGGAATAAGGTTTCCTGGGCAACAGAGTCCACTCCCAATCATATGCATGAAGAGCCCACACCTGAGCCTTAAAGAGGTTTGTTTGGGTTTTAGAATCCCGCCCTTTCCCAAAGGAGCACCAATTAGAAAACAGCAGCAGGCAGACTTGGCTTTACTAGACCTGCTCTGATTGGCTGATACATTTACACTGACAAAACAAGGGGGTATGTTTGGGATCTCCCAACAAATCCTAGTAAAGTATTATCTTCAGCTTTATATCAGGTTGGCTGATCTAGCTAGCTCAGCATCATCTACTGGTTAGCAATGGTCCTCCAACAGAGGAAGGACTTCCCCAACACCAGAGAGTATTCTTAACCAGACATATCAGGGAGTGAAACAAAGACTTCCCGTGTGCAAAGTGTGGACTTTACCACTGAGTCACAGTCCCTCCCTGTCTGGCAGGATTGCCAAAAAGGTGAGCTGCCATAGACCTAAATAATTAATATACTGTTGGAAAACAAGCTGATTCCAGACATAGATGCACAGGCACAGATCATACAACAGTACATGATTAGGAAGCATGAGAAAGGAAGCAAAACACATGCTGAAAGACACAACACAGCAAAACTGACGGGGAACAAAATCAAGGTCCAATACACACACACACCTACACAGCTAAGAGCTCCAAGCCGTTGATGGGGCAAGAGGCTGAATTTCCTTTTCAGCACACACACCTTGACAGGGACCTGCTGCAAGAGGCAAAGCCTCCAGCTCCCAGGCCAACAGTTCCCTTTCCACATTGGGGCAGCTGGTTGATTAGTAATAAATCCCAGGCCCAGATCTCCTCGCTGGCCACCTCTACCTCCTGCCTTCACTTCAGTTCTCAGAAGCATGACAGGAAAGGCTGGGCTGACTCCGCCCCTCTCATGCATCCTACTTGTATCACTCTACGCCAGAGAGGAAGGAACCACTGACTCCCAGTCAACAGGAATGTTTGGGGGGCTATATCCCTGCAGGAGCTCAATTTGCATGGCTCTCACACTGTGGGGCAGCGGAGCAAGAGGATGGAGACAGCCCCTCCCCCCAACAGCAGCATCCTGGTCACCCCCCCTTTCTGTCAGCTGTTGCATGTGGCACATGTGAGGCAGCCCTTGCGCCTAGAAGAAGAAGAGTTTGTTTTTATGCCCTTCTCTACACTGAGGAGTCTCAAAGCACCTTACAATCACCTTCCCCTCCTCTCCCCACAACAAGCACCTTGTAAGGCAGGTGGGGCAGAGAGAACTGGCTGGCCCAAAGTCACCCAGATAGCTGCATGTGGAACTGGGGACTCAAACCCGATTCTCCAGCTTCAAGTTTGCCACTTTTAACCACTACGCCATGCTGGCTCCGGTGCCCTACCAGGTCCCCAGACTCAACTGACAGCACAGTGTAATGGTTAGAGTGTCCCATGATGACCTGAAAGACCCAAGTCTGAATCCTCACTCTGCCATGGAAGCTCACTAGTGATGACAGTGGGGAGAAGAGCAGGGAGAAGCATCTAAACCAAAACCAATCGCTATTTCCCCACACTAGATTTAAGGATTTCTTCACAAGTTAAGAAGGGAGCTCAAAACAAGCCGCTTTGTTCTTGTGCTTCCCAGTGGATGGAGATCCGGCCCCGTCAGAAATCCTGACATGCACCAGGAGGCCTGAATGCTCAGCACCCACCGGCTGGGGGAGATTCAGAATGGTCACCCAACCCCACCCTCAGATTTCCGAACTCTGAGAAATACCATGTCACAGTCCCAAATCTGGTGAATAACGGCAGTCAAGAGTGACCCCGTTCATAATCCTGGATGAGCTGGGAGTGTTCTTAAAAGGAGGGAGGCACTTTCTCACTACGCATAATTAATTCACAGCCACAGGAGGCGGCAACATCAGCTTAGATAGCTTTTAAAAAGGTAGTAAGGAAGAAAACTTGGTCCCAAACCCTGAAGAGTGGCTCCAAAGCACGTTTCTTACGGCCCACATTTCAATCAAAAAGCCTTGATGGGGCATAAAACAGCAGCAGCAGCAGCCAGAATAAGCACGCTGACTCACTTTTAGCCACATTCTGATAGAGTTGCTTGCTGTTAGCTGGAATAGTCAAATGAAACCTTCATGTTCCACGTTTGGATCCCAGTCTCTGGGCAGAAGCGTTGCAGGGAAGGCCTTCATGCCCTACTTACAGGCTTCCTAGAAACATCTGGCTGGACCCTGTGAGAAACAGGATGCTGGACTAGATGGAGATCTGATCCAATCCAATGGGGTTCCTGTTATATTTTTTGATTTGGCAAACACATGAGATTGCAGCCCCAAAGCCAGGACTGGGCTGCCCTCCATCTGCCTTTGCATCTACTGGGCTGGGCAAGTCCTGGAGCCTGGGAGGGCGAGGCTGGGGGAGAAGAGGGAGCTCCAGGGAACTGGTCTTGGCTGGCCGGAAATCAACTGGACAGCAGGAGATCTGAGGGGCCACCTGGACTGCACCAACCCCAGTGGGCCTGGGGAGGGGAGGCTGGGGAGGGACCTCAGCAGAGGTATAATGGTCAAGTCTCTAACCCCCCCCCCCTTCCAAATTAGCTATTTTCTCCAGCAGAACTGATCTTGGTCATCTGGTGGTCAACTGTAATAGCAGGAGATCTCCAGGGGCTACCTGGAGGTTGGCAACTATAGATTATCTAGACAGCTGACTTGCTAAAGATCTCTCTCTCTCTCTCTCTCTCTCTCTCTCTCTCTCTCTGGGGAGGTAAAGTTGGCCTCCTTGGATGAAACTCAATTCAATGATGCTCCAGTTTCCAAAGCACTGCTCTGCCTCCATGGCCCTCCTCCCTCTAACACAACAAAAAGGAGCTACAGGAGTGTGAAGCCCTCACCACCCTCCCCAGGTGAGGTAGCTGAGGCCAGAACAAGGCTGGGAAATTCCTGGCGATTTGGGAGGCAGAGGCTGGGGAGGAGGGACCTCCGCAGGGCCTGCCAAAGCAGCCATGTTCTCCAGGGCTGCTCTGTCAGCTGCAATTCTGGTCCCAGCAGGAGGACAGCAGCCCCCCTCAGCCCCTCCCCCCACTGGTAGGCTCCTTTTGATGGGGCAGAGAACAGCCAGCTCCTCACACATCTCCCCAATGTCATGTGAAGCTGCAGCTTAAATAACACACCAGTTAACAGCACAATTTTATTTCTGTCCCACTTTTCCTCCAAGGAGCTCAGGCTGGCAGCTGCAGTTCACCTCTCCTGGTAGGGCAGGCGGCAGGAAAGCAACAGGCCCAGGGCCACCCAGAAGGCATTCAAACAGAGGATGCTACTGTTCTAGTCCAGGCCGAGTCTTTCCGCTGCACTGCTATTTAGTATTATCTTTAGGTGGATCTGCTTTCCTAACTGTTGTACCAAAACAGGAAGCCTGGAGATGCTTACGAACTGATCCTCACAGGCCAATAACATATCACAAACAGACCAATTCGAGTATCTGGGCACCAGAAACACCTTTGCAAGGGGCTGGTGTTTCCTCACTGACTGTTGTGGAATCAACTGCAGCAGACACACAACCTAACTACAGCCACCACTTGTTCTGCCTGCACAACATCTGCCTCACCTAGCCCGACTGGAAGCCAGCCCTGCAAGGCCTCCAGCAATCCCTGACTCGAGATCCGGTGAGTGGAAGATGGTGGGGCTTCCTGCCTGCAATGCACATGCACTCTCTCTCTTCTCACTACTCCCTGATTTCAAATATTTTGGAGATCTTGGAAGAAGACAGTAAAAAGCCACCAGGTCTACTCATTAGTGGCGGTCAGAAGCACACAAAAAAAGGTGCTCTCCCTTTCCAGCTTACCTGCCATGAGCCATGACTCCCTGCTAGAGCTCACTGGGTCTGCACCCAGCTCCAGCCGTCCACAGCCGCTTATCAGTACTTGCCCGGCCCAACCCAGCCTCAGCCCCGTCACTGCCACTTCCCTGCTCACCCACTGCTACCGGGTCAACATGACCCTCCTCCTCTCTGGGCCTGAAATCCCAGCCTCCCAACTGCAGGCAACTATCGCCTCTTGGTCAGGAAGGGGGATTAATGATCAACCTGCTTTGTAGCAGCTGAACGGCGAAAAGGACAAACTGACTCCGACAAGAAAGCAGCAGCTCAACCCTGATGGGTCAGAAGCAGAGCCGCTCTGAGATCCACATCTGCCCCCCCCCCCAGGCCAGGCAGAGGAAACAAGTCTCCCCCCCCCACCCCAGCACTCAGGAGGCAACACCTAACCTTGGTGGGGAGGGGGGGTGTACACAGCACAGGTTCCTAGGAGGGAATCCAAGATGTTAAGAGCTGGTGGGAGGCCTGCCTTCAAAGCCTCACTCTCTCCCAGTAGGCCTGCTGTGTGATTCTGCCCCTCCCCCATTGAACAGGGCAGCTGGAATCATAGACTTTATTTCTCTCAATCTAACCTACCTCACAGGACTGTTGTGAGGGTGGAGGAAGACTCTGAGCTGAACGTGGCTGTTCTCGAACTCTCGAACACATGCCATTGCCATAACACAGGGCATAGAATCATAGAGTTGGAAGGGACCTCCAGCGTCATCCAGTCAGATCACTGGTCCCTCTAGCCCAGCTACAGTCTATCCCAGGAGTCCCCAGTGGGTGCCCATGGGTGACACAGCATCCGCCAATACCTTTCCTGGCACTTGCCAGGTGTTTTCAGAAAGGGGCGGGGCTTCTGACTGGCCCCTGGAGACTGGATATTTTTAGAACATCACTTGGGCAACAGCTGCCACTGCAGCACAAGGAGCTTCACTGTGTCAGCAAACGTAAGCTTTGGCAGCCATTTTGTGGTAGGTTCTGTCTCCTGTGACTGCGCCCACCATGCTGTGTCTGAATTCCAAGGGGTCAAATGAGTTGGGAACCCCTGATCTATTCAGCCTGGCCCTGGCTGGCTGGAGTCTTAGCAAACGAACAGCCTTTTCCAGTACCCAGTTACCTGCAGTCCCTTTAGCTGAAGGCACTTGGGCCTGCATCTGCTACACTCCACATGCAAAGCAACACCTCCCTCTGCACATGCAGATATACACTCATACAGGCACCAATGGAAGGCCCTTCCTTCTGGCACTAACGTACCACAGATGTTACCAACTTCTGAGCTCCCTACCATGCACACTGTTCCCAATCTGGCATTAACAAGGAGGCAGCACGAGCACTGAGCAAAACCAGCCAGTGAGGAATTTCTGACAACACTGACACAAGGACCATCACCACCCCGGAAAGACTTTTCCGGAGTCCTCCACAGGGAAGCCATAATGCTTAGAGCACCCACCCTGCGGCTTGCAGAGAGCCACACTCACAGCTGCCTTTATTTTTGTCCCTGGCCTGAGGCCTGCACCTCAGGAGATTTGAAGTCGGCCCATTCCTCAACAGCAGCTGTTTGAAGCTGGCAACTACCTGCCAGCCACAAGCCCCCCTCCTGGCCCTTCAGGAAAGGAAACCCCTTCCTTCTGGCAGTCACATTCTGCAGGAAAGTGCCTGGTAGCACCCTGGCTGTTCTAAGCAGCCACCACTGTTGACAGTGGAAGAACCACATGTGGCTCCCAAGCTACTGAGTGTCACTGGTTTGGATTAATCCTGAACAAGAAGTTTTCAGGGATATTTTGGAGGGACTCAGCCCCTAAACCAGGCAAAGCTCCAGACATCCCAGAAGGCAGTGCTTCTCTTTCACATTTCACAAACGAACTCCATCATCTTTTAATGCTCCACGTCAAGGTGAGAGCTCCCTTGAGCCACTGAGGCCGTAAATAATTCATCATGGTCTCCGTAAATACTTGGTTTCAGGCCTATTGAAAGAAGATCGTCTAATTAAACAAAAATAGGAAGACATCCACCAACGGACGTGATGGACAAATACTACCCAGCAAATGGGAAAGCAAGAACTATTCAGAGCTGGGAGTCCAGCAGCAAACACCGAGGATGGAGTACAGATGTGCAGAAACATCTTCCCATTCAGACCAGACTGTTATGTAAACCGAGAACCTCTTTGTTCATGTGATGGTTTGATAAACTGATGTGGGGAGAACAATCAGGGGAGCTGTTGTGGGTCCCCAATAGGGACAAAAGCTGGATATTTATTTATTTGGTTTAATTTCTATTCATCCCTCCCTGCAAGAGGGCTCAGGGAGGGTTACAAAGTCACACAAAATCATGACAATAACAATAAATTAACTAGGCAATTATAAACAATATCTATGTCGATAGTAAAAACACAAAACAAACCATTCCACGATAAGGTTTCCTTAAATGGAAAACAATTCATATCTTTCAGTGGCTGCAGTTGAAAATAATTAAAATATAGTCCAAAGAGTTTGAAAAGGGAGTTCAAGCTACTCCCGGCAGCATCTTACTGCTAGCCAACCAGAAAAGGCCCAGCAGGAATTCATTTGCCTATTAGGCCACACCCCCTAATGCCACCATTGTTTCACATAGGGCTTTTTCTACAAAAAGGCAGGAACTCATTTCCATATTATGCCACACACCCTGACACCAAGCCAATCGGAACTGCGTTCCTGTGCGTTCATGCTCAAAAAAAGCCCTCCAACTAATTACTTCCCCACACTCCCTTTATGGGGCAAGAACTTGCAGACTTATTTGCAAGGCCAATGGCCAGCATATATCTTGCATGTAAACTCTTCTTCGTTTCCCTCCTGTTGTCATCACTGCGTTAGTTTTCAAAATGATTTGCCCATAAGGGGAGCGGGGGGGTGGAATCCCCCAAGGAGGCCAAAAATTGGGCTGCTGTAGGATTTCATCCAGCCAAGACCCAAAGAGCACACCGCCCAGAGATCTTGGCTCAGAATCAGAATCCACAGGAATCAAGGAAATAACTTTGGTTTCACGCATTCATTATGAGTTTAGTTAAAAGATCATAAGAGAGGAAGCCCAGCTTGTTTGGGGAGCAGCACAAAACTGAGGGTTGGACCCACACTGAACTTCCCAGTGGCAGGAAGGAATCTTCCTTCCCACCCACCCCTCCACCACCACTGCAGCCCACTGACCTCCACCGAAGGCTGCTCCTGAGAGGTGGGGAGACCCAGGAACAAAACAAGGGCTTCTGCAGTGAGAAACTGCCCATTCACTCGGATTCCAACCCCCCGAAATGGCATGCAGTGCTGCATTAAGTGCCACCAGGTCCCCATAAATCAATGCCAGCCCTGTCACAATCACAGCCTCGCTCAGGGCCTGCAAACTGAAGGCTTCCTTGACTGAGTCCTGTCCTAGTTCCAGCCAGCTCAGGATAAAATCTGCAAACAAAAGCACAGAGTTTGGAGCATACCAAGTTATTGGTCCATCTTGCTCACTACAGTCTGCTTTGACAGAGAGCAGAGGAAGGCCTTTTCCTTCTGGGAATTTAGGGGGAGGGGTTTGTGAGTTTCCTGCATTGTGCAGGGGGTTGGACTAGCTGACCCTGGAGGTCCCATCCAACTCTATGATTCCTCCTCCACCACCATCCATCAGCTGAGATGCTTCTCAGCAGAGATGCCAGGGCCCCCTCGGGGGCTTTCTACATGCCAGGCAGATATTCTACCACCAAGTAACAACACTTGCATTTTTTGTTTCAGACGTTATGTGCTTCCACCACAAACTAACAAACCATGATAACAGCTTGCAACATGGCCCATGGCCAGGAGGTAGAACAAACACATGCTTTGTGCACTGAAGGCCTGTGGCTCTATCTATCCTTCCCATCAAAGGAAGAGGAAAGCATTGGGAGTGGACCGTAGTTGAAGTGAATCACTGGCTGCAACAGTGATGCCGGGGGGAGTGCTCTGGATTCTGGGGTCATGGGACAAACTTTCTTTAAAAAGGTCTACTAGCACATGATGGCCTTCACCTCTCAAGATTGGGGAAGAAAATCTTTGGAAAGAACCTGGAGAACTTCATCAGGCGAGCTTTAAACTGATGCCACAAGGGGAAGCTGACAATCAACATGGGGATCACAATGAAGAAGAACCATCACCAGGGACTCATCTGGGGAAGACAGGCAAACAAAGTCAAGGGTACGAGGCTACAAGTGCCTATATACTAGTAGCTGAAGTATGGGTAATAAGAAGGGTGAGCTTGAGCTTCTCTTGGAAACAGAGGGTTATGATATAGTAGGGATTACTGAGATGGTGGGATGATTCTCATGACTGGAATGTGGTGGTTCAAGAAAAACTGTAAGGACACAAGAGGAGGTGGAGGGGCGTTGCATGTCAGGAGGGGGCTTGATTGTCAAGAAGTTCTGGAGAATGCGGTTGAAAGTCCAGTGGAAAGTATATGGGTAAAAATAAGGGGAGGAAGGACAACGGATATTGTGGTTGGAGTCTGCCTGACCAGGGAGAGAATTTGGACACTGCCGTCTTTGAACAGATGAATAGTGTAGCCAGACAGCAGAACGTTATAATTATGGGTGACTTCAACTTCCCCAATGTGTTCTGGGAGACAAGCTCGACGAAACGACAAGGATCACGCAACTTCCTGACCTGCCTGGCTGATAACTTGCTTTTTCAAATGGTAAAAGAAGCCACTAGGGTCTCGGCCGTACTAGACTTAATATTAACCAACAAGGAAGAGTTGGTAGATGGGGTGAAGGTGGTGGGGACTTTAGGGGGAAGTGACCATGTGCTCCTAGAATTCGTCTTGCTATGGGGGGGGGGGGGCAAGGAGACTTCTAGGTTAGATTTTCACAGGAAACAATATCTGGTGAACTCCAGGGGTTCCCCCAAGAGACCCAGTTGAGTAGCATCCCTCAGACAGTTCCAGACTGGGACAACCTTCTCCTGGTCCCCCCACATTCTGTGATCCTCACTGAGCACTGAATATGCAGGCATTGGGAGCCCACCACTCACATGTGATTGTGTAACATGGGCCACAGGATTGGGACCCCAGCACAAGTTTGTGCAAAAGTCATCAGAAGCAAAGCCTCTTCCAACTACCCTGTCAATAATCATCAATCTTGTGTTGGAGGGGAGGGGGTAACCGGGGGGGGGGGAAGGTTTGCAATACCTTTCCAGGCAGCCCCATAGCCAGGATTCCAAATTGGGGGGGGGGATTTAAATTTCTTGCGGGGCACTACCTAAGTTAATTGCTGTCTGAAACCATGATACATGTAGATGTTTTAGAAATTGTTTTTATGTTTATGTTTATGTTTTTATTGTTGTTTTATTTTATTTGGTCACACTACTGTGACTGCGTGACCTTTAATTTGTGAGCCGCCCTGAGCCTGCCTTCGGCGGGGAGGGCGGGATATAAATCCAATAAATATAATTAATTAAATTGTTGGGGCACCGTGGGTCCCACAGCCACTGATGGCAAAGTCCAGGCAAAGCCAGGAGGAACAAGAAAGAAAGGAGATCCCCTCAAGGAGCCCAAAGAAAAAACCAAGAGGAGGAGGCAAAAGCTGGCGTGGCCTTAAGAAAGGGGCTGTGAAGGGAGAGCCGTGCCAAGAGCAGTGCCCAAAAAAAAGAGGGGGGGGGGGAAGGAGGTGCCCAAGAGCGGGTTGCCTGGGCAGAGCTGCAGTCCGGCACAAGCGTCACACAAGCCGGCTTCTTGCTGCACAAAGCAGTGCCAGTCTTGCTGCAATCCCACTGCTGCAGCTGCACCCAGCTGGGCCTCCCTTGGAGAGTGGCAGGTGGCCCAGCACCAGGAGATCAGATGTCAACGCAGAGGAGGGCAGGGAAGGAAGTGAGGCAGCAGAGCAGAGGAGCTGCCACCGGATGCCTCCTCTGGGGGTGGGCACGCTTTCCCCCTCCTCATCTCTTCAGCTGGACTCTTGAGCGGGGGATCACTTCACCAGCCGGCCGGCCTCTGGCACAATTTAAAGGGCCTGCCAATCAGCTGATCAATGGGTCTTTTAAATGGCACAAGAGTGGGGCAGTGGTGGTGGCAGCAGCAGGGGGGGGGGAGGCTGTGGGTCAGGAGCCCCATCAGGAAGGCCCCAGGGCCTTGGGGGAGGCCTCCTGGGGGGGCAGCAAGAACTCAGAGGTGGGGCCCCCACAGGCTCCCCCACAGCTCCGGGCCTGCTTCCAGGCATCTCTGCTTATCCTTTTGCATTATCAGTGTTGTGCAGAATTCAGCAGACAAGGGATCTGGACCCAGCGGCTAGGGCTGGTCCTCTTCACCACAACGCCCCCCTGGCTCTCTCTCGCTGATGCAGCAGGAGGAAGGTTCAAACATGAAGTCCATTCATGTCGGGGGGGGCACCCAGAACCAAGCAGCCACACCACATGAGGGGGGTGTATAAACATTAACTTCAATGAAATCCCTGCATCCAGCAGGAAGACAATGCAACAGACCAGGTGGAGCAGGAGATCCGAAGAACATTCCAAAGGAAAACGAATCCATTTTAAATTAATCCAACTGGTTTTCTGGGCACTGCTTTCTGCTTGGATCAAGGGCCTGGCCGAAAGAGGGCAGCTTGAGGAAGGGCCGATCCTCCGGCACATTCTCTTTCCTCCTGATCCTCAGTGCCAGGCCTCCATGCCCTTCAGAAGTCTTGCGGCACTTGGAAGGCCGAGCCCATCCCTTCCAGCGGGGGAGCAGCAGCTGCCCAGGCCTCTGCCCGCCCACTTGGGTTCTCCACAGGGCTCCAGGGGAAGAAGAAGAAGATGATGATACTGGATTTCTGTCCCGCCCTATCCTCTGACTCTCAGAGCGGTCACAATCTCCCATATCTTCTCCCCCACAACAGACAGACACCCTGTGAGGTGGGTGGGGCTGGGAGGGCTCTCCCAGCAGTTGCCCTTTCAAGGACAACTCTTGCAAAAGCCATGACTGACCCAAGGCCATGCCAGCAGCTGCAAGTGGAATCAAACCTCCCAGATAAAATTCCGCACACTTCACCACTACACCCAACTGGCTGGAGATCTCCCGGAATTGCCACCAATCTCCAGCCGACCGAGCCCAGCTGCCCTGCAGCAAACAGCCTCTTCAGAGGGTGGTCTGCCTGGTCCTGGGCCTTCCCTGCATCCCCCAGCCAGGACTCGGCAGGTCTGGCCTTCAGGCTCTTCTTCTCCCCACCTGCCGAAGAGCTGGGCCTGCGACAGGGAACTCCAGCAGCAGAACGGCCCCTTTCCTGCTCTCAGCTGCAGGGGACAGAGTGGGCTCCAGGCCATGGATGCTTTGGAGGCTTATGCCAGGACTACCCAAGTGTGTAGTGCTCCCAAGATTTCACTCGATAAACTAAACCCAGCTATGCCTCTGGAAAGAATTCCTCTCTCCTGGCCCAGGAGCCCCCGATGACAAGTAGAAGAAGGCAGACGGGGGCAGCCACTGGCCAGCGGTCTCTGCAAAGTCCGAAAGTATGGACCACAGAGTGGCTAGCTTTGCTCCACCCTTGCCGGGCCTGGCTCATTTGCTTCTCTCCAGTGAGGAGGCAGCAGCAGCAGCACAGGCTGTTTTTAGGGACAGGCCCACAGTTGAGCATTACAAGCTCTGTGGTCATCTTCCTTTCCCCTCCTCTGTGGAGCCACAATCTTAACCCGCTCTCTTCCTCTCTGAGCCACTGCCCAGGGAAAAAAGAATAAAAAGAAGAGAGATGCCGAAAACCCACCCCTCTCCTCCCCCCCTTCCTGTAGGAAAGCCACTAGCTGAGAACAGGAAACGGTTCCCTTCACTCCCCTCCGCTAGGGCAGCCTCAGAGCAGGCATTGAACAACTGCTGGAACCCGGCCGAATGCACGAGGCTCACCATCTGGTGCTCTCCTCAAACATTCTTGCACATCAGCCCCAACTGTTGCTGAGCCAGAACGAAATACTCTGGACAGAGTGAGATGAGAAGGAGGGCTGGAAGGAAGATGCAGGGAAGCAGCCGGAGTTCACCAGTGAGCAGAAGGATCCCGGTTTGGCCTCAGGCTTCCTGCACCACGTAGGGGGCCTTCCTCTCCACCACCCACCCTCACTGCAGAAGACTAGAAATGCCTGGAAAGTCTGCAGCAGGGAGGGGAAGGACATGATAGTCAGCTGCTGGGGGCGGGGGGAGAGGAGGCAGAATTAGATGGTTTATAAAATTATGTTTGGTGAAGAAAGTGGAAAGAAAGACGTTCTCCTCCCATAACATTATAAATCACAGTCACCTTATTCTGGGCAGTAAGTTCTGGACATACAAAACAAAGCATTTCTTTACACAAAGTGAAATGCACAGCAGTTGCTTGAGATGGCCTTAGAAGGAGAATATTCAAGGATAGCAACCCACGCACATTAGCAGTAAGGGAGCCTCCATGTTCACAGAAAGTATACCTTTGAATAACAGTTGGCCGGGACTCCATAAAAGGGGAGGCCTCTGCTTGTAGGCCCTCTGGGACACTGGTGTGGCTACAGTGGGAAGCAGGATGCTGGACCAGATGGCCCACCGGCCCAGTCAACAAGCATCCCTTAAAATCAGGGGTGTCAAACATGCAACCTGTAGGACAGATCCAGCCCACATGGGGTTTGAATCCAAAGCCCGAGCAACTTCCTTCTTCCGCTTCCTTTCCCAGAGCTGCTTCTGCAGCTGCACCATAGCTGGCTTTTTTCTCCCAGCTCCCTCAGTGGGTCTTTGCTTCCTGACTCCCCTCCTTCCCCTTCTCCCACACTCAGGCCCACAGAGAGATCTTCCATGGGTGCTTCCTGCTTCATGAGGGAAGAGATGATAAAGACAACCCCCCCCCCCTTCACTCACACACACACACACACACACACAGAGCTTCTGCTTCCTTCTCTAGGTCTGTTCCTCCTCTTTTGGGGAGGGAGGGGGAGGAAAGAGAGAGAGAGAAAACAAGGCTGGAGTCCATGATGGCAACTTCAAGACCAACAACATTTTATTACAGGTATGAGCTTTTGTGTGCAAGAACACTTCTTTGGTGGGAGGGAGGGAGGGTGGATGGATTCTTCTACCAAGCACAATGTACATTGAGGAAATTATTTCAGCTTATTCTGAAAAGTTGTTGCTTAAAAAAAATTGGATTTCTGTGTTCCTATCTGGATTTATTTTCTTTAGAAAGACTCTGATTAGGAATTAGAACACTTGGATTGCTCCTTATATCTTGGAGAGTGGAATGATATCAGATGCCAAATGATAACAGCCCACACTGGTAATGAGAGAGGACAGTTAGCTCTCAGTTCAGTCCGGGAGGATGCCTTGTCTTGAGCTTCATTATCAATTGCAATTGCAATCCAGCAGTCTCTCTTCCTAACCTGCCTCTGAAATCCCTTTGTAAGAGCGCTGCTGCTCGTAGGTCACCAACTGAATGTTGTGGTTTCTAATCTCAGAACAATCCATTTCTTCTTTGCATCCTCCTGGGCTGAATCCTCCTGGATGAAATGGAGTCCTGGGTTTCCTGCCTCGTTACCAGTGCTGGTATTTCCTACCCCTCTGCATATCACACCTAATCCAATCACGCCTGCTGTTGTCATTCACCTGCTATTGCCATTTGGCATCTGAAATCGCCTTCTTAATGTTTATATCTCTGGTGCCTTCCTTGTGTTACATTTGATGGCACACAAGGGCCGGCCCAACAAAGGGACATTTATGCCAGATCTGGTCCTCATAGCAAATGAGTTTGACACCTCTGCATTACAATGTATCAAGCAGGTGCATGCCAGCCAGCGTGGCGTGTGACTAAAGTGGCAGACCAGGAACTGGGAAAGCCAAGGAAGCTTGCTGGGCGACCCTGGGCCTGACACACTCTCTCAGCTTAACCTACCTCAGAGGGTTGTTGTGAGGATAAAACGGAGCATCTAAACTGCCTTGGATCCCCACTGGGGTGGAAAGTTGGATACAAACGAAGTAAATGCAAAATGTTGGTGCAGTTTTCTGCTAGAGTAAAGAACAGAAGTTCGTTTTTCAATAAAATTGGTCTTGCATTTGTTTTTTTGTTCGCAGGAGAATGAGGCTGACCAGAAATTAAAATAAAAGGGGAAGAAAAGAACAGAATGGCTGGAAACTCTATCAGAAATAAGGAGAGACGTCCAAACTAGGGGTGTGCATTCGGTTCGGCCGAACCAAATCAACCACTGAATCACCCCTGATTCGGCTGTATACGGAATCGCATACAGCCAAATCCAATTGGGGCCCATTATGCGGGAGCCGAGTATGGCTACCTGTATACTTCCGTTTAGATATTCGGAAGTATAAGGAAATCTATGGAAAAGGCGGGAAAGGGGCTTCTGCAGCCTCAGGGGAGCTGCTTGCCTCCTTTCCCGCCTTTGGTAGCCTTTTCCCGCCTCTCCCATAGCCTCTCTGGGATCAGGGAGGGGGAAGAGGAGCCCCAGCAGCCAATCCAAAGCATGCATTTGCAAAATGCATTGCAAATGCATGCTTTGCAGGGCTGTTGTGTAGCTGATCCCCCAGCCATCAGCAACATTGTTGTTCTTTTGATCTTTTGCTTACATTGGTATCCAAGTAAGCAGTGTTGTCTGGCCAATCACAGAGCAGTGCTATTTTTTGAAACTGCTCTCTGTAGGGCCAGAGAACCTTCTTAAGGAGTCTGCCTGGCTGGACTCCTCCATTGCTGCTGTTTTGGTGTGAGAGAGAGATTGTGCTGTGCTGGCCCTTGGCCTCAGCTGCTGCTGCTCTCTCTCAGCCTTACCAGACTTGCCTGGAGTAGAGAAGACATCTAAGGTAAGACAATCTTGGGGTTCTTGTTTTTATTTTAGTTGGTAAAAGGACTTTTTAAGACTCAGAATCCCTTTGCTTATCCAGATTTGGGTGGTGGGTAGCTTATTTGGGGTTAGGGGGTTCTGCTGGGGGAGGCGGCCTGGGGTGGGGTTTTTTTGCCAATTTGCCCATATCTTACTTTAGTGAGAGGACTTCTAAAAGTGCAGTCTCCTTTTACTTTTCCTGATTTGGGTGGCTTGGATTTCATGGGGTTAGGGTGAAAGTTTTTTTGGAGGGGGAGGGGTTGGTAAAGTTCCTGTATTGTTAAAAGTTAAGTTTTTTACTGTTTTAAAAGGATTCTGTGTTTGATTTGTTGCTGCTGTGCTGTGCTGCTGTTGTTCCTTTTCTCTTCTGGTTCTTCGGGGGGGGGGGGCTGTTTGGCCTAATTTTCATTGTTTAAAAGGCCACTTTTTTAACAGTTGAGTTTCTTGGCCTTCTCCTGTTGTCCCTTTTCCTGGTTCTGTTTTTTTTTTGGGGGGGGGGGGAGCTGGCACCTGGGTGAAAGACCCAGAACCAGCAGGCTTGTTGTGCTTGGCCAGCTCTCCCCATGTTGTTTGGGGTTAGGGCTGGAGAGCTGGCATCTGTAGATTGTGTGTTTTGTGGCAGGGAAGCTGGCACCTAGGTGAGAGACCTAGAACCAGCAGGCTTGTTGTGCTTGGCCAGCTCTCCCCATGTTGTTTGGGGCAGGGCTGGAGAGCTGGCATCTGTAGATTGTGTGTTCTGTGGCAGGGAAGCTGGCATCTGGGTGAGATCCAGAACCAGCAGGCTTGTTGTGCTTTGCCAGCTCTCCCCATATTTTGGGGGGCAGGGCTGGAGAGCTGGCATCTGTAGATTGTGTGTTCTGTGGCAGGGAAGCTGGCACCTGGGTGAGAGACCCAGAACCAGCAGGCTTGTTGTGCTTGGCCAGCTCTCCCTGCTTTGTTTGGGGCAGGGCTGGAGAGCTGGCATCTGTAGATTGTGTGTTCTGTGGCAGGGAAGCTGGCATCTGAGTGAGAGACCCAGAACCAGCAGGCTTGTTGTGCTTGGCCAGCTCTCCCCACGTTCTTTGGGGCAGGGCTGGAGAGCTGGCATCTGGGTTTGCTGCAGCCAGGTGTGCAGAGCAGACCTTGAGCAGATTGTGTTTTGTGTGGCAGGGTTCATAGAGTAGATAGATGTATATAGTGCATTTGGGTCCTATAGAGATTCTCTGGTGTGAAGTTAGGTTTGGCTTTGGGTGCCCCAGAAATTGGACCCCCTGGCCCAATCTTTTTGGGACTTGGGGGGTTTTGTAGGGGAGAGTCCCCTGCAAATTTGGGGGCTCTCCCTCAAACCTCCTCCCCTCCAGGCGGCTTCAAATATACCCATTGATTTCAATGGCCCATAGGGTATAATGGGGCTGTATATTCGGAACTAGCCGCGCATCTACCGTATATGCGGCTATTCTGACTACAGAATTCAGAAATATACGGGATTCTGTATTCCCCCCCCCCCCCCGGTATATTTCTGAATCCGTGTACTACCAATTTTTTTTTTTGCACATCCCTAGTCCAAACCCCACAGCAGTAATATGGCATCTTTGATTATGCTGGATTTTTGTCTGAAATACCCATTCAAAACAGAACGGATCATTTCCTGAACCCACAAAAGGAGAATAAACCCCTTCTTATCAAGAACACTCCAACATTGTGGAATTAAGATTTTTTTTAAAGATTTACAAGCTAAGAGCTTTTGCAGATGATTTGGTATTAACTTTAAAAGATCCCCTAAAAGGAATAGAAATGTTAATGTCTAAATTGAAAGAATCTGGCAGATTAGCAGGGTTCAAAATAAACAGGAAAAAAGAGAGAATCACAGAATTCCAAGGGGCCACACAGGCCATCTAGACTGACCTCCTGCTCAATGCAGAATCAAACACATAGCCCGCGCAGGACGGATCCTGCCTTGAAGGGGTCCAATTAGACCTGGGAGTAGACTTCCAATCTGGTCTGCTGCTTCCTACTTCCTGTTCCTCCTTTCTGTTTTCAGCAACGAGCTGGCTTTTGCCCACTCTCTCCTACTTCCTGCTTCACAGAGGAGAAAGGAAGCTGAGCCTTCACTGGCCGAGGGCTCCTCCTTCTCTGGGGAGGGAGCAGGGAGGAAAGAGAGAATCTTAACCCTCCCAAGGAAAAAAACCCAGCTATGGCACTTTGGCAGAGGGGTCAAAGTGACCCCACATTACAGCAAAAAGCAATGGAAACCTGATCACTCTCTCAGTCATGGCAGTAGCTACTAAAAAAAAAATCAGGCCTCAAGAATAACTTCCTTTGGAGATGCAGGACAAAGGAGAGACAAATTTGGAATTGTGGTCAAAAATACCTGATTGAAAACAACAAAAACCCACAAAAATGTAAATGGGGTCAAACTGATCCTACCATTTTTAAAGCAGAAGACATATTTGGGAATCCATAAAACCTTACTTTAAAGAAAGCAATCATTGCAGCCTTCCACACACACACACACACACACACACACCACAAACATGTAGAGTTGAGGTGGTGAGATGGTTTGGGAAATTTGAAGGTGAGCAATTCAGTGCACAGGTGGCTATGGGTTATCTAGAGTAACTTCCCCCAGGAAAGTTGAGATGATCAAATCAGAGGTTTGGAAAATTTGAAGGACACAGGGAACCAATCAGCTCAGTGGACAGCTGTCTGGGATCAATTAGAGCAGGGGTGTCAAACATGTGACCCGGGGGCTGAATCAGACCCCTGAGCAAAATATCTAATTCTTCCAATTTCTGTCCAGTAACTGTACTCAGATAAACCCTCAACTAACAACACACACTGGCTTCTTTTTAAAATTTCGTTTTCAGGTTAACAATGACAATAAACAATAAAGAAATCAACAAAACAAAGAAAAGAAAAGCCTCTAGTTCTGCAGAAAAAAGGAAACCCATTTGTAGATTTGAGCTTGTATGCCATCCAGGGTTGCAATAAAGTCTACAGTGATATTCAAGAACATACAATTTGATGGGACAATTTGGTCTAACCAAAAATGACTTTTATGTGGCAGCTGGCCTTCAGCCTCCAAAATTCTGTTTCTGAATGAAGTAAAGATGTTCTGTTCAAAATTAAATGAAGTACAAATGTTCTCTTCAAACTTAAAAGAGAACCGCTCCACTCTTCATCAAATGAAGGATGTGTGAACTGATCCCTGGATACAAACATCCATATCTAAGCACACTGTGAATGAACATAGGATAAACTAATTCAGCCTGCCAAAGCCAGCACACCCAACTTCCATTCCCAGGGTGTGTACTGCTCCATACTGTTGATCCCTGCATGATCCGCTGTACAGTCCTCTCCCTTCCTTTTCTCTTTCCTTGTGTTCAGATTTTAAGATTTACCCAGAACGGGCAACCCTGACTGCAAGATGATCTCCTTTCCTGCATATAACTAGTGCGTGAATTTGAGCTGGGCCCTCTTTTTTGTGGTGGAGCATCCTTCCAGGTAACAAGGCTGCAAATACTTCAGGTGCTAGTCTAGCCCACCCCCAGCAACTTGCAGAAAAATAAACACAGTTTGCCCAATAACACCAAAAAGCAGAACCAGACAAAAAACCAGCTGAATTCTTGCTACTATCCATTCGCAGAAGTCCTCGGAGTCTGACTCAAGTCTCACTATTCTACTGCAGACCAGCACAGCTACCCTCAAAAACTGTCTTCAAATACCGGGAGGTTGTGAGAGGGCTTAACCAGAATAACCAGCATCTTGAACTCAATTCAGAAACAAGCAGCCAGTGCAGATGGGTATAACCCACACAAACTTTTGAGTTACAAACTTTGCAAGGCTTCATGAGCACCGATTGTTCCAACAGCCTCCCCATAAGAACATCCAAAGTTAAACCTTTAGCTTCCAGGAATGCCTTTACCCATATTTGGGTTTGCCCAGCTTTAGGCCTTTTGGACAGACGTTCCATCAGGTCATGGCAAGCCTGTGCTCATTCAGCTGCACCACCGCCAACCAGCTGCACATAGGAAGATTATTGCCTATCAAGGGCCACAATCTGGGTTGTATCGTAAGTGATATTAAGCTGCTCAGGTTTATGCAGCTCTTTCCCAGCACTGACAACATAAGCATCAAATTCATGTGCAGGAGAAAGATTGTATCATTGGCTCAAAGGAGGAGGAAAAACCTTCACATCCTACCACCAGTGAAGGTGGGGGAAATTTCCTGAACCCCAAAATTCACAAATGACGTTGTTAGAACTAAGATAAAGTAGGAAAATATCATCACAAAACAGATTTTTTTATTCAGCAGTTTAAAAGAGGGAAAATGCAGAAATTGTGGTACTTCCGCTAGAAATGTAAGGATGGATTCAAGTTCCTCAATTACCTACCTTGCACTGCTTTGAGAACCAAGAAATTACTTATTATCTAGGTTAAAGTTATGGTAGCAAATACTGTCATAGAAACACGTCATCCCACAATGTTTCCAACAGGTCAAAGCAAGTCTCAACAGCATGCAAAAAGGCAAGCTATGCACTACATCGTGCCCCTTTATACATCTGAGCAGACAAGATAACCTCCATTCAGTCTCCCTCTGCTGCTTCAGGACTGGCAACTGAACGCTTTGCTTCAGCTTCTGCATTCATTCCCCTGACGTTGCCTTCCCAATTCTCACAGGCCTACTTCTAGCAGCAGTTCTCTCTTCTTTCAGTCCTTCAAAGGAAAAAAGGAAACTGTTCCTTAGAATACGGAGCTTTTGGGAGAGTCTCTTCCTGATCTCACAAACTCTGCTGCATCTGATTGTTCGCAGAGGAGACCTCATCAAGAACATATAACTGCAGGCTACAATTGCTCAAGCCAGAATCAAGCCAGTCCAGTCCATCAAGATGCCAGAGAATAGCTTTCTGTCAGGAACAGGATGGCATTGTGGGCACCTGTGACCAGGCCTGATGTGTGCATCTGCCACCCCAGGCCCCAAATTCCAGTTGTTGGAGCAGAAGAGCCTGCAGACCGAGGAGCACCAAACAGAACGGGTGTGTCCAGGGCCATTAAGTCACATCCTATTTATGGAGACCCCAAGATCTGCTGAAATCCGACTAGGCGGGACTACTCAGCTCCAGGCAGAATACAGGATCCTGAATAAGACAGCCAGGCTCCTAATCTCTATAGCAGGCCTGCCCAATCCTGAGGCTTCATGCCACAGAGGCCAATACTGAATGCTGCTCTTTGGTCTGAACCCTTCTTAGGCAGAGAGCTCACTGCACACAGCCTCTGGGATGGCCGACTGCAGGGGTACCCAACGTGGTGGTGCCCATAAAATGTTTTTAGAAAGTGGGCGGGGCCAGTTGGGGCTTTCGGCCAGGGGCGCTTCTGATCGGCTAAGCAGACTTAAAAGTATTGTTCTGGGAGCAGCTGTCACCACAGCTCAAGCCTACTCACTGTGTACATATCCCAGCAAATATGTTAACCAGAGCACTCTCAGAAAGCCCAAAGTAACAGCAAACTGAGCACTGAAGGGAAGAAAAACAATGCAGAACAAAAAAGAAAACCCAGTGGACATGGCACGGTGAAAGTGAGGCAAAACACTCGTGCGTAATAGGCCTAAATCAGCTTTCTCTTGATGGCTATGGGATTACTGTGGCTAGGTTGGGACGAGACAGGAAGGGAGCCAATTGCCTAGCCTGGCATAAGTAGAAAATCACCAGCCTAGAAACATTTGTGATCTGAGCCTCCATTAATGAGGAGGCATCCAAGACCACACCCAGGCTCCTCACCATTGGTGTTGCTGTTAATGGTGTGCTGCCAAGGATCAGGAGTTGGCATCCTATTCCTGAATCTCCCTTCTCCAGCCATAGGACCTCCATCTTCAAGGGATTTAACTTCAGTTGGCTTTGTTTTCACCAGCCAGTCACAGCCTCCAAGCCCTCAGCCAGGTATCCTGGGGCAGTATTCAATCCGCTGTCCATCAGCAGATACAGCTGAATGTTATCTGCATACCTGTGACGCCCCACCCTGAAACTCCAAGCCAGCTAAGTAAAAGGGTGCATACAGATGTTAAATACCATCAGGGAGTGGATAGCTCCCTGAGGGACACCACATGCCAGTGGCTAGGACACCACATACCGGGAGAGCCAGTTTGGTGTGATGGTGAAGTACGAAGACTCTTATTTGGGAGAACTGGGTTTGATTCCCCACTCCTCCATTTGAACCTGCTGGAATGGCCTTGGGTTAGCCATAGCTCTGGCAGAGGTTGTCCTTGAAAGGGCAGCTGCTATGAGAGCCCTCTCAGCCCCGTCCACCTCACAGGGTGTCTGTTGTAGGGGGAGAAGATATGGGAGATTGTAAGCCGCTCTGAGTCTCTGATTCAGGGAGAAGGGCTGGGTATAATCTGCAATTCTTCTTCTTCTATCTAGATGAGACTTCCTCCCCTAGCACCATCCTCCGTACCCAACCTTGGAGAAAGGAGACAAACCACTTCAAGGCCGTATCCCAGATTCCCATAATTGACCACATCGAAGGCTGCTGTCAGATCCAATAGCAGCAGCAGCACTGACCCAACTTAATACAGGTGCATACAGAGATCATCCATGAGGGTGACCAGTGCCATCATTGTCTCCTGGCCGGGGCAGAAGCCGGACTGGAATGGGCCCAGAGCCAGTGAGTCCTCCAGGAAAGCCTGGAGTTGTTCTGCCACTGCCCTCTCAACTACTTTGCCCAGGAATGAAAGATTCATTACTGGGTGGTAGCTGACCAGACCCTTTTGATCTAAAGATGGTTTCTTTAAGAGAAGACATCCCACTGTCTCCCTTAAATTCCCTGGGAATTTCCTCTAAGGCCAGGGGTACTCATATCTTACCACAAATGGCTTTCACCAACCATGATGGACACAGGTGTAGGAGGCAGGGGGTAAGCTTCACAGCACCAAGGATCCTGTCAACACTGCTCTCGGAAGGTTGGCTGAATTGGTCTAATACTGGACCAGAAGACAGTCAAGGGGCCTCCAGTTCACATACTGTATCAATATTGGCAGGCAACAAGAGTTATGCACAAAGATGCTCGCAAATGCCTCACAGCTGATTTTGAATTTCTAAACGTTCGGGGTCCATCTGTAACGGATGTTAAAGACCAAATTAACGGACTAATTGTGCTGGGCAAGAGCTAGCCGACGTGATAGTATTCTTCCTTTTCTGCCTTTACCAGCACCTCAGAGGACTTAATAAATCTGGGGAAGTACTGGGGAAAAATGCACCGATGAAATATTTTATTTCTTAGATTGAGTGAAATGCTTTCTAAAATGCAATTTTACTTGCTCAGAATCTATAATACGAAGGTTTTTAGTGAGGCCACCCACAGCTCCAGTGTTAGGGTTGCCAAGTCCAATTCAAGAAATATCTGGGGACTTTGGAGGTGGAGCCAGGAGACATTGGGGCGGAGCCAGGAACAAGGGTGTGACAAGCATAATTGAACTCCAAAGGGAGTTCTGGCCATCACATTTAAAGGGACGGCACACCTTTTCAATGCCTTCCTTCCATAGGAAATAATGAAGGATAGGGGCATCTTCTTTTGGGGCTCATAGAATTGGACCTCCTGGTCCAATCTTTTTGAAACTTGGAGGATATTTTGGGGAGAGGCAGTAGACACTATACTGAAAATTTGGTGCCTCTACCCCAAAAAACAGCCCCCCCAGAGACCCAGGTACCCGTGGATCAATTCTCCATGATTTTCTATGGGAATAAATCTCCATAGGGAATAACAGAGTTCCCGCAGACATCTCCCTCTCTTCCCCCCCCCCTGCTTTCTGATGACCCTGAAGCGGGGGGAGGGCCTCCAAACCGGGGGATCCCCTGCCCCCACCTGGGGATTGGCAACCCTATCCAGTGTCGATCAGCATTCCCCAAGGTGGGCCCAGGGGGCCACGACACCTGCAGGCACCTTGTGTTCTTAGGAAGGGCCCCAGGCCAGGTGGGGCTTTTGCTCCACTGGAGATGTGATCAGCTGTGTAGATTTTTTAAGGAGATGCTTTGGCAGCAGCTGCCACCACGGCACAAAAAATGATGCTTCATTGGATGACTGAAGACAGCAAGAAAGTATGGTTTTTAAAGGCAACCCATTAGACAGAGCTGCTGTCCGAAATGCTGAAGAATCACTGTTAGATTCAGGTGGGTAGCCGTGCTGATCTGAAGTAGCACAACAAAGTTTGAGTCCAATGGCACCAGCGAAGTTTTATTCTGGGCCTAAGTTTCCGTGTGCAAGCACGCTTCTTCAGATACAGTGAACCTGTCATAAGTCAGTCTGAGCTGGAGTAGCCTGAATCAGATAGCTCTCCCTCTGACAGAGAGCTGCCTGTTGGTCTCAGCCAGCAGATCAGACACAAGCACCTGCAGCTGACAGCTCTCTATCTGAAGAATAGCTGCCTGTCAAATATCAGCTGTCAGTAGACCAAGAACCCCTGTCAGTAGATCAAAGGCAACACCAGCAGCTGGCCCTGAGCTGCCAGACACCATGCCGGAAGACCAAATGACTACAGCTGAAGCTGAGTCAAGGCTTCAGATCTCAGAAGCAATTAGCCAGACAGCAGAAGCTAATCTCAGCCTTCCTGACTCCCCCAGTCAACGCAGGTCTAAAAGGCATAGGGAACTCCAGGCAAGGCTGAGGAGCAAACACCTTATGGAACCCTGGCAGCTGTCAAATGAGTGACTGGAGGCTGAGTGAATTGGCCAGGCAGTTAGCATGGCAGGACTGAAGTGTTGGGTCACGGATATTCAACACTCTGTAACCAGGGCAGAATCTGGTGAGTTGGCCAAAGGCAAAGTCTAGATGCCTGGGAATCAACCATAAGAGCAGCCAGCAGAAGCAAGAAGATCATGGATGCAACAAGCGCCTTTGGTACTGATCCACCCACCCTGCTATTCTGGGACCTTGATTACCCTGACTCTTAACTCCTTGCCTACCTTGACCCTTAACCCCTGAACTGGATTTGGACCCCCGGCTCTTCTGAACTCCTGACCCTGGACTATTCAACGCTGACTGACCTCTGTGCTCTCTGGTGCCCCAACCTTGGACTGGACTTTTGATACCTGCTACTATCTTGCTTGTCGGACAGCTGGGGTTAGTTGCCAGGAAGGGCTAGTTAGAGTTAAGTTGCAGAAGGAACTGAGCAATAAGCATAGCTGAGATTGGATTAAAGCCGCTGGTAAGATCTGTGAATAGCAGCAAATTAGCATACAAAGACAAGAGTTAACAGGTGTGAGAACTGAGTATGAGTCCAGTCACTGCTAGAGGTATGCGTGAGCGCACTAAAGCTTTGTAGCCAGCTCTGCTTCTTCAGGCAGCCACTTTGTCATTATGACCACCATCCAATGGCAGATTTCCAAAGGGGCCAGTGGGCTCGAAAAAGTTGGGGACCCCTGCAGTAGACTCACCTGCTGTGACATATTGTTAAGGATGTTTATTGTTTAAGTGTCATTTACTTTGTCTGCAACCAATAGGTCTCAATGTGTATGACAGTAATACACGTGTTGTTCAGTCGCACAGTCGAGTCTGACTCTTTGCGACCCCATGGACAAAGTCATGCCAGGCCCTCCTGTCTTCCACCATCCTCCGAAGTAAGAAGAAGAAGAAGATACTGGATTTATATCCCGCCCTCCACTCTGAAGAGTCTCAGAGCGGCTCACAATCTCCTTGCCCTTCCTCCCCCACAACAGACACCCTGTGAGGTAGATGAAGATACTGGATTTATATCCCGCCCTCCGCTCCAAAGAGTCTCAGAGTGGCTCACAATCTCCTTTACCTTCCTCCCCCACAACAGACACCCTGTGAGGTAGATGAAGATACTGGATTTATATCCCGCCCTCCGCTCCAAAGAGTCTCAGAGTGGCTCACAATCTCCTTTACCTTCCTCCCCCACAACAGACACCCTGTGAGGTAGATGAAGATACTGGATTTATATCCCGCCCTCCACTCCAAAGAGTCTCAGAGCGGCTCACAATCTCCTTTACCTTCCTCCCCCACAACAGATACCCTGTGAGGTAGATGAAGATACTGGATTTATATCCCGCCCTCCGCTCCAAAGAGTCTCAGAGTGGCTCACAATCTCCTTTCCCTTCCTCCCCCACAACAGACACCCTGTGAGGTAGGTGGGCTGGAGAGGGCTCTCACCGCAGCTGCCCTTTCAAGGACAACCTCTGCCAGAGCTACGGCTGACCCAAGGCCATGCCAGCAGGTGCAAGTGGAGGAGTGGGGAATCAAACCCGGTTCTCCCAGATAAGAGTCCATACACTTAACCACTACACCAAACTGGATCGGCTCAAATTTGTGTTTGTTACATCAGTAACGCTGTCCAGCCATCTCATCTTTTGCCATTATTTAACAGCACTGTAAAATGGTTTCAAAATGGTTTCAAAATGTTTTAATAGTGTTTATTGTTTGATGTTTGACTGTTTAATTTGTATCTATTGTCTGAAATTTGGAACTGACTGTTAGCCGCCCTGAGTCCGCTTGTGGAGAGGGCGGAGCATAAATTAAAGGTAATAAATAAATAAAATTAATACACCTGTGCGAAGCTAGCACAGGATGCAGCATGCTGCTCTGCTCCCTCTACTACTGAGTAGACTTACAGTTTTACGTCTAGAAAACCACAATATTTGTCATTTGGCATTTCATAAATATGGTCGTGCCGTTTTAATGTTATAATTGGTGCATGGCACTGTTACAGTTATACATGATATTCCAACATAGTTTGTAGACTCCTGTTTTCAAATCTTAGACTTTCCCCCCTAAAATATAGTAAATGATCACACAGCCCACGGCCTTCTTTGTAGTCATGTTGTTGTGAAGCTGCCCCTCTGTCACAGGAAACAGCCCCCCCCACCACAGGCAAAGGCAGTCTTGAGTGGAAATGGTCTGCATATTCTTGACCTTATATTGGTATTTTATGATAATTTGCATTCTTCTACAATGGCTTTCTTTTTGAGAGACATCTTAAAGAATTTTAATCTGAAAAGCAGGGTGCATATATTTTAATAAATCAGAAATATGGGCAATTTGTGCCTTTTGTGCCTATGATACTTATAATTGAACTGCAATATATAATTCGTTATGTAACCAGTGTACTTTTGTATTATTGTAATGTTTGCATTTTATATTATGCTATGTAAGCTGCCCTGAGCCTGCTTCGGCGGGGAGGGTGGGATATAAATTAGATATTATTATTTTTAAAAGCACTTCTTAAAATATCTCTTTTGGCTTTCCTAAGGGAAAACAGCCCAAGAAGTGACGCCTCCCACTCTTCTGTTCTGCTCAGAGGATTCGCAGGCATCCAACTCCATCACTGGAATCTGCGCTGGTTACAGAATGCTGAAGACCCATCCCTGACGCAAATCTTCAGTCCTGCCCTGTGGCTGCTCAGAAGGCCCAGATGATCAGCAACGAGAAGAACTAAAGGCCCAAATGCTGCATTTCACACCCACACTCCTCAGATGTTCCAAGTTCACACAACAAAAAGCTCCCCAAGAAACTGTAAGGCAAGAACCGCTGTGTGCTGAAGACCCCCAGGGACACAGCCGGCCCACAACGCTGCCTCAGGCTGGATCCCTTTGGGAACATCCTGGCATCTCTTTGTCCCTCTGTCTGCAGTCCTTTGCTTCCAAAGAACCCTTGTTGTCCAAATAAGGATGCACCTCCTGACTTACAATAGGAGATTAAGGCTGTGGGGCCCACCAGTGGAGAAGTGGGGCTTGTGACATGCCCATTGCCTCACCACCCCTGGCAGGAAAGCCCACCTCCCACATGCAGGAGAGGAAGGGCAGCAGAAAAGGGACTGTCACCGCACCTTTGGCAAGGGTGGATCCTGGCCTGACCTGGGGTGAGGGTGGGATCCTTGCAAATCACAAGCGAGCCCCAGGGGACAAAGCTTCTGCTCCCTGCAACCTTGCAGCGCTGGTTTGCTGCCTGCAGGGAAGGAAGCATTTCCCAAAGCAATCAGAACAGGCACAGTCCAATTTACCACCACCAAAATTACCAGTTCACTGCCATTCTCATGCAGTGAACTAGTAATTTTGGTGGTGGTAAATTTGGTGGTGGTAAATTTAAAGCCCTATATGGCCTGGGACCTGCCTACCTGAAGGACCGTCTCTCCCCACACGTTCCCCAGAGAGTACTGAGGTCTGGGATGCAAAACCTTCTCACCATCCCCGGGCCCAAAGAAGTCCGTCTCAAGACAACCAGAGACAGGGCCTTTTCTACAATGGCCCCCACATGGTGGAACCAGCTGCCGGAAGAGGTGAGGGCCCTGCGGGATCTTACTCAGTTCCGCAGGGCCTGTAAGACAAGCCTCTTCCGGCTAGCCTACGCCTGACTAGATAAATGTAGCTTATCAGACTTTAGTGAAATATACTGTATAGTTTTAACGTTAAGATTTTAAGGTTTTTAGGTTTTAAACGCTTTGACTTTTTTAAATGTAATAACTTTGCACTCTGTTTATTGTTTTATCATTTGTTGTGAGCCGCCCTGAGCCATTTTATGGGAAGGGCGGGATATAAGTCATAGAATGAATAAATAAATAAATAAATAAATAAATGTGCAAACCAGGCTTACCAAGCAGTCCAAGGAATAAGGCATGGATGGGGGGGATGGAAAGGGGGGATTTGTCCCACTGAAGGCCACAAAGGACCAACAGAGCAGACTAGCCCAAAGGGCACGGCACCAGCCACTCTGCTGTGGAGAGCTCCAGGAGGGCCCTCTCCTCCTCCTCCTCCACCACCACCCAGTGTCTGGGGCCCCGTGGTCCAAGGGCAAGTTCCCAGCTCAGGAATAAAACTTCTGAGCAATGCTACAGTGATGTTTGTTAGAGACATTTTGTCCACCTTCAATTCATGTAAACAATTACTTTAACTAAAGCTTGATAGATGTTTAACTCTGGCACTGTCCTCAGAATGATTTTTCATTGCCCACATTTGCTACAGCAAAACAGGGAATTCTTTTTTTAAAACTGTTTTCAGTGAACCGAGCCAAGTTCTGCCCATAAAAATATGCCAGCACAACCTCAAATTGGAGTGTCTTGGAAGGAGCTCCTTTCCAAAGCACCCGGTCACTGAAACCACATCCTTCCTCCTTTCCCACCCACTCCAAGAGCTGCCCTCCGCCAGCCGCCAGCAAGGTTTGCAGAGTCAACCAGCCCTCAGCAGGAGCACTCGTGGGGCTCTGGAAAGAGAGTCTAGAAAACCGCAGGGGCTGTTTATAGTATTTGCCTATGCACAGCAACTGGTGAAAAGCACAGTGCTTCAGACTGGGTTAAGTATGAAAGCGCAGAAGAAACCATGCACTCCTCTGCACACCAGAAAACCAAAAACCCCTCCACAAACAGGCGTCACTATCCAAATAGTCCACACGTGCATAATCCCTTGCTGTTTCAGACTAGTTATAAAGCAAAGAACACTTCCATCCATGCTATCCCGGGAGCCTGAGCCAGAAAATCAAAATGGCACCTGCCTCCCATTTGCTCAATACACAGGCAATAAGAAAAAACCAGCAGGACCAGGTGAAAAGCCCCCCTTGCAACACTTGCCTAGCTCATTCGTTTCCCACAGCACAATCAGAATCCTTTACATTTGAGACCAAACAAGATGGCTGTAAAACTTCTCAATGAATTCTAATTCTGTGTTTCCTACAGGAGCCTCCTCCCTTTGATGTACCTGGGTTTCAGAACGGTGACCGACCAAGTGGGCTTGCAGTCCAAGAAAACGGGGCAGAGTTCTTCTCCAGCCTAGAGATTGGTTCCCTTGGAGGAGATGGCAGCTTTGGAGGGTGGACTCTGTGGTCTCGCACTCCTGCTGATCTCCTGCCCTGCCCAAGTACCACCACCTACTTCTCTGGGATCTTCCCAAGATAGAGTCTGAGATCTGTAGCTGTGTGACTGACCCTGATGTGATTTCTGCATCGTTTAACGCATCATGTGAATTCTTACACTTTGTTTCAGCTCTGTTTTTGGATTCCTGCTTGGATTCTGATTTTTGCAATCCTAATCCTATTGCATTATTTACTGGATGTCCCATCCTGTTGGTTGCTCTGATCTACATCTTGGAACCTGCCTTGAGCCTCAGTGAGAAAGGTGGGCTATAAATAGCGCAAATGCTAGAAGATTTTTCAAGTGGTTTCAGAAGATGACATCACTTTCATACGACACTAAGAATTTACTCAAATTTCTTTGTTAAAGACCACAGAGAATAGGGGGAAATCCTAGAGTGTCACCATCAATGTCATTTCCCCACTCCCATTTTTTCTCCTGCTCCTTGAATGATCAAGAGCAGGAGCAGACAAATGGCAAATCCACCACTCTCCCACCCTGACATCTCCCAGGCCTTGAGCCACCAGACCCCCTCTTTGACGCCGAAGTCCACTATTGAAGCCCTTCTTATGCACACTGAATTGCAGTCTCACACTGTGCAGTAATTAATCTGGAAAATGGATATGTTCTATCAATTTTACAATTTTTTGCAAGCACTGGATTTATATACAGCCCCCCGCCCCCATGAGGGTTCGAGGTGGCTTATAGCATCCTTCCTCCATTCTCCATTTGATCCCTTTAACAACAATCCCGAGAGGGAGATTACACGGGGGGAGGGGGAGATAACTGGCTCACATTCACCCACAAAACTTCCATGGCAGAGTGGGGATTCCAGCCTAGGTCTCCCAGATCCTTGACACTCTAATAGTGCCAGCTGTCTCAAATGACACCAGCCAAAAGACACTCATCTGTAGGACTCTGCTCACTACCTTTTGCTCAAACTGAACTGCTGCCTGCACAAAAGCCACCATGCAGATCCTTTACATGGGTAGCAACCCAATAAAAGTGGGTTCCATGCTAGCACAGAGCCCCACAAGTTTTCAACTACCTTTAGCTGGTGCCTAAAAATCAGCAGTGAGAGTAGAGTTGCCAACCCTCTGCTGGCAGCCCCTGGGAGCTTTTGAGGGGCACAGTCCAGGAAGGGAACAACAGCTTGATGTTCTAGCAATTCTCCCAATCTCTGTGGTAAAAACCATAGAGATTTGGAAGAACCTCCTAGAGCAGCATAGGCACAGTGACATCACCAGCAATTATATCCTGATGTCTCTGTGTCAGCTCTGGGACTATCCTCAGTTAAAGAAGGTTTCCAGGGTTTTTAGAAAGTTCTCTTTATTGATAGCTAGAGCAGTTGCACACATGTTAGTGTCAGAACTAGATCACCAGAGAGGTGCGCAGTCTTATATACCAACTAGGGCTGTTAAGCAGCCCACTTACAAGACAATGCAAAAGCAAATAATATGAAATGTTTCCCACCAGTTCCTTTCATTTAACAGACAGTGGGCAGCAACGAAGTCTTTGCTGACAGATAAAGTGAGTGACCTTGGCGTACCAGTCAGCAAGGCAGGAAGTGTCACTTCGAGGAGTTACAAAGTGAAAGCAAAGCAGAACAAAAGCAAGCCACAGCATCCCCTCCTCCAAACAGACTCTGCACCAAACAGAACTGGGAGCACAGCCAGAGCTCCTGGCAGCCTGCACCCCGTTCCCCTCCCCATCCTTCTCCAGCTGCTCCTGAGGGTGGCTGCCTGCCCGGGCTGGGCAACCGGCAAGAATGTCCCACTGCAGAAGTCACTCAAGGGACAACTGCAGTCAACCGCCTAGCCTCGGAAGGCGGCAGTAGCAGAGATTCAAAGATAACCCCCAATTTATCCTTGCAGCTCCTAGACCACTCCTGCCCCCCCCCCCACTTTAGCTGTTCTTGGATTGAAACCAGGAAGGGACTGTGCATCGTTTGCAACAAACTTGGTCCACAATGAGCTATTTTATGTAGGCACAAAGCAGTTTTCTGCAGGCAGGGATGGTTTTCTGCTATGTGTGGCCATGTCTCTCTTTTTTTTGTCTCAAGGAAGTTCACAACTGCAGAACTTCCTGCTGCACACAGAAGAAGCATCTCCCTCTGTTATCTGTCTGGCTCCGTGTTCCTCCGTCTGGGGAACTAGCAAAGATATCACTACCACAATTGCTTTGTGCCAGGATCAGGTGGCCAGGAAACGGCAGACCTTGGGTTTAATGTGGACAGTGGGCATTTTCATTTTATTCACACGGGTAGCCTTGCAGCACAACAAAGAGAAGTATTTTCTTCACCTTTTATCTCCCAGCCCCAGCACACTTAAGAAATCAACCACCCACAGAACACAGTTTGCAAGCTGCTGAAGGCCATCAACAGTCTCAACCCTTCTGCCAGGCCTGCGGAGAACAAGGTGAAGCCATCTGTGCCCTACGAAGGCAGGCCTGTTCACAGGCACTCCAACCACCCGACAGAGCTTTCCCTGAGATTTATCTCTTCAGGCTGCAGACAGAGAGGGGTGCCAGTCTGAAAGTCTCCTCTTGGAGGGGAAAAGAAACCACTCTCTGCACACCGCAAACAAAGTGTCCGGGAGAAAAGTCTCCGTGTCGCTTTCTCCACAAAATTTTATCATGCCCCCCTCCCCCATATGCAGCAAGCAATCCGGCCACGTGTGTGCATGTGAAGGGCTGCCAAGTAGCTTCGATTTCCAGCAACCCTGTGGGTCAACGGCCTGCAAGAGGCCCCTCTTTTGTGGCTTCCTGGGTGGAGCCAATGCCTCTCCTGCTGGACCTTCCTCCTTTCCTCCGTTCCTGGCACGACTGTCCTTCCCAGGGCCTCTGTCTTCTCAGAGGAGGACAAGTATGATAGACTCAGTTGGGTCAGTTTAGCTTCTAAGGAGAGTTCAGGCTTGATTTGATCTGGAACCCACTGACTGGTCTTTTGGGCAGCCTATAGTACCTGTAAAACTCTCCTCCAACACTACATTTCAAATGAATTCACTTTCTACCTGTCTGCTTTGTTCACTGTGCAACTTTCACGCACATCCATAGTAATGGGGAAAACTGTGCAAGGAAGTATCCTGAGCTTAGTCGCTAGCAACATATCCCCTGGCACTTAAGAATCTTTTCTAGCTGCTTTCATTTGACCCTGGGGAGCAATTTTATAAAAAAATCACATCCTAACCTACTAAACTTGTTATCACAGGAATCTGCCAGTGGAGGATCTGGCCCTCTGGGAGGTTCTCTGCTCTTCTGAAGGGAGACAAGTCCTCACCAATCACTGGCCAAACACACAATGCGGGCAAAGCCACCATTCTAACTGGCAGCAGCCACATGGGTTATACAGCAAGGATGCATTGCAGAGTCCAGATAAAAGCAATGAGAAATATAAGGATCTTCTGCCAAAAGGGGAAGAATAGTGTTCATGCTGCCTGCAGACATCTCATGCGCTCATTCGATGCTTAGGACCAGTGTTCCCTCTAAGCTGAGTTAGCGCGAGCTAGCTCACAGATTTTTAGCCTCCAGCTCACACTGGAGGCTTAGCTCAGGAAAAATAGCCCCAGAACAAAATAATTGATGCAGGAGCTCACAACTTTAATGCCAGTAGCTCACGAAGGAGAATTTTTGCTTGCAAGACTCTGCAGCTTAAAGGACCCCGTCTGCTGTATCACTAGCACACATTTCACTGCCCAAGGCTTGCAGTCATCCTGTAGTGACCTCACACTATGCATATTCTATTTTATTTATTTGTTTATTTTATATCCTGCCCTCCCCACCGAAGGCAGGCTCAGGGTGGTTCACAGGTTGGGGTCAAACAATGACCAAACCAGATAAAACAGCCATAAAACACAAAACATAAAAACAGTTATTAAAACATGAATATCAATAGCAGCTAGGACAATAGTTTTAAACAAGGTCTTCTTGCCAGCAGGGACTTCAGACAGGTAAAAAGTATGAAATCAGCCCAGCAGAGCATCATTCTAAGAACAGAATTAAAGCCAGCAGTAGAAAAGCTTTTTAAAAAAAACCAGAGCCAAACAGACATTGCTGTCTTCTTCAAAAAGCTGGACTAGGTCTAGATAAAGTCTACACCAACGGTGGTCAAACTTGCTTAACATAAGAGCCACACAGAATAAACATAAGATGTTTGAGCGCCACAAAACAGGAATGTCGGATGTTTGAGAGCCAAAAGACGGATGGACAGATGGAAGGAAGGAAGATGATGAGGGAGAGGTGCAAAGAAAGCAACTTTAACTTTAAATACCTTCTCCAAGCTGCCAATGAGGTGGTGGGGGCTTTGTGAGCCACACAATATGCATAAAAAAGAGCCACACGTGGCTCCCGAGCCACAGTTTGGCCACCCCTGGTCTATACAAAGGGGAATCCACTAAGTAGCCAGCCATAATGGATGACAGCTTCTCAAGCCTTACTGTTTTGGTGGCTCATCAGATCGTTTCTCCAAACTTAATTCCTACCTGCCTGAGATGGCAACTATTAAGTATTACAATTAATCTTTGCCATCCCAAGCAGACAGTCATCTTAAAGGAGGTTTAATAAGTCACCTGGTGACTAAGAGTAAAGGGAGGAGGGAGGGAGAGATCGAAATGTATACAGCTACAAATATTTGTTGTAACAGACTAAATAAAATAATTTTTAAAAAAACTGTAAAAAAAATAAGTCACCTGGTGAGCCACCAGACTCATCTGGCTGACAGGTCACCACTGACAGAGATCTTTTTCTGCCCCGTTTATGGAGAGGAGCTCTCGCAGTAAAGATAGCCGCCCTGAGCCTGCTTTGGTGGGGTAGGGCGGGATATAAATTTAAAAAAAAATAAAAAAAATAATCATATCCAATCCCTTTGCCCTTAAGACAGACTCCTCAAAGGTCATGAAGGTTGCCAAGCTGGCGTTTCACCAATTGTGCCAGGTTAGGCAACTGGCCCCCTACCTGCCTCACCCCAACCTAGCCACGGTAATCCATGCAACAGACACCTCCAGGATAGACTACTGTAATTCACTCTACATGGGCCTACCCTTGTGCCTGACCCAGAAGCTCTAACTGCTCCAGAATGTGGCTGCTGGGTCTTTATGGGGACCCCCCTGGACTACACACATTCAGCCTGGGCTGCACAAGCTGCACTGGCTTCCAGTGGAGCACCAGATCTGGCTCAAGGCCTTTGTTTTAACATTTAAGGCATACCTTGGGACCACCTCTCTCAGTATGCTGGAAGAGCATAATGCCCTGGTGTTCCTCTTTTTGGCCCTGGCCCCCACCTGGTGGAACTCTCCACAGGAGAGCATCTACACCCTATGGGATTTACCACCTCTCCATAGGGCTTGCAAGGCAGAGATTTCCCACCAGGCATTCGGCTGAGGACAGCCATGGTCTGGCACTTTCACACCTCCCCCCTTCCCCCTCCGCCCAGGGGGCTGATGGGTACTGCAATTCTTCTGTCATCTGGATATTACATTGTTCTAGTGCTGATATTTTTGGTATGTTAAATGTTGTTTTATTTTATTATCTGTTGTATTTGTCTTCTGATGTAAGCCATCCTGAGCCCTGCTTCCAAGGAAGGGCGGCCAACAAATCAAACCTAAGAAAGTTATTTCCAAGTGCAATCAAATAACAGTCCAGAAGAAGGGGGGTCCTCCAGCTCCCCTTTGGAATGCCTCGAGGGTGGCCTGCGGACCCTCCTCTTCACTTACAAGCCAAGACATTTCTTTTTAACCCAGAGACTGAATTAGGGCTTCTGTCCTTCCAGCTGTTTTATGGTTTGCTCCTGCTCTGAGGGGTGTTTGATGGGGGGTTTCTGCTCTTCATTAACTCTGTGGGCTTGTTGCATTCTCTTGTTTTCATACTGGTCATTATTTCAATGTTAAGTTGCTTCAAGACTCCAGAGGAAATAAAAATTGCCTAAGTAAATAAAAAAAACTCCAGTGGGCTTGTGAGAAAAGTTAAGGAGCCCAGCCTGACCAGGTACCTGATGGAGGAGGGGAAGCAACTACACATCACCCCAGGCCCCAAGAGCCAGGAGTCGAAAATGAGGGGGAAGGAAGTGACTTCCAGCTATTGTGGAAAAGAACAAAGTGCGGGGGGGGGGGGTCGGCCAGGCCTGATTCCATGGAGGCCTTTGAAAGCCGCAGACCAAGCCCTGAGCACCAGCTGCCCTGCTTTACCCCTCCCCCCCCCATGTTAAATCTGACACCTGCAATCTTAATAAAGAGAAAGACCAACTATAACCTCTCAGAGCAGCAGGGAACTTTTTGCATTCTTTGGAATTTTTCTTCCAGATGGATATGAAGCAACTCACACACACCAGCAAGGGGGAGAGAGACGGTTATTGCTGGGCCTGAGAGGAAAGCCCTGCCTTCATCTTCTCCCAGGTGCACCTCAAGACTTCAGCCGGCAAGATCATTTTGCAGACTGTGTGACACAGAATTGTTCAGGAGGCCATTTCTATAAAAGGATCAGAACTGTACTATAATGGAGCAGCGGAGGCAGTTGCCTTAATAAGGGAAGAAGCCAGACTTGTGAGACTCACAAGGGGATATCCCTCCCCCCCACACACACTCCTACCCCTTGGCCCACTGGTCAGCTCTCTGCCAAACGGGATCTTCTCCCGCTCCTCTCCCACTAGGCCACTGCACTGATGCCCCAAGGGGGGGTTATGGGGAGTTGCAGCCAGACCACTCCTTTCTCCCCTGTCACTCTGCCCCCCATTCTGCCCATCCCCCCCAGTGCCTTGTCTGCTTGCCCACTCATCCCCGCCCCACCACTCTGTGGGGGGCAGCAGGGCGAGGGTGGCTCCTCCCCTTCATCCTCCTCTATGACCCACAGAGGGCCAGAGGAGACAAGGGCAAGCCACTCTTCTCTGTTTGGGGGGCTTCTAGCATCCTCCTCCATTTTTGTAACTTTTAGGATTTATTGATTTATGTATTTTTGCAAACCTAGGGGGAGAAGGGACCCCAAGTTCATGGGAAGAATCTCCCATCTTTCCACAAGGCCTCAGGGTACAGATTTAAGTACCTGCAGTCATCCTGTAGTTGATAATTCTGTTGAGAATTAGATTGTAGTCTGTCTATTGCAACACTTTGCTTTCACTGTGTTGTCTCCTAACTTTTGTAACCCACTTGCTGCATGTGGCATGTCGTGCCTTAAGCAATTTGTGTTGCCTGAGGGTATTTCATGCTTTAGGCCGTTTTTATTGCCTTTGACAGCTTTTGTTTGCATTGTTTCCCAGTGTTATAATCCTAGTCCTGCACTATCTTGTGATGTCTGATTGAATTGCTTTTATATTTTGTCGTCTGTGTTCAGTATCAACAAGAAAGGCTGGCTAACCCATGAGGCTGCTTTATACAGAGTCTGCCCAGAGGTCTATCAAAGGCAGTACTGTCTACTCGGACTGGCAACAGCTCCCTGGGAGAGGAATTTCACATTGTCCCCTGCCTGCCTGCTCTTTTAGCTGGAGACACTGAGGTTTGAAGCTGAGGCTGTCTGTACGCAAACCATGCACAATTTTTTTAATTCTCTTTTTTAATTAAACTTTTAAAAACAACAACGATATACAACAAGTGTGGTCAAATATTCACACAATCTTAACCCTTTAAATTCCCCCTTCCTGTCAAGTCGACGGGTTCAAGAATGAGTCAGAGTTGATACTAAGTCTTCATTTATTGATAACCGGTACTCTGGCGCGAGCCTCTAGCTTGCTAAGAATGAAACCAATACATTGATACATGGGTTTTAAGGTGCACTTCAAAAACATTCCTACGGGGGGGGGGGTTTACAGGAGGAAACATTCACATACAACTACTAGATACTTTCTCAGACGATAGCTAGCAAATGCTCTTGAATTGTTATGCAAGGCCTCCTCCCACCTCAGGCCCTGAGAAGGCACCAGCTAGTTCCTTTACACCAGTTACAAATTAAAATAAGAAATGGGGGGAAGGGGAGCAACTAAGGTAGAACATTAGCAGCAGTGGATCCATTATGATTTTATCAGGGCCTATTGCTTAGGCCATGATCCCCCAGTCTTAAGTCGTTATTAGTCGATCTTGACACTTCCCCCAGACAAAAATAACACATCTACAGCATTATCCTGGGATTTGATTCAGACAGGTGAAGTTCAAGAGAGAGATACAAGATGATCAACATAAAAAGCTGCAAATAAACTCCCTACATAGAGAATACATTCTGACGAGTTCAAAAGAGCTCAGCTTATCGCATGCATGGAATGCATAGGGTGAACTAACTTCCCAGAAAAAGAAGGGGAAGGGGAAAGAGGGAAAACAAGCAAACATAAACATACACAATAAAGCCAAAATGCGGTAGTAAAGGAGTGCCACTGCTTTTAGAAAAATATCAGATTATGATAAAATTTGTTTTTTGGCAAAATGTCAAGGTCAGAGATCTGACTCTCAAAAAGTGTCTACCCCAAGAAATCTTGTCGGTTTCTAAGGTGCTTCTGGACTCGAATCTAGTATGTGCCAATCAGCTACTCTAACCCCAAACCCTTCCTCAAAGCAGCCACTTGGAGAAGCTGGTCTCAGAAGGGATTCCCCAAATCTCCCAAACTCCAGGAGGCAGATTCCAGTCTGAATGGCAGGTAGAGCGTGGGGCCAGGAGGTGAGACAAGAGATCACATGCAAAACCAAATTTGCCACACATATCTATATGATGTACAAGGAAAACCAAAAATGTGATTTGCGCTGCCCGAATGATACAAGGCCCAAATTTGCCAGCTAAAAGGTTGCCAATATGAAAAAAAAAAACCCAGTTTAAAAAAGTTTTCGCTTTGGTAATAGAACAAACTGTTAAAAATGGTTTCCATGTCATTGTAGTCTTTTTCCTGAGAAAGTTCAATCTACAACTTTGTCTTCTGGCCTCTTGTTCTGCCCTATTTCATTCTTCACAGAAGGTCAAAGGCAGATTTTGCTTTGCTTTTTGGCAGAGAGGTTGTCTGAAACCCACCGGCCGTTTGGGGTTCCCTCCAAGACCAGGACGTGAATTCTTTGCAGAAAGTGGCCACAACTATCTCTAGAAGAGGACAAAATGGAAAACACTTCACTGAGGAGTGGTTGCCAACTCCAAGTTGGGAAATTGCTGAAGGCTGAGGTGGTGGAGCCTGAGGAGGAAGAGGACCTCAGTGAGGATAGTGCCCAAGAGGCACCTCTGTGAACCGACCTCTGCAGTCTGGAGATCAGTTGTAAATCCAGATCTCCAGACCCTGCCTGGAGGTTGGCAACCCTTGTTACACACAATCTATCCTATTGTTTACCTAGACTTCCAGTAAACTTCTGATAAAGTTCTTCATCAAAGACTCAGCTGTAATGGGATAAGAGGATAAGTCCTCTTGTGAATTAAAAACTGGCTAATGAATAGGAAACAGAGTGAGTCTAAATGGGCAGTTGTCACAGTGGAAGACGGTAAGCAGTGGGGTACCACAGGGCTCAGTACTGGGTCCAGTGCTTTTTAACTTGTTCATTCACGATTTGGAGTTGGGAGTAAGCAGAGAAGTGGCCAAGTCTGAGGATGACACTAAGTTGTTCAGGATGGTGAGAACCAAGCAGGACTGAGAGGTGTCCCCGAGGAATCTGTTGAGGCTGGACAAGGGCATCAAAGCAGCAAATGAGGTTCAATGTGGGCAAGTGCATAGCCATATATGTTGATGGGGTCGAAATTGGCAGCTAACTGACCAGAAGACAGATCTTGGAGTCAAGGCAGATAACTCACTAAAAATGTCAACTCAGTGTGTGACTGCAATTAAAAAAAAAAAGGCCAACACTATGATGGGGATTATTAGGAAGAGAATTGAAAACAAATCAGCCAGTATCATAATGCCCCTGTATAAATCGATGGTGCGGTCTCATTTGGAATACTGTGTACAGTTCTGGTCACTACACCTCAAAAAAGATATTGGAAAAAGTGCAGAAAAGGGCAACTAAAATGATTAAGGGGATGAAACACTTTCCTTATGAAGAAAGGCTAAAAAGAGATTAGCGTGGAAAAATGACAATTGATGGATGGCATGATAGAGGTTTCCAAAATTATGCATGGGATAGAGAAGGTAGAAAAAGAAGTAGTACTTTTCTCCCCTTCACATAATACAAGAACTTGTGGGCACTCAATGAAATTCATGACCTTTAAACGGCTTTAAACAGAGAAAAGGAAGTACTTCTTCACCCAAAGGGTGATCAACACATGGAATTCAATGCCACAGGAGGTGGCAGTGGCCACAAGCATAGCTTCAAGAGGGGATTGGATAAACATCTGGAGCAGAGGTCCATCAGTGGCTCTTAGCCACAAGGTATAGAGGGGACGCTTTATGTCTGGGGCAGTGATGCATTGCGTTCTTGGTGCTCAGAGGACAAGAGTGGGAGGGCTTCTGGAGTTCTGGTCCCACTGGTGGACCTCCTGATGGCATCTGAGTTTTGGTCACTGTGTGGCATGAGTATTGGACTAGATGGGCCATTGGCCTGATCCAGCACTGCTTCTCTGATGTTCTTAATATTTACCAATTTAACAATGGTACCCTGTTGTCACTTACCTATCTGAAGAAAAGATTTTGCCTTGAAATGCTATGCATGAAAAATTGATTTAAATTTAAGGTTTGAACTGAGAATGAAATTAATCAACGAAGAATAGAGAATGTTAAGTTATATGGGCAATATACAAACAGTCATGTAACATCCACTGGATTATTGTAAATGACTTAATCATTGTTAATGTATGGTGTTTTATGTTACTTGTTGTTATATTTATGGTTATCGTTAAGTGCATGGTCTGTACCATTTTGATGTTATTATTAATTTAATTTAAAAAAATTAAAAGTTAAAAAAAATTAATATTTACCAATTTCTCAAGTCCTGCACTGCCTACCAACAACTAATCCATCTTATAAACTTAACAGGAAACTAACTCGTTCTGCAAGATCTTGGGGAAGCATTCATAACTGCGCAAGATTTCATGGTTCTTATTCTTCCCGTTATAAAGGATACTGCGGGCAGCTTCCCCCTCCCTCCCCCCAAGCTGTGTGCCTGAGCAGCTGCTCATGAACCCGGGAAGCCCCACTCAGCACTGCCCCAGGTTCTGCTCAGAATGGGAGGGGGGGCGGAATTGGTGGGAACACTGACTGTGGGATAAAGCGCACACGCCCCTTGTAAAGGCTTCTTAAAGAGCAACATATAAGGGAAAAGTGCATACCCCCAAACCTTATACTGCACAAGTAAGAGAATCCCCAGATGCTCCTTGCATGCCCCGTCCCTTATTATGAGTAATGGGGCAAGAGATGCCATCGTTAGAAAGGAGAATCGCGCCTCCCTCCCTCCCTCGCCACCCCGGAGGCTAAGCAGGGTCCGCCTCGGCGAGGATTTGGATGGGAGAGCTCCCCGGACGCGGAAGCCCCTCTGCACGGCTCTGCAGCCAGGGGGGCAAATGGAGGCCCGCGGAGAGCGCTGCCCCCGAGCAGGGCTGGCATGCCATGTGGGGCCGAGAGCGCCGCCTGCCCCGAAGGAGGCCGGCTCCGCAGCGCCCCAGCCCGGCTTCTGCCCCCCTCCCCTCCCCGGAGCTGCGGCTGCTGCAGCGCTGCTCTGGGGCGCCCCCCGTCCCGGCGCGGGTACCTCGAGGGTGCGGATCTCGTGCTGCGTGAGGTCGTTGGAGGCGGCGCACTTGGTGCGGAGGCCGCGCAGGCTGGCCAGCGAGATGTCGATGAGGTCCTGCAGCTGCCCGCACTGCTGCGCCGCCGCCGCGCCCCCCGCCCCGCCGCCGCGCCCCCCGCGCTCCATGCCGCCGCCGCCGCCGCCGCCGCCCCGGCATGGAGGGAGGGAGGAGGGAAGGCAGCGCGCTCCGCCTCCCGCCCCGGCAGCCAGCCCTGCCCTGCCCGCTCCGGCCGAGAGGCGCGCGGAGAGCGGCGGGGGCAGGGGCAGCGGCGGCGGCGCCCGCGAGGAGCCTGGGAGTTGTAGTCGGCGGCAGGGCGGGGCGGGGCGCAGGGGCTGGGCCTTCCCTTCGGCGGGGGGCTGACCACTCGCCCGCTTGCTTCACAAGCCCTTTTCTCCCCGAGGCTCCGGCCCGGGATTTGGAGCAGAGGCAGATCTGGAGCTTGCGCGGGGGGGTGAAAAACGGTGCCTGTCGCCGCCTTCTTGTTGCTAGCGTTCCAGGATCGGGACCTGCAAACTGCCTGGAATAGTCCAGAAAGGAAGGGAGACGAATCCGTCCAGATAAGCCCCTCGTGCCGCCCTGGCACAAGCCTGGCTCTTCCCTCCCCTTTTGCTTTCGGAGGGAGGGAGGGGTCACCTGGGCTGGGAGCACAAATGTGCCTGAATGTGGCCTCAGGTTGCAACCAGCTGAACACGGGGACCCCCCCCCCCAGGGGCTTCCAAGGCCAGGGAGAAGCAGAGGTGGGCTGCCATGGACTTCCTCTGCAGAGCCTTCCTTGGAGGTCACCCATCCAATCACCGAGCCTGCTCAGCTTCCCAGGTCTGATGAGACTGGAGGGTACCAGACTCTTCCACTTCCCCTTGAATGTTCATGCAGAGAACGAAAGTGGAGATGTATGTTATAAAGGGTTGCCAACCTCCAGGCAGAGAACACACCTCTGGCAGTCTACAGCGGATGTGCAGCACAGGAGCTGTTCTGGCACAGGCAGCAGCCATGCAGCCCAGGAGCCAGGCTAGACATGCCGCTGCTGAAGCCTGGGAGCTCCACTGGGCCTGGTGGCTGAACAGCCCAGGGGTCCATGCTAAACCCAGCAGCAGCAGTTGCCAGAGGGCCTTGGGGGCACACTGTGCTTGGTGAAAGAGTGGAGGCCAAGATGTCACCATTTCCCACAACTGGAGTCGATTTATAGCAAGTCAAAACACTGGCCCTGCTCTGACTGACAGCAGCTCTACAAGCTGTCAGGCAGAGAAAGGGCTCTTCTTTGACTTGCCACTAGAGATCTCTAACTGGAACTGGGGGCCTTGTGCCTGCAAGGCACATGCTCTGCCCCTGAAAGACCTCCCTCCCTCCCTCCTCCTGGGATCCCGGAGAGGAGAGCCAACTTGATTGTTCTGACCTTGACCCAGTAGGAGGCTGCTTTTTTCTTCTTCGTGTGCTGCTTTAAGAGGATGAGCCGTAATTCCAGCAAGACAGAAGCGCAGCAGGTCTGACCCAGGATTGAAGGTGTCTGGACGGTGCTGCAGACAGTCCTCTTGAAGGAAGTGGCCTGTGGTCTGGCGGGGCTTCTGGACTCAGGCCTGCAAGTGGCAGCTGTGGCCAGGAGTGCCTCTTGCCAGCTTCAACTGGCCAGCCAGCTGCAGCCTTTCCCGGGCAGGAGAGACCTGCTGCTGTAGTGCATGCCTGTAGCACAGTAGCCCTGGCCAACCACCTAGTCTCCTGGGCATGAAGCCGGGTCTCCTCATTCCTCTGGGGCCAGTCCCAGAGGGTAATTGTCAGGGTTTTTTTCAAGCAGGAACGTAGTCCCGGCTGCCTTGGCAACAGGGGGTGTGTCTTAATATGCAAATGAGTTCCTGCTGGGCTTTCTCTACCAAACAAGCTCTGGTAATTATGAGTGTGGAGAGGGGTTGTCACCACAGGACCCAATGGGTGGGGTTCTGCAGAGGTCGGTTATTTAATATCTGTAGGCATCCTCTGGAAGAGATTGTCAGGAGGTTTGGAGTGGGGTGCCATCAATATGCAGATGACACCCAGCTCTACCTCTCCTTTAAGGAGTGACCAGGAGCCAGAATTCCAGCCTTGGCCTCCTGCCCGGCTGCAGGGGTGGAATGGCTAAGTCCACCTAAGACAGAGATGACGTGGGGCTGGGGAAGCTCAGACCACTGGGGGGGCCAGTTCTACCAACCCTTGAGGTGGTCTTTCTATGGTCGACTCTGTCAGGGGTTTGGGGGTCTGGCTCAATCCTTTGCTCTCCATGAACAAAGACGGTGTCTTATCATCTCTGCAGTCATGTATGCAGGAGTCACCTTGCGACTGGGCTGCTGAAATGTGCTCCTCTACACAGGGGTGCCTTTGAAGATGCTTCGGAAACTGCAATGGTCCAGGGCACAGCTGCCAGACTGCTGCCAGGCCTGTCCTGCTCGGCACATACAGACCCTGTCCTACACCCGCTGTGCTGGCTTACCAGTGCCAATTCAAAGTGTTGGTGCTGACCTTTAAAGCCCTAAACGGCCTGGGACCATCATGCCTTTAAAGCCCTAAACGGCCTGGGACCATCATCCCCTCTCCTGGCACGATCCTCCCTATCCTCATCTCGGCACTGACTGATCCGTTAGCTGCCTGCCTCGTGTCAGCTGTCTCAGGAGTGGCCGCTGTCCTGTGGAGCCAGCTGCCTAGGAGGTTCCACAGGGCACACAAGGCTGCTCTTTTTCCGGCTGCCTTTGGGGAATTGTGACCCAGCAGGCAGCTGCAGGCTTCAGCTGTGGCTTCACTATCCACACGTCCAGCCCTGCTTGATAGCAGACAGGTTTTAAACAAGGGTAGATTTTTAACCGTTTTATATTTTAAAGGCTTCTTTATTGTATCTTTTGTATTGTTTTCATATAGTGTGCTGTTAGCCACCCCCGGGGAAAGGGAGTGGGATATCAGTTATAGAAATAAAAGCCCAACCGTGGTGGCAATTCTGAGGATTTTCATTTGTTAGATGTGGCTTGCACAGGATTGGCTCACACTGTCTCTGCCGTGCCATTGGCTGATTCTGCTCTCCCCGCCCACCACCAGCCCCATCAGGCAATAATTCCAGCATAAGCCCACTGCCCTTCGAGGGAGACAGTTCTCTGCTGACGGGGGGCTTCCTGCTCAGTACTGCCTCTCCTCGGCCTGTTGTAGGAAGTCCAGGACCAGTCTGTCTGAGAGCAGGCAAGGAGGTGCGAGGGTGTAAAACAGGGGGAAGATTTGTGGTGCCTGGCCCCCCCCAGCTACGGGCCTGTGCTCATGAGAAGACCGCAGGGTCCCTTCTCTTCAATGGAGGCAAAAGGAATGTTCATTCACAACAGGGAGGGGCTCTTTCCGCCTGCCAATACTCTTCACTCTTTCTGTTCCAATGAGGCTACAGTGGGCTCATATGATAGAATGGACTCTGAGGGAGAGGCCTTTCCTCCTTTTGCCAATCTCCAGGTGAGGGCTGGAGATCACTCAGAGTTACAACTGCTCTCCAGATGGCAGAGATCAGCTCCCTTTGAGGGGGGAGTGAATGCCTTCACTTGAGTGGGTGGGAAGACACAAGGCTGTGGGGAGCACTCGCACAGAGGCCTTTAGCGGTACCTTTCCACGTTGGTCAGAAATTCCTAAGCCCTCTGAGGGAGGCCTTTCCTCCTGGGGAACCACTGTTGCCAATCTCCAGGTGAGGGCTGTAGAAGCTGACCGGGTGATTTCGAACCAGTCTTACCTGCCTCACAGGGTTGTTGTTGATCAGATCAAAGGGGCGAGAGGAGAGGAGAATGCTGTAAGCCGATGTAATGGCTGACAACTCCTCCCTATTAAACAGTCTGTCAGAGAGAGACCATTGGTCTGAAAGGTCTCACTACAGGCCTCTGAGGCAGTGCTGACTACGGCTGCCAGTTCCAAGTTGGTGAGAAATTCCTGGAGATTCTGCGGTGGACTTTGAGGAGGGCATAGCAGTTAGGGCTTCACAGGAGAGCCAGTTTGGTGTAGTGGTTAAAGTGTGCGGACTCTTATCTGGGAGAACCGGGTTTGATTCCCCACTCCTCCACTTGCACCTGCTAGCATGGCCTTGGGTCAGCCATAGCTCTGGCAGAGGTTGTCCTTGAAAGGGCAGCTGCTGTGAGAGCCCTCTCCAGCCCCACCCACCTCACAGGGTGTTTGTTGTGGGGGAGGAAGGTAAAGGAGATTGTGAGCCGCTCTGAGACTCTTCGGAGTGGAGGGCGGGATATAAATCCAATATCTTCTTCTTCTTCTTCAGTGGGGTCTGCCGGACCCAGGCCCTTGCTGTGGAAGCTGACTCACTGATTTCAGACCAGTCACAGACTTCCAGCCTAACCTGCCTCACAGGGTTGTTGTTCAGATCACATGGGGGTAGAGAATTATGTAAACTGCTTTGGTTCCCCCCTCCCCACTGTGAAGAATGACTAATTTTCCTATATAGAGGCTGCAGGGAGGGCAAAGGTGATGGAAAGCTGAAGTCAGACGGGCAGATAAAGGGAAGGAGATAGGGCTGCCAACTCCAGTTTAGGAAATTCCTGGAGATTTAAGGGGCCAGCCTGGAGAGGGCAGGGTTTGAGGAGGGGTGGGACCTCAGAGGTACAATGCCATAGACTCCAAACCAACAATTTCCTCCTCAGAACCACTGTTGCCAATCTCCAGGTGAGGGCTGGAGATCACTCAGAATTACAACTGCTCTCCAGATGCCAGAGATCAGCTCACCTTGAGGTGGGGGGGGAATGCCTTCACTTGGGTGGGTGGGAAGATAGCAAGACACTTGCCCAGAGGCCTTCAGTGCTACCTTTCCATGTTGATGGGAAATTCCTGGAGATTCTTAGGACTTAGAGGAGGGCATAGGAGTTAGGGCTTCAGAGTGGGGTCTGCCGGACCCAGGTCCTTGCTGTGGAAGCTGAGTGACTGATTTCAGACCAGTCACAGACTTCCAGCCTAACCTGCCTCACAGGGTTGTTGTTCAGATCAAAGGGGGCAGAAAAGAATTATGTAAGCAGCTTTGGTTTCCCCACCCCCACTGTGGAGAAAGACAGCATATGTAGAAGCTGCAGGGAGGGGGAAGGAGATGGAAAGCTGAAGTCAGAGGGGCAGATAAGGGGAAAGAGATAGGTTGCCAACTCCACGTTAGGGAATTCCTGGATATTTAAGGGGTGGGGTTTGAGGTACAATGCCATTTCCTCCTAGGAAACCACTGGAGAACGCTCAGATTTACAACTGCTGTCTAGGAAACAGATATAAGCTCCCCTTGAAGTGGAGGGAACTTAATGCCTTCACTTGGGTAGGTGGGAAGACAGCAAGGGTGGCAGGCGCTTGCCAGAGCCTCCTTCTAGAGCCCGTTGTAAGAGCCTTACTCCTAGTAAGTTTAATAAATAAATAAAATAAACACCTCTCTAGATTAGATTACTGTAATGTGCTGCACATGGGGCTGCCCTTGTTAAAATGTTCGGGAACATCCATTTGTGCAGAATGGGCTGGAGTGGGCTGCAGGGGCCGTGGCCCTCCAGCCTTGCTCCGTCTTCATTGGCTTCCAGCCTGTTTCCAAGCAGAATTCAAGGTGCTGGTGCTGATCTTGAAAGTCCTATATAGCTTGGCAGCAGCTAAAGTACCTGAAGGTCTGCTGACTCCCTTATGAACCTGCCTGGCCACTATGGTGGCTTTTGCAGACTCTGCTTCAGGTGCCTCCACCTGAGCTTAGGCAGATGGCAACCCCAGAGAGGGCCTTCTCTGCTGTGGCACCAAAACTCTGGAACATTCTCCACAGGGAGACTCATCTTTCCCCTCCTCTTGCCATCTTCCATCAGTGGTTGAAAGCTTTGTTGTTTGATATCCCTCAGTGATCCCTTCCTCCTGCCCTAGGCTTTAATATATTTTAGCTCTGGATTTAATTGCTTTAATATGTTTCTTGCTGGTTTAAATGGTTTAAATATTTATTATGTATGTTTTAACTTGTTAGCTACCTTGGTGGTCCTTATGGGGGCAGAAAGGTGTGGTGTAAATTTTGGGGAGGGACGGTGGCTCAGTGGTAGAGCATCTGCTTGAGAAGCAGAAGGTCCCCGGTTCAATCCCTGGCATCTCCAAAAAAGGGTCCAGGCAAAGAGGTGTGAAAACCCTCAGCTTGAGACCCTGGAGAGCCATGAATGGGGCTGTGGCTCAGTGGTAGAGCATCTGCTTGGTAAGCAGAAGGTCCCAGGTTCAATCCCCGGCATCTCCAACTAAAAGGGGTCCAGGCAAATAGGTGTGAACAACCTCAGCTTGAGACCCTGGAGAGCCTCTGCCAGTCTGAGAAGACAAGACTGACTTTGATGGACGGAGAGTCTGACTCAGTAGAAGGCAGCTTCATATGTTCATAAAGCAAAATAAAACAGCTCAGTGGCAGAGCACCCTTTTGGCATGCAAAAAGTGCCAGATTCAATCCCTGGCCTCTCAAGTTCAAAAACAGCAGGCAGCAGGCTCTGGGAATGGCCTTTCTCTGCCCAAGACTCTAGAGAGCAGCTGCTAGTCAGAGCCGGCAATACTGACCTAATAGACCAATGGCCTGACTCAGCAGAAGACAGCTTCCATGTGTTCAGCACATGAGCCACGAGAAAGACAGCACCAAGAGGAACAGAATGTTTGCTGGGGAGAAAGATCTCCCCTCCTCCAGCTGCCATCTCAGCCTCTGAACAAGGAGGGTCCACATGAACTTCCTGACCGTTAGAGCAGTTCCTCAGTGGAAGAGGCTTCCTCCTCGGGAGGTGGTGGTCTCCTTCCTTGGAGGTTTTTAAGCAGAGGCTAGAGGGCCATCTGACAGCAATGAGGATCCTGTGGATTTAGGGGGAGGGGTTTGTGGGTTTCCTACATTGTGCAGGGGGTTGGACTAGATGACCCTGGTGGTCCCTTCCAACTCTAGGATTCTATGACTGTTTGAGCAGTTCCTCAGTATAACAGGCTTCCTCCTTGGGAGGTGGTGGGCTCTCCTTCCTTGGAAGTTTTTAAGCAGAGGCTAGAGGGCCATCTGACAGCAATGAGGATCCTGTGGATTTAGAGGGAAGTGATTGAGTTTCCTGCATTGTGCAGGGGGTTGGACTAGATGACCCTGGAGGTCCCTATGATTCTGTGAACTTCCTGACAGAGTGGTTCCTCAGTGGAAGAGGCATCCTCCTTGGGAGGTGGTGGGCTCTCCTTCCTTGGAGGTTTTTCAACAGAGGCTAGATGGCCATCTGACAGCAATGAAGATCTTGTGAATTTAGGGGAAGGTGTTTGTGGGATTCCTGCATTGTGCAGGGGGTTGGACTAGATGACCCTGGAGGTCCCTTCCAACTCTAGGATTCTATGTTTCTAGGTACTGAAACCTTCCTCTGTGAATTAATCTCCTTTTAAAGCCACGGTCATCACTGTGGTACCATTGTGGTTGAAACGTGCACAAGTTAATTAACTGTTGCTCACCCTCAGCAAAACCTCCCTTCCATCCCCTCCACCCAGTCCCAGCGGCCTGTCAGTTGCCAGTGCAAAATGACAGCTGGAATCTCCAGAGGCTGAAGGATCTTTCTGCATGCTCATTTCTATTTACTTTTTGCTTTGGTTTTTAGGCCGGCCTCCCCTGACAGGACTCAGGGTGATTTACAGCAATGATAAAATTACAAATTGTACAAAGAATACATGATATACAACTTCCAGTAGTCTCAGCCACTCCGATGGGAAATTCCTGGAATGTCATTGCCTCGTAGGGGAGGGAGGTGGGAAAAGGAAAGAGAAAGAGGAGCGCCGGACTAGACAGAAGTCCTCAACTAAACGTCCAGCAGAACATCTGTGCTTTAAACGCCCTGCGGAATGGCAAGAAGCCCTGCAGAGCGTGGCCGTTCTTCAACAGAGAGTTCCAGCAAGGAGGGGCCAGGGCAGGAGAAGACAGCCAACTCTCTCCCTCCTGGGGACCACCAGGAGGTTCCTGTCTCCTGTGCATCAAGCCCTTGGGGCTATACCAGGAGAGGTGGTCTGGGGCTATGGGGGTCCCAGGCTCTTAATAGCCCTAAAGGTGAACACCAGAACCTTGAACCTGATCAGATACGCAACTGGAAGCCAGGTATATATATTCTATATATGAATATGCCAACAAGCCCTCCTTCTGGGGCAATATCCCTTCACTCACCAGGTGCAGGATAGCAAAACCTCGATTCTGTAGCAAAACCTCGATTTTCTCCATTGGTTGAGGCTCCTCTGCCTCCTGGTCCCCTGGGGAGCGAGGGAAAGAGCCAGAGCTTCCTTTGCCAGCTCACTGGATCCTGTGGGAGAGATACAAAGAAAGCACCTTTAAGACCAACAAGTGCTAATGTTTTAAGCATGTTTTATTTAAAAAAAAATTTAATCTTTAATTGTGTTTGTCTGTGTCAAAAAGTTTATATCTCCGTTACCTAATCTTAAATAGGTACACAAACATGGTCCAGCCTGACATGGCCTATAGAATAGAATCACAGAATCGTAGGGTTGGAAGGGACCTCCAGGGTCATCTAGTCCAACCCCCTGCACAATGCAAGAAACTCACAAACACCTCCCCCTAAATTCACAGGATCTTCATTGCTGTCAGATGGCCATCTAGTCTGTTCCACTGAGGAATCGTTCTAATGGTCAGGAAGTTCTTCCTAATGTTGAGCCGGAAACTCTTTTGATTTAATTTCAACCCATTGGTTCTGGTCCTACCTTCCAGGGCAATGGAAAACAATTCCATACCATCCTCTATATGACAACCCTTCAAGTTCTTGAAGATGGTGATCCTGTCACCTCTCAGCCGCCTCCTCTCCAGGCTAAACATCCCCAGCTCCTTCAACCTTTCCTCATAGGACTTGGTCTCCAGACCCCTCACGATCTTCATCGCCCTCCTCTAAACTCATTCCAGCTTGTCTATATCCTTCTGAAAATGTGGTACCCCAAACTGAACACAATACTCCAGGGGAGGTCTTACCAGAGCAGAGTAAAGCGACACCATCACTTCACGTGATCTGGACACTATACTTCTGTTGATACAGCCCAAAGTTGCATTTGCCTTTTTAGCCACTGCATCACACAGTTAACTCATGTTCAGCATATGATCCACTGAGACCCCTAGATCCTTTTCGCACATACTACTGCTAAGACAAGTCTCCCCCATCCTATAGCCATGCATTGGATTTTTCCTACCTAATGCAGAACTTATATTTATCCCCGTTAAAATTCATTTTGTTGATTTTAGCCCAGTTTTCCAGCCCGACAAGGTCTCACTTAGGTCAGATCTGGCCCTCATAACAAATGAGTTTGACACCCCTGAGCTAGAGTGTTGGGGAGGTCCAGGCTTGAATCCCCAGTTGCCGTGGAAACTTACTGGGTGTGTCCTTGGCCCAGGCAGCCCGCCTCCACCAGGCCCACTCCACAGGTTGCGAAGAGAAAACAAGGGAGGGGAGAGCAATATTGTAAACTGTGCTGGGTCCCCACTGGGGAGAGAAGCCAGGAATGGGGCCACATCACCCCCCCTGCTCTCTCTCTCTCTACATCACGGGGAAGGGCCTGCAGCTGAGGCCCTGGGGGCAGAGCCACCTGAGGTCCCCCCTTGGGGAGGAAAGCAGAGCATGAAGAGCTATGTGACGCATGACCATGCATGCTGGCTGGAACATGGGGGTCCCCCACATGGGGCCACCAAGTGCTTTCTGAGAGTGGGCGGGGCCAGGAGGGGCTTTTGCCCAGCAGGGCTTCTAATTGGCTGTGCCACTGGGCAGACTAAAAGACTTCCTTTCCAGCAGAGCTCCTGGCCAAAATGGTGGAGAGCTACTACAATGTCACCTGTTTGGTCCCTGGTATTTTGGGCAGGCTTTGCCTCCTGCAGCAGCCATGTTGCCCACCCCACACCCCTGTGTCAGAATTGCAAAGGTACCAGCAGGCTTAAGAAGGTCAGGGACCCCTGCTTTGGAGTCAAGGCAGGATAAGCATTTGACAGAGAAATCACGCCCCCCCCCCCCGTCTAAACTTTTGGCATAGTTGCATTTAAGCCCTGATTTTATTCACCACCGGCATTGTTACTGATCTTGCAATAACCTAACTTTTTTAAAAATTCCATATTTGACTAAATGACTAGAATGAAAGGGCAGCTCTCCAGCAGGCTGGACACCTGAAGCCAGCTGTTTCGGTGGTTCTCTGGGACCATCAGATCATGCACAGCAAAGGGTGATGGGGGATGATAGGGGGTAAGCCATTCTGCCTTGCCCTTGGGCTCACGTTCCCTTCCTTCCTTCCTTCCATCCCCCCCACCCCACACACACAAAGGGCCCAGATGGTGCTAGCAAGGCCTGGGGGGAGGGACTGGGAGAGAAAGCCTTGGTTCATGAGGGAACTTCAGACAAAAGAGAAACCAAGTCCTTTATAGACAGAAGAACTGTGTTGACTCCCATCTCTGGGAGCTTGACTAAGGGGGGGGGGTGGCGGAGGAAAGCCGTGGGGCATCTGAAACCATAGGGCAGGCATTGTGTTCCACTCCAAGGCCAAAGGGGAGAGGAACGGGGGGGGGGGGGGAGAGAGAAATGTTTCACACAGGATTGTGCTCTCTTCTTTCAGCAGGACTGTCTGAAACTGTTGAGCAGACTGGAGCTGTCTTGAGAAATCAAACAGCACATTTCAGGGGACAAGAGGGAAATGTTGCCGCATGTTGCAGAATTCCAGTCTGTAATAGAAAGAAAAGGCAATGAGCCCAAAACTCTTCACCTCCCATCGTAACCGTTTCTCACTGGGTGAGCCAGTTGGAAGAATGTTCCAATCCAGCACACAGGAGAGAAGGCAGAGAGAACCGTCCTCAGTGACCAGGTGGCTGGAGCAGGAGTCAGCACAGCCCCAAAGGCCCCACTCCTGCCCCCTACATGTAAAGGGCTCCACCCCAACTGGAGCTGCATCCTCCATAGACCCCGCCTACATCAGCTGCTCCCTTCATGTGCCTAGACCAGGGGTGGCCAAACTGCGGCTTTCACACATATTGTGTGGCTCTCAAAGCCCCCACTGCCCCATCAGCTGGCTTGGGGGAGGCCTTTGTCTCTTTACATCACTTTTCCAAGCCAAGCCAGCCAGTGGTTTGGAGAATGCATTTAAAGTTAAAGTTGCTTTCTTACCACCCTCTCCCTCCCCCATCTTCCTTCCTTCCTTCCTTCCTTCCTTCCTTCCTTCCTTCCTTCCTTCCTTCCTTCCTTCCTTCCTTCCTTCCTTCCTTCCTTCCTTCCTTCCTTCCTTCCTTCCTTCCTTCCCTCCCTCCCTCCCTCCCTCCCTCCCTCCCTCCTTCCTTCCTTCCCTCCTTCCTTCCTTCCTTCCTTCCTTCCTTCCTTCCTTCCTTCCTTCCTTCCTTCCTTCCTTCCTTCCTTCCTCCCTCCCTCCCTCCCTCCCTCCCTCCCTCCCTCCCTCCTCTCAAACATCTAACATTCATGTATTGCAGCTCTCAGATATCTGACATTTATTCTTCATGGCTCTTACATTGATCAAGTTTGGCCACCCCTGGCCTAGACTTTGGGCCTGCATCTGCTAGGAGCAAGGGAGAGACATGAGGAGAGGGCCCTAGCTTATGTTCACATGGGAGGAACACAGGGAGGGAGGCTAGAGAGTCCTTTGCCTACTCAGCCCATGTGAAAGCAAGCAGATGGAAAACTTAGCTATTACTTCCCCCAGGGAGCCCAGAGGGGCATGTGTGATTCTCCCATTCTCATCCTGCGAGTTCGCTTAGTCTTAGAGTGACTGACCCTGTTGTGTCTTGCATTTCAGTCCCAAAATGACAACACAGTGGACGCTACAGAGGTGACCAGTGGTCCCCGGATGTAGCTCCGCAAATACGCTCCGCCAATCAAGATCTGTTGCGGGAAGTTTAACTGGCCAGGATTGGACCTGGCCAGACTGAGGGTTGTTCCAGAATATGTATATAATCAGGACCGGGCCTGCGTTGCTTTGCCTTGTGATGTACTCGCTAATAAAGCATGTTGCCTTCAACATGTCTCGTCACTCAGTACATTACAGTGGTGACAAGGATGGGATTCTAGCCAGGTAACTCCCCAAGCAGGACTTCCCTGACCTGACCGGAGACGAGGAAGGCACGCATTTGAGAGAGACGGAAGCGCCAGCCGCCGCCATGGCTAACCCAAGTGGGGCGATGGACCACCTTGCAGAGTTCGACCCTGCCAATCCTGATAGGTGGGAGACCTACATGGAGCGGATCGACTGCTACCTATGAGTGAACATGATTACAGATGACAGCCGTAAGAGAGACGTGCTCCTGAGTGTCTGCGGGGAGGCCACATTCGAGATCACAAAGGGTCTCTCGGCCCCTGCGAAGATCACGGAGAAAACGTACGAGGAGATAGTCAGACTCCTGACCGGGCACTTCTTGCCCCAGCCTTCCATCATTGCCCGCCGATTCCTCTTCCACAAGAGGGATCAAGGGGCGGGAGAGACAGCCACTGTCTACCTGGCCGCCCTCTGCCAAATCGCTGGGAACTGCAGCTTAGACAAACTAGAGGAAGCCCTGAGGGATCGCTTCATCTGGGGCCTCAGAGACAAAAGACTGCAGCAAAAGTTGTTCGCAAAAGAAGAGCTCACCCTCCAACTCGCCTTCAACGAAGCCATCGCGTTTGAGAGAGTGACCAAAGCTTACAACAACCCACGAGCAGAAGCCATCCACCAGGAGGAGATGGCACAGGGCAACGCAGAGGAGGAGGAGGCAAACCAGCTACGTCGCCAACCAGGAATGGGGCCGAGAGCACAGAGAGACCAGCCAACACCAAGTGCGCCAGCTGTGGGGATCCACACGAGCGCCGGGACTGCCCCTACCGCAACGTGGACTGCAGGGACTGCGGAAGAGTGGGCCACATAGCGTGGGCTTGCCGGGCCAAGACCACCCGCAGATGCCAGTCCACCAACCACGACTCGAACGATGCCTACTCAACCGCATCGACTAGCCTGCAGGTAATGAACTTGCCCCTCACCACCACAGATAAGGTAAGGGTGTCGGTCCTAATTGAGGGCGCTCCATGCCTAATGGAGCTGGACTCGGGCTCCTCCATCTCCATAATTTCGGAGGAGTCTCTAAGAAAACTTTGTCCCCGTGGCCGGCCCCGGCTGCGACCGGCGGACTTCATACTGCGGGACTTCCAAAAAAACCCTGTACAGATTTTGGGTTGGGCCACTGTAAGGGTGGAGTTTAAGAATTTTAAGGGCAAGCTGGACATTCTCGTGGTCAAACACCAGCTCATCACATTACTGGGGCTGGCCTGGTTTTGACACTGGGTATTCAAATAATGGGGGTGTAGCAGATGCGAATGCAAAATTTCGAGCACGTGTGCTGGGAATTCCCGGAAGTGTTTGATGAGTCCCTGGGGTGCTACAAGGGGCCTCCCATCACCTTACCCCCCGATCCCCATGTGAGACCAATAAGGCTGAAGGCCAGGCGAGTTCCGTTCGCTCTTAAACCAAAAATAGAAGCGGAGCTGGACTGCCTCACGGCCCAGGGAGTGCTAGAACCGGTATCCTATGCTGCATGGGAAACACCCATAGTGACTCCAGTGAAGCCAAATGGAGATGTGCGCATATGCGCTGATTACAAATGCACAATAAATAAGACACTTCAGGACAACCCATACCCCGTTCCGGTGGTCAGCCACGTACTGGCAGCCCTAGCAGGCTCTAAGGAAACTGGACTTGGCCCAGGCGTACCAGCAACTCCTGGTGGACGCCGAGACAGCAGAAGCCCAGACCATTGTGACTCACAGGGGAGCTTTTCGGGTGCAGCGGTTGCAATTTGGGGTTAGTTTGGCTCCGGGGATTGTTTAGAGCATAATGGATGCTCTTCTCAAAGGGATCCTCGGAGTGCAACCGTTTTTTGATGACGTTTTGATCGCCGCCCCAGATGGTGAGGAGTTCAGCAGCCATCTGTGTGTGGTACTCCGCCGTTTCCAGGCGGCGGGACTTAAAGTAAAGCGGGAGAAGTGTTCCCGCGGGGTGTCGAGGGTAGAGTTCTTGGGGTTTGCAGTAGACACTGCCCTGGCCCCCACGTGCAAGATGGAGTTACAAAGTTTCTTGGAATTATTAAATTTTTATCATTCATTTTTGCCCCACAAAGTGGCCATCGCAGAACCCCTTCATAGGCTCCTCGCTAAAAACTCCCTGTGGGTCTAGGAAAAGAAGCAGGCCGCCGCTTTTCAGGCAGTCAAGGACCTCCTAGTTTCCAATGATGTGCTCCACCATTTTGACAAATCCTTACTAGTGATTCTGGCTTGCGATGCTTCCCCGTATGGGGTGGGCACCGTTCTGGGGCACCAACTCCCGGACGGGAGAGAGGTTCCCGTGACCTATTATTCGAGGACCCTCACCCCCGTGGAGCGCAACTATGCCCAGATAGACAAGGAGGCCTTGGCAATAGTGGCGGGTATGCATAAATTCAATGACTACCTGTACGGTAGGCATTTCACGATCGCCACGGACCATAAGCCGCTACTGGGCCTCCTCACCCCAGACACCGCAAATTCTGTCACAGCGCGTCCTGCGGTGGAACCAGTTCCTCAGCTCATACACATATGCCCTGGTCCACTGCCCCGGCAAAGCTATGGGACACATGGATGCCCTCAGCCGCCTGCCGCTGCCCTCTATGGAACCGGATCCCGTCCCTGCCCACCATGTGATGCTTATAGAGACTCTACCAGAGAGGCCCCTCCACGCTGCCGAGGTAGCTAGGGCCACAGGTAGAGTTCGCATCCTCGGACGCGTTTTAGACTGGGTGGGAAGGGGCAAACTGGACGCAGAATTCAAGGCATTCGCATCATGCAGAGGACTGTCTATGCACAAGGGGTGCCTTCTCTGGCGTAGCAGAGTGGTGGTTCCCCCCCCCCAATTGCGGAAGCAAGTGCTGGAAGCCCTACACGAACACACACCTGGGGATAGTGCGCATGAAGGCCCTGGCACGTAGCTATGTATGGTGGCCGAGGATGGACGAGGAGATAGAAGGGTGGGTTCGAAGGTGCCAACCCTGCCAAGAGTCCCGACCTGATATGCCCTGTGCCCTGTCCACTGCTGGGAGTCCAACAGGAGGCTGTGGTCCCAGTTACACCTAGACTTTGCGGGGCCATACCAGGGCCAAATATTCTTTATTTTAGTCGATGCATACACCAAGTGGTTGGAAGTGATTCCCGTAGCTTCAATCTCCACCGCGGCGGTGGTCAGAGCCTTGCGAAGGGTCTTTTGCACACATGGGATTCCCAAGACCCTCGTCACGGACAATGGGGCCGCTTTCAGCTCCCAGGAATTCCAGTTCTTGAATTGGTACCTCATCCAGCACATTCAGTCTGCCCCTTTCCATCCAGCCACCAACGGCCAAGCAGAGCGCATAGTGCGCACCCCTAAAGAGGCCCTGGGTCGCATTGTACAGGGAGATTGGGATCACCACCTGGCAGCCTTCCTATTTGATAACAGAATCACCCCCAACCCCATCACCGGGTTAAGCCCTGCCGAGTTGCTAATGGGGAGGAAGTTGATCACGAGGCTAGACAGGTTGCATCCTGACCGGGCTACGGACCTCCGCAGTTCCCCCGAAACCAGGGAAGCCGCTAGGGGATTCTTTCCAGGGGATCCGGTATACGCAAAGAACTTCGCAAGTGGGCCGGAGTGGTTAGCCGCCTGGGTGCTGCGGGTCACCGGGTCCCGCTCCTATGAGGTCTCTTCGGAGAGGAGCCAGATCCTAAGGAGGCATATTGACCAGCTGCGCCATCGCACATTGCCGAAAGAACCAACAGTGATCAGGGGAGCGGGGGAGTACTAACAGCAACTCCCCCGGAAGCTGCCCAGCCTATGCCGACCGCACCGACTATGTGGGCGGTAGAGCACCACAGCGGAGGGAGCACCCCCCCCCCAGAGAGGAGATTCCGGAACAGCAACAGGTAACAGACAGCCCTTTTCCGGCATCACCCCACCACAAGGAACCAGCCGCCCCGCCAGCCATGGCAGCCGCTCCAACTCCCCAAATAACCCCGAGGAGGTCGACCCAGGAACGCACGGTGCCAGCCTACTTGAAAGACTTCGTGTCTTGAACTAGGGGGGGAGGAGTGTTGTGTCTTGCATTTCAGCCCCAAAATTACAACACAGCGGACGCTACGGAGGTGACCAGTGGAAGTCCACTGGTCCCCGGATGTAGCTCCGCAAATACGCTCCGCCAATCAAGATCTGTGGCGGGAAGTTTAACTGGCCAGGATTGGACCTGGCCAGACTGAGGGTTGTTCCGGGGTATGTATATAATCGGAACCCGGCTCGCGTTGCTTTGCCTTGTGATGTACTCACTAATAAAGCATGTTGCCTTCAACACGTCTCATCACTCAGTACATGACAGACCCACAGTCACATGACAAGATTCTCTGGGGTGAACTGAACCTGGATTTTCCAGATCCCAATCCAGCACACTAAGCACTACGCTGGCCAGAGAGGGGGAGGAAAAAAGGGAAATGACCTAGGTTCAGAGCATTTCTGCATGAATCTCTGACCTAGGTTGGAAGGATGGAACCCTCAAGACACACACAGTGCAGCAACAGACATCCTCCTCCTAATTCTGTTCAGCCAAACACAGAAAAGGAGAAGGAGAAGAGGAGGAGTAGGCAAAGGAGAAGAAGAAGACATTGGATTTATATTCCGCCCTCCACTCAAGAGTCTCAGAGTGGCTCACAATATCTCCCTCCCCCACAACAGACACCCTGTGAGGTGGGTGGGGCTGAGAGGACTCTCACAGCAGCTGCCCTTTCAAGGACAACCTCTGCCAGAGCTATGGCTGACCCAAGGCCATTCCAGCAGCTGCAAGTGGAGGAGTGGGGAATCAAACCCGGTTCTCCCAGATAAGAGTCCGCACACTTCACCACCCTTTCTCACTGGGTGAGCCAGTAGGAAGAATGTTTCAATCCAGCACACAGGAGGGAAGGCAGAGAGAAGCCTCCTCAGTGACAAGGTGGAGGAGGAGATGGGATTTATATCCCGCCCTTTACTTGGAGTCTCAGAGTGCTTAATAGTCTCCCTTACAACAGACACCCTGTGAGGTAGGTGGGCCTGAGAGAGCTCTGAGGACAGTTGTGACTGAACCAAGGTCACTCCCAGATAACCACTATACCAAACTGGCTCTCAGATAAAGGGATCATATATATATGATTACCCCACCCCATGCATGCAGACTGAAGTGTGCAGAGATACAACAGGCAGCCTCCTGCAGATGGATACGTTGGGCTTTCAGAAGCCCTAGTCTAATGAAGGTGTTTTTCAGCTGTCTTTCTCAAAAACACACCAATAGTCTTTTCCCAGCATGCAGTCTGAGAACAAAAGTTGGCAAGAAGTTTCCCTTGACATATCAGAGGGTCGAGACTGTACTCCACCAGGCTACATGGCCTGTTTGTGCCCTTGTGTGCAGCTGATTTCTTGCAGAGCAGAAGCAGCTCATTAGCCTGCCAAGGGTCCAAAAATGGTCTAAGGAGGTCTCCTTTGATGCAAAGTTTTTCAACAAGAGAGAATTTTTAAACAAGAGAGAAAATCTTACATTTGGTACACTATACAAAGAGCTGTACAAACACCCACGTTACCTTTTAGCATATTTATCCTGAAATCATAACATTTTTTTAAAAGAAAGGCTTCTCAGCACAATTACTCAATTTAATCTGTTTTAACGCAGGTAACAAACCCCCTGCTTTGACAAACGGCAATGCACAGATTTGGAGAGCTGGGGCGCTAATTATTTCTGAAGAAAAATATATGCTTTTCTTATCTCTCATTTCCCCTCAAAGGCTTCCTCCCACACGCCCACTAAGAGTGCCTTTTTTACGTCTGCGCCACGTAGAAAGGAGACAGAGCGGGATTTCTGTAATGCTGTGGTGTGATTATATTAAGTAATATCTACTTTTTATAGACCTGCTAATGGAGATTCCCGAATGGATGCTATTTGTCAAAAATTAGGGCGTTGGGCCACCCTGGGGTAAATCACAGGGCATGTGAAGTGACTCACACACTGCCCACGCACTAATGCTGCTCAAACTTTTGGAAGAGGAATCCCACTCCTAAACTTGCTCACCAACTAGATCCCAAAACGTGCAATAATTCCATACTAGTTTCCTCCTCCCCAACAGACAGGGCAGGCCCTAGACCGTCTGGCACCCTGGGCAAGGCTAATTCCTCCCCCCCCCCCCACTAATATCACCGAGTCCCATGGGGGTGCCCAATGTGGAGCCCCCAGAAGGCTGGCCCCCTAGGCAATCACCTAGTTTGCCTAGTGGCAGAGCTGACCCTGAGGACCCCATAACAGTCAGGCCTGAATATGTTTATATGTATAAATTCACACCAGGATGCATTTATGGTCCAGGTGCACATTATGCATAGCCACATGCAATTTGCCACCAAGCTTTCCCCAGCTGTACCTACTGAGAGGACATGCTGGCTCTCTGGAAGTCTTTGGAGGAGGGCAGGGATCTGTTCCCCTTGGCAGCAGAGGAGAGGGCTCACAGTAATGGGCTTTAATTAAGGGCAGGAAGGTTCCTCAAGGATATTAACAGAAACTTTTTTAATAGAAAGAGTTGTTTAGCAATGGAACCAGCTCAGAATCATAACTCAATACTAAAATAGCTTTACATTGTTCAGCCACACCAGAGCCATAAAGCTATTACAGCACAGCAAAAAGCGAAAAGGACAGAACATCTTTCAGCTACAACCTGAAGCACAACATGCTGGGAGCCAAACAACTGCAGGAAGGGAGCTGCAAGGCCAAGGTGCCACTACAGAAAAAGCCCTGTCCACAGCAGCCGTCACACTCTTAAGTTAAGGCTCACAGTGAGACTGAAGGACAGCCAAGTTTTGAGTCAGGGCAGAAACTGAGAGGAGGATGGGAGGGGGGAGGGTTTCCCCACACATGGACTCAACCCTTCTCATGCACGGTTATTTCCTCTCAGGTACACACACCTGAGGGGAGCAGGCGGGGTGGGGGTGGATTGGGGCAGCCTCTTCATCTTCAGAGCCATCCTGGACACTCTCCCAAGGAGAAGCCCCTTGAAATAGCCCTGGGGAGGATCCTGAGCAGACTTGCTGAAGAGTTCTAGCCTGGCCTTTTTGAGCCTGTTGGCACAACCACAAAATGGCTGCCGCAGGAGGTGAAGCCAGCCACAAAGTGTCAGGGACCACTGTTGTTGTAATCTTTCAACATTTAAAGCAGAAGTCTATTTAACAGGATATCTTTTAATCTGCACCGCCAATCAGAAGCCGTGCTGGGCACAAGCCCCACCTGGCTCTGCCAGACACCTGGCGAGCACCAGGAAAATTGCTGAAGATCCCCATGATGGCTTGTTGAGGGCCCTTGCCATCCTCTTAAGTTCATTGTATGTAACCCATATTATGCTGTGCCAGCTTGCTATGCTTAGCTCTTACACTAGACGCAGGTGGGCAGCAGCCGTGTTGGTCTGAAGCAGTAGAACAAAGTAGGAGTCAAGTGGCACCTTTAAGACCAACAAAGTTGTATTCAGAATGGAAGCTTTCGTGTGCATGCACACTTCTTCAGATGAGGGGATAGGGAACAGTGGGCTGAAATCTGGGCTAACATTTCAGGGAGGTAAAGTACAAATGAAATTGGCTGAAGAATTGCAGGGAAAATTTGATTGGTTTCAATTGCTTCAGATTAAAAGCTTGGTGGAAAAAAATATTAGAAGTACAGGTATAAGATTTGAAAAAACGGAAATGGAAAAAATGCTGTTGGGTGAAAATGAAAAATTGATTTCAAGGACTTATAAGTTGCAATTTAAATGGTCTACAGAAGAGGAGGTTGTGAAACCTCAAATGATTAAATGGGCAATAAACTTTAATAAAGAAATACAAATGGAGACGTGGGAACACCTATGGAAGAACCCTATGAAAATTTCAACGTGTTATAATATAAAAGAGAATTGTTTTAAAATGCTGTATAGGTGGTATATGACACCTAAAAAACTAGCAAAAATGAACAATCAAGCTTCTGATATGTGTTGGAAATGTAAAAAACATTAAGGTTCTTTCTACCATATGTGGTGGACTTGCGAAAAGGCGAAACAATTTTGGGTAATGATTCAACAAGAGATTTCGAAAATCTTGGGATATAATATTAAGAGAGCACCGGATGTTTTTCTGGTGGGATTACAAATGGAAAGCTTTCCGAAGCGAGACAGGACATTGTTGTGGTATTTGCTTTCAGCTGCGAGAACATTATACATGTAATTGTGGAAGCAAGATAAAATACCAGAAAAATGGGACTGAATCTTAAAGGTTCTTAATTGGAGTGAAATGGACAAACTTACTAGAATCTTAAAAGACTGTAACCTGGAGAAATTTAAAGAAGATTGGAATAAATTCCAAAACTATGTGGAGATACAATGGAAGGTGAAGAGCCATCTAGTGGTTTTTGATAATATTAACTGAACTTTAAAAGAGAAAAAGGACTGTGATTACTGTGTATTGTTTTAGTAATGAAATATAAGTAGCTGAGTTCATATAGTAAATTTATGTGAGTTAAGATAAGATTAAGATTTGAATAATTTTTAGTGATGATTTAATGACTACGAAATCTATGTTTAATGTTTAACAATTAATAATTGTTATCAAAGATTTCAGGTTTTCACGGCTGGTAACATCATTAGGGTTTGTAGAATCTTTCGGGATCAAGTGCCGTGTTCTACTGGAGAAAGTTTTCCTTCCAGACGTTTCGTTCGCAGCTGCGGAGAACATTCTCAGTGGCATTGCAGCCGGAGCAGGCGCTCTGACCTTCTTGGCTCCTGTGCATTGAGTGGGGCCAGGGCTGCTGGAGAGCTGCTATTTCTAGGCTGGAGGGGGTGTGATGAAAGGGCAATTGGTTTGTGGATGTGCCCATTGTTTGGTGGGGCTTCCTGGAAGGGAATTCAATTAATAATTGAATTTTTAAAGTGCAAAGGAGAATAGATTATGGCTGACTAAATGTGTAATATTGATGATTAAGTAGAAAGTATTAAGTAAAGGAATAAGAATAGTAGTTATATTGGAGTTAAGATAAAATTAAGTGCATGATAACTTTTAGTTAAGATTCTATATATGGGAATTTTGACTTTTAAAAGGTTTTAAATTTGTTTTGTATACCGGCGGAGGTCACAATTTGGAGGGTGGGATGGGTGGGAAAATGTGTAATGTATTGATGAATTATATTTAGATTCTGAAAGTAGAATATTTTTCAATATATTGCAAAAATAAAACTTTGTTATACTGGTAAAAGGAATGTGGTCCCTTTAAATGTGATGGCTAGAACTTCCTTTGGAGTTCAATCATGCTTGTCACAACCCTGCTCCTGGCTCCACCCCCAAAGTCCCCAGATATTTCCTGAGTCAGACCTGGCAACCCTACTCAGAGAGTCCCACAGGATTCCTGCCAGGGAAAGCTACACAAGACTGCTGTCACGGCTGGGGCCGGGTCAGGCAAAGTCCAGAGGCAGTCCGAGGTCTGTAGCCAGTAAGCAGGAGGGTCTGGGGCGCCAAATCCAAATCAGTGTACAAGTATCGCAGGTCCGAGGTCCAGAAGCCGAGGTCAGGGAGTCCAGAAGTCAAAAGCCAAAGTCAGGGAGTCAGGAACCAAAGTCAAGCCGGAGTGGATGCTAGGATGTCAGGGAGATGACTAGTTGCTTCCACAAAGCCTCCTCCCAAAGCCCACAGCTATATAGCCCTCTGCTGGCTGTTGCCCGTTTGGGCTAATTGCTGGCTCAGGGAGGCAGCCAGGATCCTGTCATAACTCAAGCATCCTTGCTCTTAGGAGGGCCAGAATCCTCTCAGAACTCAGGGCTCAGGGAGCGTCTTGCTTGTGAGCGTGCCGCCCTCCTCCGATCCCTGAGGTCCTGCCGGAGGCGGTCACGCACACGAGCCACCCGAGAGGGCGAGGCAGGGGGGCTGGGATCTTCTCCAGCAGGAGGCAGGGGCACTGGTGCAGGTGGCAGGGGCACAGTTTCCTCGTCAGACTCAACTTCCTCTGCAGGGTCCCCAGCACCCATGACACTATCCCCCCCCCCAGGGCCCCCCTCCGTCGAGGGACCTGGAAGGTCGGGGTGGTCGTTGTGGAACCGGTGCACCAAGTCCGGGGCATGAAGATTGTCCTCGGGCTCCCAAGACCGGTCTTCTGGGCCATATCCCTCCCAGTCCACCAGGTATTGGAGGCCTCCGCGATGGTACCGGGAGTCCAGGATCTGGCGCACCTCATATTCTTCCTCGTCATCCACCAACACCGGTGGTGGCGGCGGTGGGCAAGGAGGCCGAGCTGGGTCAGGGGGTGCAGCTGGAACAAGGAGGGAGCGATGGAACACAGGGTGAATGCGGAGGTGGGGTGGCAACTGGAGCCTGAAGGCGACGGGGTTTATTTGGTCCGTGACGGGATAGGGTCCAATGAACCGCGCATCCAGCTTGTGAGACCGACCAGGCCGGCGCAGGTAGCGAGTTGAGAGCCACACCTGATCCCCTGGCTGGATTGGGGGGCCTTCCTGCCTCTTCCGGTCCGCAGCCAGTTTATAGGCTTCCTTGGCCCGCTGTAGCTGCTCCCGGAGCAAGTCTTGGCTGGCGCGGAGTTCTTGCAGGTAGGCCTCGACGGCGGGGACATTCGTGGGTGGCAGGATCGCCAGGAAGAACCGAGGGTGGTACCCGTAGGTTGCAGCAAACGGGGTCATTTGGGTGGACGAGTGGACCGCGTTGTTGTATGCAAACTCCGCTAGAGGCAACAGACTGGTCCAGTCGTCCTGCTGGTAGCAGGTGTAACAGCGGAGATATTGCTCTAGCGTGGCATTGGTGCGCTCTGTCTGACCATCAGTCTGTGGGTGGTAGGCTGAGGACAGGTGCACTCGAGTACCCAGGCTGGAATGGAGGGCTTGCCAGAACCGAGAGGAGAACTGGGGGCCCCGGTCTGAGATCAGGTGGGCTGGGAGTCCGTGCAGACGAAAGATGTGTTGCAGGTAGAGCTGGGCTGTCTCCTGAGCTGTGGGAAGTTTCGGACACGGAATGAAGTGGGCCATCTTGGTAAATAGGTCGACGACCACCAAGATGCAAGTCTGACCTTTGGATCGTGGGAGTTCTGTAATGAAGTCCATCGAGATGGTGTCCCAGGGTCCTGAGGGTGCGGGCAAGGGCTGTAACAACCCCGAGGGTTTGGCCGGGACGTCTTTGGCCCGCCGACAGACATCACAGGAGCTGACATAGCGGGCAACATCGGAGCGCACTCGTGGCCACCAGAATTCTCGCGTCAGCAAGTGGGTGGTCTTATGCTGTCCAAAGTGCCCGGCGGGTAACGAGTCATGAGTCAGGCGTAGCACTTCTGCCCGCAAGGGCCCGGGCGGCACATAGAGGCGTTCGCGGTGTAGCAAGAGACCGCCTCGAGTCGTGAACTCGCCTGCTGAGTCGTCTTGGAGTGCCTGGAGGTGTTGCTGGACCCAGGGATCGTTGGCCTGGCTAGCACGAATGTCCTCCACGAGTGTGGGTGAAGTGGAGGTGGCTGAAAATACTGAGGGCGGCAGGATGGGAGCAGCGGGCGCGGCCTCAGTTGAAGCAGGGGCGTATTCCGGTTTCCGGGACAGCGCGTCTGCTTTCCGGTTCTGGGTATGGGGGATGTAGGAGATCCGGAAGTCAAAGCGAGAGAAGAATAGGGACCACCGGATCTGGCGCTGGTTGAGACGGCGGGTGGTCTGGAGGTGCTCTAGGTTCCGGTGGTCAGTGAGCACTTGAACAGGGTGGCGAGCCCCTTCGAGGTAGTGCCTCCAAACCTCAAAAGCCGCCTTGATCGCGAGCAACTCCCTCTCCCAGATGGTATAGTTCCTTTCCGCAGCCGTGAGCTGGCGCGAGTAATAGGCGCAGGGCTGGAGTGGCTGAGACGGCTCCTCGCGCTGGGACAGCACTGCTCCCAGGGCCACGTTGGAGGCATCAGCTTCCACCGTAAAGGGAAGCTGGGGGTCAGGGTATCTCAGGAGTGGCCCGGTGGCAAAACGGGTCTTCAGGGTGGAGAAGGCGTTATCGGCCTCTGGGGACCAGCAGAAGGGTTCTTTGGGGCGGAGTAGTTGAGTCAGGGGTGTTGTCAGGGAGGCATAGGCCGGGATGAATTGCCGATAGTAGTTGGCAAAACCAAGGAATCGCTGCAGGTCTTTGCGATTCTGAGGAGCCTGCCAGGTCAGGACCGCTTCTACTTTTTTCGGGTCCATGAGGATCCCTTGCGGGGACACAATGTGACCGAGGAACTCGACAGAGCGCAGGTCGAAGTCGCACTTCTCCAGCTTGGCGTAGAGGCCATGGGTTCGTAGGCGCTGCAGGACCTGGCGGACGTGCTCGGCGTGCTGGGCAGGATTGCGGGAGTAAATTAGGATGTCATCTAGATATATGATTGCGAAGCGGTCGAGCAGGTCCCAGAATATGTCGTTCATGAACCTCTGGAAGACAGCGGGGGCGTTGGTCAATCCGAAGGGCATCACCAGGTGCTCGTACTGCCCGTACCGGGTCCCAAATGCGGTCTTCCATTCGTCTCCAGGTCGTATGCGCACCAAATTGTACGCTCCACGGAGGTCCAGCTTGGTATAGATTTGGGCCCCCTTTAAGCGATCCAAGAGTTCAGGGATCAGTGGTAGAGGGTACCGGTCGCGGATGGTGATCTTGTTCAGGGCCCGGTAATCATTGCACAGCCGGAGCTCCCCACTTTTCTTCTTCACGAAGAGGACTGGAGCAGACAGGGGAGAGGTTGAGGGTCGGATGAAGCCGCGTTTCAGGTTCTTATCTAGGAAGTTTCGCAGAGCGGCCAACTCAGGCTCCGACATTGGGTACAGACGCCCCACCGGGAGTGGTGCCCCAGGTACCAAGTCAATGGCACAGTCATAGGGCCGGTGAGGGGGAAGCTGATCCGCTCCCGTCTCTTCGAAGACATCGGCGAAATCCGCATACTTCTGAGGGAGCTGAGGACCACCACTCGGGATGCCAGCTGCCAGAGTGGTGGGAGGAGTCAGATGGGGGCATGGGTCTTGGAAACGTAGTTCCTGCTGGGCCCAGTCCACGATGGGGTTGTGCAGCTTCAGCCAGGAAAGGCCCAGAATCAGTGGGAAGCGAGGCATGCGGGCGACATTAAACTGCAGCTGTTCTTGGTGCTGCTGGACGTGGAAGGTGATGGGACAGGTCTCCTGGGTGACAGGCCCAGAACGGAGGAGGCGCCCGTCAATAGCCTCCACCAGCGACGGAGTCTCTTTTGTCTGCACCGGGATCTGGTGCTGTTTTACAAAGGCGGCATCTATAAAACAGTGGGCTGCTCCCGAGTCCAGCATGGCATACACGAACAGCCAGCGTTCGTCAGGCAGACGGAGTTTGACTGGTAGCAGGAACGGGCCCGGGGTATCAGCCCGCTGTTCGGAGGACCCAGCTAGTCGCCCCAGGCTGGGGGGTCCACTTACGCCTGGGGCTGCCCTTTTGGCGGCGGTGGCGGTGAAGGCCCGGGTATCTGATGCTTAGCAGGGCAGCCAGAGGCATAGTGGCCTGCCGTGCCGCAGTAGAGGCACAGATTCTGTGTGCGGCGTCTGGCCTTTTCCTCTGGGGTCAGGCAGGGTCGAGCAGCTCCAAGCCGCATAGGCACGTCCTCGGCGCTGGTACGAGCTGAGGATGGGCGAGGAGCCAAGTGGCACGGCGCAGGGAGCTGGCGCCCTCTGGTCTTGGCTTGGCGGCGACTTTCCAGGCGGCCATCGATGCGGAGGCAGAGGGTGATAAGTTGTTGAAGCGTGGGTGGTGGCTCCACCCTGGCCAGTTCATCCAGGACCTCCTCTGCCAACCCCTCGGTAAACTGGTCCATCTGGGCAGCCTCATTCCACGCCAAGTCTTGGGCCAGGAGCTTGAATTCGGTGGCATACTGAGCCACCGAGGATTTGCCTTGTTTCAGTGCCCTGATCTTCCGGTTGGCTGTGGCTGCTTGGACTGGGCTAGAGAAAGCAGCAGACAGGTGGGCCTCAAGCCCTTGGTAATTAGTTAGTAGGGGAGAGGATGCGACCAGCAAGGGTGTGGCCCATTTGGCCGCCTGCCCCTTTAACAGACTGATGATGAAACACACCTTTGTCTTGTCATTGAGGAAGTCCCGTGCTCTCAGTTCAAAGTACAGCCGACACTGTGCTAGGAAGGCAGGAAATTCTTCCACGGCACCCCCAAATCTGTCAGGTGGGGAAACTGGGCACTTGGCTGGAGCACTGGCCGCAGGTTGTTGCTGCAAGTGCACTACTGCCTGTGTTAGCTGCTGTACCTGGGCTTGGAGCGCAGCCAGTAGTTCTGTGGTTTCACTTGCTTCAGCATCCATCCTGTGGAGTGGGTGTTTGTCGGGTGGAAGCAATCTGTCACGGCTGGGGCCGGGTCAGGCAAAGTCCAGAGGCAGTCCGAGGTCTGTAGCCAGTAAGCAGGAGGGTCTGGGGCGCCAAATCCAAATCAGTGTACAAGTATCGCAGGTCCGAGGTCCAGAAGCCGAGGTCAGGGAGTCCAGAAGTCAAAAGCCAAAGTCAGGGAGTCAGGAACCAAAGTCAAGCCGGAGTGGATGCTAGGATGTCAGGGAGATGACTAGTTGCTTCCACAAAGCCTCCTCCCAAAGCCCACAGCTATATAGCCCTCTGCTGGCTGTTGCCCGTTTGGGCTAATTGCTGGCTCAGGGAGGCAGCCAGGATCCTGTCATAACTCAAGCATCCTTGCTCTTAGGAGGGCCAGAATCCTCTCAGAACTCAGGGCTCAGGGAGCGTCTTGCTTGTGAGCGTGCCGCCCTCCTCCGATCCCTGAGGTCCTGCCGGAGGCGGTCACGCACACGAGCCACCCGAGAGGGCGAGGCAGGGGGGCTGGGATCTTCTCCAGCAGGAGGCAGGGGCACTGGTGCAGGTGGCAGGGGCACAGTTTCCTCGTCAGACTCAACTTCCTCTGCAGGGTCCCCAGCACCCATGACAACTGCAGCCAAGGGCTTCTCTGGAATGTATATATGGACAGTACATGAGATGGCTGGACAGTGTTACTGATGTAACTAACATGAATTTGAGCAGACTTTGGGGGATGGTGGAGACAGGAGGGCCTGGCCCGGGTGACTTTGTCCATGGATTCTTTCATCCCTGAGGCCGCACACCAGCCGGTCCCGGAGGGCTTCTCCCAGGTTGCTGAAGTTGCAATACCAGGCCACCCTTCTGAGGGCCGTCACGAACCCGTGTTCGACTCCCCCACCGCCTGATTCCTCCCACAGAACTCGTGGCGGGCCACAATGCTGGACGGTTTGGGAGTGAAGTGCTCCTGTAGCTTGTTCATGATGTTCTGGTACGGAGTGTCTTTGAGTTCGGCCGGAGCCATCAAGGAACGGGCGATCTTGAACATCGAACGGACGCAGACCCGGAAGAACGTGGCCCGCTTCTTCGCATCCTCTGTGATGTCGGAGGATTTCAGAAAGAAAGTGAACCGGGAGGTGAAGGACTCCCAGTCCTCTGAGGTGGCGTCAAACTCATCGAAGTTTCCTGGAGGGGCAGCCATGTCATCCAGCGGTGGCGATGCGATGCGCTGAGCTGAATGCGAAGTGCAGCGATGTGTGGTGCGGTGCCGATGGCCGGGGCCTCTTGCTCACCAGGATCCCACCTTCATTGCCACTATAATATAGTGGGTTCTGTGCATGGAGGAGTCGCAGGATGAGTGATAACACGCTCTTTATTGAGTACAGCCTGGTAGATGGCTGCACTACATGAATGGCGAACAGGCCCCGCAGGGCCAACTATATACAATGCTGTGTTCCCGCGCTAGTGTTGGATAGGGCCATTCAAACCAGCCGGGGGCCTGTGACTGGAGCAGGGCAGTAGGGTTTTGGATCCTCTTGTCCATTGTTCCTCAGACCCCAAGCTCATCACTTACATGTACTCACATACATAACAGGCTCGTTTGTTGCCTGCTGGAGTGAACATTTATATGGCCTCCACTTTACTGGCTAAGGGGCACACAAACACCAGAGAGGTCCGAGAGTAGAGTCCTGACTATGGAGCAGGCCCTGCATGTCCTGAAAGATGCAAACAGTTCTTTTCCTATCTTTTTTTTAAAAATCTAAAACTACCAGCAGAGAATTCAGTGTTCTGCTTTGCATCTGCTCCAACAATCTGGGTTTTGTACAGTCTTGGTATAGCAGACACACACACAAAAATGTGCCTCGTTAGGACAAAATAGCTCATTTGCAACTGACTAGACTAAGTGGGAAGCACTTTAGACCCATTGTTCAGAAGTGATGAGTAGAGAATAATTGTGCATGGGCTCCTTAGCCAGCTCCCCTCCCCCTGATGACAAATGTTCCAGACAAGCTTCCAAGGAACAGCTGTGTTCTAAAAACACACACACTTTTGAAACACATCTGCATCTCTACTGATAAGTCCTGAAAATGTGCACGTGCCAGTTCCTAACCATTTGTGTCCTTGGGCAGGTTATTATAAAGTATCCCCAGGCCCGTAGCTACACCGGGGCCTGAGGGGAAGCGGTCCAGGCCCCTCCAATCAACCCCCTGCCCCACCTTTGTAGCCCCTCCTCTGAGTTCCCCGTGGCTCACCACCACTGGCTGTCATGGCTCTGAAGAAGTTGGCTGCTGCCTTCAGTCCCTGCTCCAGAAGGAATGGCAGGGCCAGGGGCACGAGGGGCCGTGGCTGAGTGGCAGAGCCTCCGTCCCAGGTCAGGCTTGCCCTCCTTGCAAAGGGCAGGGCAGAGAAGTTGTGGTGGGGGGGCTGCCTTTGGGGGAACTTTTGCCGGGGAGCGAAGGTGAGGATTGGAGCAGCCCTCCCTGGTGACCACGGCAAGGGAGAAGGAGCACAGGCCTGGTGCTGAGAAGATCCCGGTGTGGCCATGCAGAGGGGCCTGTCTTGCAGAGGAGTGGGGAGAAGGCAGGCAGGTGGCACCTGAGATTTCCTCTCCTCCTGAGGAGACTGGCCTGCACTGGCTGGCTTGTGTGCCTCTCTTCCTGACTGGAGGACTCCAACTCTCAGGTGTGGGATATAGCAGAGTTGTGGGGAGGGGGTTATTGGTGGCCCCCCTGGCCCTTCCTAACAAACACTGTGCTCCTGTGCCCCTCCAGACTTGAAATCCTTGCTACAACCCAGAGTGCACCTTTCCCCCCTGCTGCCAAGTCTCAGCTGACACATGGCGACCTGGAAGAGTTGCCAAGGCCAGGGATGTTCAGATGTTTGCCTGTCTCTGCAGAGCAACCCTGGCCTTCCTTGGAGGTCCCCCCCTTCCAGCCTGGCGAGCTTCTGAGATCCGACAAGATGAGGCTGGCCTAAGTTGGCCAGAGAGGTCAGGCTGGTTTCCGCTCCGGCCCTTCCAGGCACAGTTGACCTTGGGTGACCCCACAGGACACAGGGACTGGTAGTTGCTGGAAGTAGAGGGACACATGGCAAGGCTGTCAGTTGCCAACTGATGAGAACAAAAACTGCTCTCGTGGCTCCCCCCGAGCTTGAAAAGCAGAGCTCAGCCAGGGAAATGTGTCACAGCACAGAACTCAGGGGTTTCGCCTGGCGCTTTGCATGGCGCATTGCACGGGAGCAGAGGGCAGTTTAACAGCAGGCAAGATTGGGGGGGGGGGAGAGTGACAGGGGGCAAGACAAATCAGGAAATGTTACGTGGCAATGAGGAAGTCCATGGCCATACCCTCGCTTGAGCAAATGCTATCTACTGCCTGTATCTATATCCACACACACACATTTTAAACACTTGAACTACTAACCTCTCAACCCAGGAAAGTTACCCTTCTGATCATTCTTTTCACGCCCAGAGTACAAAAAGAAAAGAAAAAGGAACGTATTCTCCTTATTAAGACATGTCATCCAAGCAAATACCTGAATTTTGGTCTCCTCTCTCACATATTTTCTAATCCCTGACTGGTCTGGTGACAACAAATGTCGACATAGTCCATTCTGGTTTAACCTGGTCACATTTACAACCAAACGTTTTAGCACATTCCTCTCCCACGACCCTCCTCTCTGCCTGTGCCCATCTTTCCTACAGTCTTGCTCATGAATTGGATCCACAAGCCCCAGACAGTGCTTCAAGACCCATCTCCCCAGCCCCACATATCCCGCAGCCTCTGCAGAAGGCTTCCGTGAGGCTCATGCTCTGGCTGAACCCATCCGTCTTCCTCAGGGGCTCCATCCCTCCTCTGTAGCCAGGGCGCTTGTGAATGTTCCATGAGACAGATTGAAAAAGACCCAGGCATGCAAAGAAGAAGAAGAAGAACGCTCCGTTTCTCTGGTGATTTTGATATGTCACTTGACTCACTGGCAATGCTAGCTTTAACACTTATCAACCAAGTCGGTGTAGACTTATTCAGAAGTAACTCTGCATGAATTCATTTGGGAAACACACAAAATACAAGGGCATTGCAGCCAAAAACTCTCTAGGTTTATTCTTCCTGAAGCAAATAGAAAGTTAAGAACACCAATTTGTACCTAGCTTTCCAGTTCCTCCAAGAAACATGTTAGGTCTTCCCAATGTTAATCATGTGTCTTCTTATTGCCGTGTAAAGCGCACCTTTGCTTTGTGCATTTTTCATCTCACTTAACTTAATTTATTCACTTTATTTATACTCCACCTTTCTACCCAGTGAGGAACCAAAGCAGCTGCCATGGCTCTCTTCTCCTGAGGCCAGTGAGGCTGAGCGCAAGAGGCCAAGGTCCCCAGGAGGCTTCCAGAGCAGCAGAGCTGGGAGTTCAATGAGGGCAGCAAAATGCAGCTGTCAGGAGGGCAAGAGCCAGGACTAGCCTGGATGCAGCAGAACAGAAATGAAGCCAAGATGCAGTCAAAAAGAGGAAACGATCTAACCAGACTGGGGTGTGACGATTCAGCAAAGGAAAATGAATAGTTTATGTAAGGTACTGGGATCGGTGCAGTAAGAGACCAGAGTCGGAGAGTGATTTCAGCAAGCTTTACTTCAGGAACACACACAGATAGACTGAGCTCTGTTCAAACTTCCCGCTCCTTTATACAATTCTTCCCCCCTTCTGATTGGTCCTTAACTATCTACATGGATTGGCTATTTACAGGCCCCTAAATGTCAGAACTGGAAGAACTTCAATCGAGGCCCAGGACTTCGTTACAAAAGTACAGGCGTTTATTGAGAACTACAAGGCTGAAGGTACAGGATAACACTGATACCGAAGGCTAGCATTAGTTACATTTTATGCGGTTATGGCAACAACAATAAAACAATCTTTCACACGGCCAGAGACAACTGTCTGTTTCTCAGGGTCTGTTATCAGCGAGGGAGGATGAAGTCCTGCTGAGAAGGCCTGGCCGGCCCAGCTTCAAAGGGGCACCTGCAGATGTTGACCAGAGGCTATCTGTCACCCTCCAGTGATCACAGTTTGTTTGAAATGCATAGGAATTTTGGTTAGTGGCCTACAGCAGGGTACACTGGGTTAGTATCTGGTTACAATATGGAGTCAGTCCGGCTAACAGCACACAGGAAAGTTACAAGTTCTGACATACTGCCCCCCCTAAGCTTTTGCCCTGGGCTTGTGTGGGTGCAGTAGGTGGAATTTCTTAAGCAGTTGTGGAGCTGATACATCACTAGCTTTGACCCAGTCGTCACAGCTCGGGGGAAAGTATTTCCATTGGACTAAGTAGTACAGTACCCCCCGCTTGACCCTGGAGTCTAGGATCTCCTGCACCTCATGGTGGCTCTGGCCCTTCAGTTGCGTAGGAGGTGGCTCGGGAGGGCGAGGGTGCCAGGATGTAGCTCCAGGATCTTTGCGAAGAAGGCTGCAATGGAAAACAGGGTGGATCTTACTCAGTAATTTGGGCAGCTCTAATTCCACAGTTACGCTGTTAATCACTCGTTTTATTTTGAACGGACCCAAGTACTTGTAGGCCAGCTTCCGGCAAGCCTGAGGTAGGGGAAGGTTCTTGGTTGGCAGGAACACTCTCTCCCCTTCCTTAAATTCCCACTGGGGGGAGTGTTTCTTGTCAAACTGCCGTTTGTATTCTTCTTTGGCCTTCTCCAGGTTTTCTTGAATCACTTCCCACCCTTGGCGGACCCCCTCCCACCACTGTTGACAAGAGGTCTGTTCGGGGGCCCCTACTGGTAATGGGAGATGAGGGAAGGGCTTGCCCTCGTACCCATTCACTATTTGGAACGGAGAGGTTTTTGTGGAGCTATGCAAGCTGTTGTTGTACCCGTATTCGGCAAAGGCCTATAGTTCTACCCAGTTTGACTGCTGAAAGTTGACGTAGCATCTGAGGTACTGTTCTAGAAGCCCGTTCACCCTCTCCGTCTGGCCGTCCGTCTGCGGGTGGTAGGCGGAGCTGAGCCCTTGTTCTATCCCTGCAATTTTGCAAAACTCCCGCCAGAAGTTGGCAACGAACTGTGGCCCGCGGTCACTAATGACCTTATCTGGGAACGAGTGGAGGCGGACCACGTGGGTAAAGAATAGGTAGGCCAGCTTCTTGGCGGTGGGCAGTTGCTTGCACGGGATGAAGTGGGGTTGTTTAGAAAAAGTGTCTACCACTACTAGGATCACGGTTTTCCCCTGGGAGGGAGGGAGTTCAACTATGAAGTCCATCGAGACCACTGCCCACGGTCTGGTTGTGGTTGGCAGGGGGACTAGGTGGCCGAGTGGTTTCCCCCCCCCTCCGTTTTGCCATGATGCATGTCGGGCAGGAACTTACAAACTCCGACACGTCCTTTTTTAATTGTGGCCACCAAAATTGCCTGGTGATCAGGTTCAGCGTTTTCACGTAGCCGAAGTGCCCCGCTAAGCGGCTTGAGTGGCACTGCTCTAGCACATCCCCCCGTAGGCTCTTCGACACATAGATCTTCCTGCTGTGGTACCAGAGCCCCCCTTCCCCCTTTTCTACCCCTTCGGGCCTTTCCCCTCCCTCCGCCTCTGTTTTGGCCACGAAGCGTTCCTTTTCTTTTGGCTCTGGGGTCCGTTTTTTTCCCGACCAGGTGGTGACTCCGCCCGCCACTTGGGTGTGGGGAATGAGAGAGTCTATTACTTCCTCCCTTTGGCTGTCGTGCTGGGGCATGCGCGAGAGCGCGTCGGCTAAGAAATTCTTGGTGCCGGGGATGTGCTTTAGCACAAAGTCAAATTTGGCAAAAAAACCCGCCCACCGTATTTGCTTGGCGGTTAATTTTCGGCGGCCGGTTAGCGCTTCCAGATTTTTGTGGTCCGTCCAAATTTCGAACGGGACCCGGGCTCCTTCCAGCCATGACCACCAGGTTTTGAGAGCGAATGTAACCACAAAAGCTTCCTTGTCCCATACTGACCAGTTTCTCTGTTCGTTCAAAAATTTGTGGGAGATGTACGCACAGGGCCGGAGCCCCCCCTCATCGTCTCGCTGCATCAATATTGCCCCCACCGCGACGTCAGAGGCGTCGCATTGCACCACGAATGGCTTTAACTCGTTGGGGTGGGCTAGCACCGGTTCGCTAGTGAACAACCTTTTCAATTCCTCGAAGGCGCGCTGGCACTCGGGCGACCATGGCAGGCGCGCTCCGGGTTTTTTCGCTTCCTCCCCTTTCCCTTTCGTTTTGAGGAGCTCTGTGAGGGGCAACATGACTTGGGTGAACCCTTTGATGAACCCGCGGTAAAAATTTGCGAACCCGAGGAATGATTGTAACTGCCGTCGGGTTGGAGGCGGCTCCCAGTCTAAGTCTGCTTGGATTTTCGCGGGGTCCATCGCTAGCCCTTCCCCCGACACTCTAAAGCCAAGGTAATCTAGTTCCGACTTGTGGAACTCGCATTTGGTCAATTTAGCATACAATTTGTTCTGATACAGGGATTTAACACTTTTCTGACCAATGGCACATGCGACTCAAGGTCTTTTGAGTAAATAATGATGTCATCCAGGTAGACCACCACCCCCTTGTACAAATATTCCCTTAGCACTTCATTGATAAAGTTCATAAACACTCCCGGTGCTCCTTGCAGTGTTTTAATGTCAGAACTGGAAGAACGTCAATCGAGGCCCAGGACTTCGTTACAAAAGTATAGACGTTTATTGAGAACTACAAGGCTGAAGGTACAGGATAACACTGATACTGAAGGCTAGCATTAGTTACATTTTATGCGGTTATGGCAACAACAATAAAACAATCTTTCACACGGCCAGAGACAACTGTCTGTTTCTCAGGGTCTGTTATCAGTGAGGGAGGATGAAGTCCTGCTGAGAAGGCCTGGCCGGCCCGGCTTCAAAGGGGCACCTGCAGATGTTGACCAGAGGCTATCTGTCACCCTCCAGTGATCACAGTTTGTTTGAAATGCATAGGAATTTTGGTTAGTGGCCTACAGTAGGGTACACTGGGTTAGTATCTGGTTACAATATGGAGTCAGTCCGGCTAACAGCACACAGGAAAGTTACAAGTTCTGACACTAAGGGCCTATCAGGGTACAGTATGAGCCTGGATGTTGATTGGCTACTTATGTTTCAATCCTTCCCCTGATTGGGCATTCTTAGGCCTTCTCTGGAACCCTGGTGTGGAGTTCAAGCTCTGGCTTGTTCGGCTTCCCTCCAAAAGTAACAGTTCCCTCCAAAAGTAACAGTTCTCCCATTTGAGCCTAGGACACAACACCCCTCCCCCCATAGTTCCAGCTATCGGGTGACATAGTCCTGGAGATATGCCGGAGGGCGGCGGTCTCGTGTCGAGCGACAAAGCTCCGAGGGGACTGGGCATTCCGACTCGGTTGGTGGTTCCACGGCTGCAGAGCTGGAGACATCTGGGACGGTGGACCCGGGAGACCTGGGTTCAGCTGCGCAGTCGGGGGTCTCCTCCTGCTGGGCCGAAGCGGGCTCCACGGAACCCTATTCTGTGTCAGGCTCTCGGGGACTTACGTTGTCCGGATCTGGAGCCTCTGACCTTGGCTCCCCGGCAGGCAGGCGACCTCGGAGTTGGTCAATGTGTCGCCTCAGGAGATGTCCACCCTCCAAGGTCACTGCATAGGAGACCGGTCCGGTGACGTGGTCCACCTTTCCAGGGAGCCAGGCGGGGCCAGTGGTGGCATAGTTCCGTGCCCACACTGTCTCACCTGGGTAGAACCCTCTGGGGGCTTTAAGGTGTTCCGGTGCCGGTCGCCTGTCTGGGGCTCGGTCAGGGTGCAGCTTGTCCAGCAGGGTGCTGATGCGGCGGCCCATGAGGAGTTCTGCTGGACTGCGACCTGTGGAGGCGGTGGGTGTGGTCCGGTAGGCCATTAGGAAACATGCCAAGTCTTTTGGCCAGTCTGAGGGGCCCAGACGGTTCAAGGCCTCCTTTGCCGTGCGCACCATCCGCTCTGCCTGGCCGTTGGTGGCTGGATGAAATGGGGCAGAGCGAATGTGCCTGATGAGGTTCCTGGCCAAGAAGTCCTGGAACACTGCGGACGTGAATGCTGTGCTGTTGTCGGTGACGATGGTCTCCGGCAAACCGTGGGTTGCAAAGATGGCCCTCAGAGCCCTGATGGTCGCCTGCGACGATGGCGAGGGCACCTGGACTACCTCCAACCACTTGGAGTATGAATCCACTAGTATGAGTAGAGTCCACCCATGGAAGGGGCCAGCAAAGTCCATATGCAGTCTTGACCGGGGGTTTTGGTGGATTCCCATGATTGCACTGGGCCACGTGGGGAGTCAGGCCTTGATACCTGGCACGTCGGGCACCTTTTAACCCAAGCCTCAATTTCTGCATCGAGGCCGGGCCACCAGACATAGCTCCGTGCGAAAGCCTTCATGCGGACTATGCCCGGGTGTGCCTCGTGCAGGGCTCTCAGCACTTGGTCTTGCAAGGGTTTGGGGATGACGACTCTGTTGCCCCATAGTAGGCAGCCTTTGTGGGTGGATAGTTCATCTTTCCGGGCTGCAAACGGAGTAAATTCTGGCCCAGTCGAGCCCTTGGGCCACCCCCTCCCCACCCAGTCCAAGACACGGGAGAGGACTGGATCACGAGCGGAGCGAGCAGCAACGTCGCGGGTGAGCAATGGCCTGTCCGGAAGCATGTCCATCAGCAAGATCTGATGAGCCGGGGCTGGATCGGGATCCACGTCAGGCAAGGGCAAGCGGCTCAGGGCGTCAGCATGGCCCATTGCCTTGCCCGGGCGATGCACTAGGGTGTAAGTGTAGCCGGCTAAAAAAATGGACCAACGGAGGACCCATGGGGACAACACCTGAGGGGTCTGCCGGTCCGATGCAAAGAGGCCCAAGAGGGGTTTGTGGTCCGTATAGAGGGTAAAGGGCTGGCCGTAGATGTAATCATGAATTTTTTTGACGCCAGCCACGACTGCCAACCCTTCTTTGTCGATTTGGGCTTAGTTCCGCTCCGCCGACGAGAGGGTCCGCAAGTAATATGCGATAGGGACTTCGGTCCCATCAGGGAGTCGGTGGCCCAGAACTGCCCCCACGCCATAAGGGGATGCATCGCATGCAAGGACCAAGGGCAGGGTCTCGTCGAAATGGGCAAGGACGGAGTTGGACATCAGGAGGCCCTTGATATCCTGGAAGGCTTTAGCGTGCTGGCAGCCCCACGCCCAGGGTCGGTTCTTGTCTAGAAGCCGGTGCAGGGGTTCGGCCACCGCTGCCTTGTGGGGGAGAAAAGCATGATAAAAGTTTAGGAGGCCGAGGAAGGCCTGGAGTTCTTGCTTGTTGGTGGGCGCTGGAGCATCTCTGATGGCACGCAGCTTGGCGTCGGAGGGGTGGACCCCCTGGGCATCGATGGAGAACCCCAGGAATTCCACCCGATCCACGCCCAGGAGGCACTTCTCCCGTTTGACCTTGTGGCCGGCTGTTTCAAAACGTTGTAGGACTCCTCTAAGGCGGGCGGCGAATTCTTCAGGCGAGGCTGCCGCGATCAGCACATCATCGAAGAATGGAGTGACTCCGGGGAGTCCTTTTAAAAGAGAATCCATTAGTTCCTGGAACAACCCCGGAGCCACACTCACACCAAATTGCAACCTCTTTACTCTAAAGGCCCCCCCGGTGGGTCACAATTGTTTGGGCGTTGGTCGTGGCCTCATCCACCGGCAGCTGTTGGTAAGCTTGGGCCAAGTCCAACTTGCCGAAAATTTTTGCGCCGGCTAGGGTGGCTAGAACGTGGCTGACGATGGGCACAGGATATGCGTGGGCCTGAAGAGCCTTGTTGAGGGTGCACTTATAGTCTGCACAAATCCGCACCTCCCCACTGGGCTTGACTGGAGTCACGATGGGAGTTTCCCAGGTTGCGTGGGTGACAGGCTCTAGTATTCCCTGTGCAATCAGTTTATCCAGTTCCTCCTCAATTTTAGGCTTGAGCGCGAATGGAACTCGCCGCGCTTTAAGCCTAATAGGCCGCACTGTGGGGTCAAGGTGTAGTGAAACTGGGGGACCCGTGTAGCAGCCCAAGGTGCCATCAAAAACGGCCGGGAACTCTTTGCAAACCTTGTTAAAGTCCACTCCGCCAGTCTTATTGACCCCCCTGATCTCTAGTCCCAGGGGCTTGAACCAGTCGAGACCCAAAAGGTTTGTAAGGTGGTTCTTGACCACTAGCACTTGTAGCTGGCCCTTGAACCCCTTGTATTGGACTGGGACCGGGCCCACTCCCAAGATAGGCACCTTGTTCTTCTACTAAGGTAAACCCCGGGTCCCTGAGACGAGGCCTCAGCCTGGTGGGAATTTTAAAAAATGTCTCTGCCGCTATAATAGATGATGCTGACCCAGAGTCCACCTCCATTTGGCAGGGCACCCCCCCGATCTCTACATTGACCCGGATTTTGGAGGGCCTGACTGGCGAGAGTAGGTACTGTACCGGGTATTGGTGGGCGTGGAGAGCGTCGATCTCGAAGTCTGGCTGGCCTTCGGAGTGCGCAGATCTTTGCGGGACGCGTGGTCTGGATTTGGATCTGCAGGCGCAGGCGATGTGGCCTTCCTTCTTGCAGAGTTGACAGGTGGCATTCCGGAATCGGCAGGTCTTCCGCTCGTGCTGGCCCTCGCAACTTGCACATGCAGGTGGTGTCTTGTGTCTCATGCCTTGTGGGACGTGGGTCGTCTTCCTTCCTGCTGAACGATAGCCGGTTTGTAGAGCTCTGTCCTTGTCCGAGTCCTCAGTAGATGGTTCAGGGTTGATCTGGTGTGCCGCAGCCTGTCTTGTCGGCCGTGGCTCTGCTGATCTGCCCTTCTCCCAGCTGGTGGCCACGTCGATTGCCTTTGTTAGGTCGCAATCGGAGAGGGACAGGAGTTTCCGTACTAGTTTTTCGTCCCTCAAGCCCCATACAAACTGGTCGAGAAGGGCTTCGTTGAGGTCTGCGAAACTGCATTAGCTTGCCACCCGGCGCAGGCTTGTTAGGAACGCCATGGCGGTTTCGCCTGCCTTCTGTGTCCTTTGTCGGAAGTCCCAGTGTTGGGTGAGCTTGGTTGGCTGGGGCTGGAAATACTTCTCCAGAGCGCTGATGATGTCGTCCACCGGCGTCTCTGAGAGCGTCCTGGGTTGGAGAAGAGCCTTGGCTAAGTCCACGGTCTCCATGCCACACGTACTGATAAGCAGAGCTCTCTGCATGGTAGTCTCTGTAATCTTCCGGAAGGTCAGGTATGACTGGAAGCCTTCAACCCACGAGTCCCACAGCTCGGGGCGATCGATGCTAAAGGGCTGTAGGAGGTTGGCTGGAGCCTCCATTCTTGGCAGCGCGTCTGGGCGGCTTGTGAGCTGGGGTGTGCGCAGAGCGGAGGTGCGGACCCAGATGGCTTGGATTTAGCCGCCTTTCCGTGTTCCTGGTTCTGTTGCTGGTTCTTACTGGCATCCCATCCTTGTCGCCAGTGTAATGTACTGGGATCGGTGCAGTAAGAGACCAGAGTCGGAGAGTGATTTCAGCAAGCTTTACTTCAGGAACACACACAGACAGACTGAGCTCTGTTCAAACTTCCCGCTCCTTTATACAATTCTTCCCCCCTTCTGATTGGTCCTTAACTATCTACATGGATTGGCTATTTACAGGGCCCTAAGGGCCTATCAGGGTACAGTATGAGCCTGGATGTTGATTGGCTACTTATGTTTCAATCCTTCCCCTGATTGGGCATGCTTAGGCCTTCTCTGGAACCCTGGTGTGGAGTTCAAGCTCTGGTTTGTTTGGCTTCCCTCCAAAAGTAACAGTTCCCTCCAAAAGTAACAGTTCTCCCATTTGAGCCTAGGACACAACAGTTTACACCCGGAGTCCCCAACCTTGCTGAGTCTGCAGGCACCTCTGGGTGCACTCACAAACTGATTGCCACAAAATGGCTGCCGCAAGAGAAGGAACCAGCTACAAAATGGCTGCCACAGCTTCCTTCCACTCACACACTGAAGATCCCTGTGTTGTGATAGCAGCTGCTGCCAAAGCAATGTTTTCTTAAAATCTGCACAGCCAATCAGAGAAGAAGACAAGGGAGATCTGTGCCACAGCCCCTGCTCAAGGACACAAGATGTCTGAACTTTGCTGAAGTTTACCGCCAGGATTAACGTGGGGGCTGTGCTTAAGCCACTTACAAGGGCCATGAACTGGCAGGCTATAAAAAGGCAGGGAAGAAGAACCCTGGCGAGGAAGAAAGGGGAGGGCAGGAGCTACTGAACAGCTGCTTTGCTCCAGGTCCATAGAAGTCACCTCTTTAAATGGAGGGGGGGAGGTCTGGGTGTCCACTTCACAGCCCGTCTCTAATGTATTAATTAAAGAATATATCACCACCTTCTCCCATGCTCAAGGTAGTTCTTGTCAAACTCTCCTCACTTGCAGTTGACAGGAATGTGGAAGCCTTAGAAGAGCCAACAGGCTGAAGACACCAGCACCACATGCAGAATCAGGTGCACAACTGGTTTTTAAAAACCATCAAAAGTGCATCCCTGTTTGCACCTGCAAAAGATTGGAAAGTTGGAAATTGTATCCAGGACTGGGTGTTTTGGTTGGCTGGAAAACTGCAGTATGTAGAAACTCAGGTCCTTTCTACATGCAGGTTTGATCCAGATTACTACAGATCCACATCACCTAAATTGATTCTGCATTTAAAAATTTGCTTCACACCTTTCCAAAGGAAACAGTATTGTCTGCGGATTTTCACTTCTGTATTTGCATTGTTTACTGCGCTTCTGGGCTATATTTTTCTTTTAAAAACAAACATTTTGTGGTTCTGCAGGTTGTGCGCTAGATGGTGGCGTCTCTGCAATATTCCCCTTAAGCTCGATATGCCAAACAGAACTAACTTTGCCTTAGTTTAAAAGTGACCATTGTTTTTACTCCTCAAAACCTTCCACAGATTCTTTCATTGTGTTGAAGGCGGGGCCATGGCATGACTGGAACTGTGATCCCCATCCAAATTAAAATTAGAAGCTAGATTGCCATGAAACACACACTGAGATGTAAATTAACACAACCATTTGACATTTAAATGCAAAGTACAGAAGTTTGGAGAGGAGTTTGGAAGCCTGAACAAAAAGTTCTACAGTTAAGATTTAGATCCAAATCTGGAGAAAGCTCTAGGTCAAAACAAGTTTTGAGAACTGCCGGGCAACTGCAGAGTGAAAGTGCTGTTGGGACTCATTTGCACAAAACAAATGTAGAAGCAGGAAGAAACCACAAGGCAAGGCATGTGAGGTAGGAGGTAGCTTTGAAATGCACAAAGAAAGGATCAAATGGCCTTCAGCACTCCCAGTGTTCCCTGTTTGTCCTCCTAACTTGCAGCTAGTAATCCCCACCCCAGCTCTCTCTCTCACACACAAACAGACTCCTCCTTGTGCTTTTATATGTGATACCCACCAGCAGATATCCCTTTCAATATTTTGATACCTGAACTGTAGCGGACAAAGTTTTGGTGTGTGCGCAGCTGGTCAGCCAGTAGGTTTGCCCAGCTGCAAGGACGGAGCAAGAACCAAACTGCTCCAAATCTGCCCTTGTCCGTGCATCAAGAATGCTGCCCCAAGGGTCAGTGCCCATTCTGGTTTTTTCTGGGCTTACAGGAAACTGGAGCTGCAAATTCCAGCGAAGCCCCCAACCAGGCTGCAGCCTGCCAGATGCCCTCCTCAAGGAGATGGCAAGTCTGTGTGTTTCCTTTTCGATCTGCTTTGGACTTGTTTGTTCTGCCCCTCTCGCCTCACACTCCTGCACCCCTTCTGGAGGTCATTAGGAAGGGAGGCCTTGGCCTGGATCTTCAGGCCCTGTTGTTGGTTTTTTCCCATGGAAGAGCTGAAGCTGAGAGAAAACCTTTAAGCCACAGGGACATATTAAACAAAACAGCAGAAGATTCCATTCAATATGTTGGAATTCCAATCCAAGAGGAGCAGGGCTGTTTTGCCCGCTGGGCTGGCGGGACAGACATTCCGTAACCTTTTTTAGACATCATAGACTGCAGTGTGTGTGTGTGGGGGGAGTTTTTCCTCCAAAGCCTGCTGAGGAGAACACAGGGAGGGGAGTGGCCCCCTGAAGCCCAGCCATGGCTCGCTTGGATGACACCATCCCCTGGCCCCACAACCTGCACTTGGCCCTCTGGCCCTCCGTCTCAGTCAGCAAGAATGCCATCGTGCCTCTCGGGACCTCCAACTGCCCCCATCTCCTGGGGATGGTCCTTGGCTTTGGGTTCCCTACTGTCTCTGGTAAAGCAGGGTGGTTTGTCTTTGGGGCAGACACATGAAGGTGTCTCATCCAGAGTCAGACCATTTGTCTGCCAAGGTCAGCACTGTCTACTCTGGTGGGCAGCAGCTGGTCAGAGCCTCAGATGGAGGCCTTTTTTAAATGGACCGCCCACCTTTCTTGCTAAGGTTCAAGAGGGATTATAAAATTTAAAGCAATGCAATAAGAACAATGCAAGATCCAACATACAAGATCCCCTCCCCCAACTGGGGATTGGCAACTCTAATACATTCATGTTGTAAAAAGTGTGCCCATGAACATTGTTTTATTACTCACTTTGAAGATTTATAACCCCACAATTTCAGTAAAAATAACATGTAAGGCAGCGAAAACACCAAGCCCCCTACCAACTGCACATGCCAGCTGCAGCTACACGTTCAACTATATTTACTTCCCATTTTTTCCACCTGTATTTTTTACCTAAAACAAACCATATCTCCTTTATCCAAAATCAGTGCAGCACAGGCTACTTAAAGAAAAATATAGCGAGCAGCAAGTAGAAGAGAGCCTGCTGAGCTGGTGCCACGCAGCTTTTAGACTGTCGGGGCGTTTTCCCACAGAGCTTACCTCGGAGCGACGTCCCTCTTCACTGCGCAGCGTCTGCGCGGATTTCCCACCAACTGCTCCGCAGAACCAGGAAGAGCCGCGGCTTTTGCGTCACTAACGCAAACTGGTTTTTAGCGGTTTACATATGCGACGCAAAAGGTCGGGCACTTCCTGGTTATGCGGAGCAGTTGGTGGGAAATCCGCGCAGACGCTGCGCGGTGAAGAGGGACGTCGCTCCGAGGTAAGCTCTGTGGGAAAATGCCCCTGGACTTGGATGCAGGAACCAGGTTTAAATCCAGCATCTGCTGCAGGAGCTTGTCAGGTGACCTTGGGCCAGTTGCACACTCACAGCCTAATCTCCCTCGCAGGGTTGCTGTGAGAAAAGGAGAGCAATGAAAACGACTTTGGGCTCAGATCAGAAAGAAAGGCAGAGCATAAATGAAGTCAATAATTTTCAGTAACATTTGGGAATAGGGCAAGGGGAAGATGCCACCACCATGTCCCTCTTTTAATCGGGGGATGGAAGTGGGCTGAGGGAGGCCAGGAGGCATCAACCACTGGGAAACATGTTTTGCCCAAGAAGAGCCCATCTGCTCGCTTTGGGCTGGGGGTCCTCAACACTTCTGCTAAAACAGAGCTAAAACAGGGCAGTGCTGGGCCCCTGACCAGGCTCAGCCAGTCTAGAGGAAGGTTTTGCCCAGAATCTCTCACAAGACTTCTTGAGTACTTGCAGAAGAAGCTTTAATGAAGAAACAGAGCAAACACTTGTCGCGCGTGTGCACAAGGCTACCGACCTTGCCAGACTGCCCTAAAACAAAACTTACAATTCAAATGTGGGTTATAGGTTAATGGCCCATCCAGGGTCGGTGCTGGGGTTTTTGCCTCCCCAGGCCATCCGCATGGCTGCGCTCCCCCCCATGGGGGGTCAGAGCAAGGCTGTGCGGTTCTTTTTGTCTACCCAGCTCCCAAGCGAGGGAAGGGGCTGCAGGACTGCTGTGCCTTGTTCTGAGGCTAGGAAGCCGGGCTTGGAGGAGAGCACAAACTGGCGTGCAGTTCCGCCGCTCTCAGCTTCCGGGGTCTACAGCTGGGGAAGCTGAGAGCAGCAGAGTGGTGGAAGAGGTGGGTGCCCAAGCTGAGGTGCCCAAGCTGTAGCTGAGGTGGTGCCCAAGGCAGCCGCCTACCTCGCTGACTACCACGCACCGGCCCTGGGCCCATCATTCTTCCCACCTAAATGTCTCCTGCTTAAAAGTCTCTGAATTAGTTCCCAGGCTTTGGTGTTACTCTTCTCCAAGGTCGCATTCCAACTTACAGATCTCTTTCATGGGTACCTGTCTTCCGTTACCAGGGAGACAAGATTAGGCCCTGGCTTCTCACATTTGCTCACCCTCCACAGTGGCCTCCTTTGTTACCAAGGCTATTCTACTTAAAACTTTAAAAGAATGCAATGAATATGTGTGAGGGTTAGTGGATTCTGATATTGTAATACATGGGTTAGTGCAGTTATTAATATGTAGGTGTAGGTAAATGCATGTGAACACATAAAACAATGTATTTATGGATATATGAATATACATTGGATAATTGATTACTCATCAGCAATTACAACAATACTAGGAAAACAATAGACAGTTTCTGAACCACAGGCTGGAGACAAATTCTTGTCAGGGCCTCATACCTGACATGTGGATCTGGTCCGTGCCTAAACAAGGGACCACCCAGGAGCCTAATGGAAGCCCCTTGAAGTCCCATCAAAGAAGATGGATAAATTAATCAAGCACCTTTAGATGGGGAAAGTATGCCTTGGATAGGCACATCCTCCCAAAAACAATCAACAGAGCAAATCTGGACAGGGCGACCAAAGAACATGGATTAAAATGGCCCTGTCCTTTTAACCGAGGCTGGGGAAGGCAATGGCAAACCATCCCATTAAAAAAAAGCCGACTGGTGCTTGCACAGGGGACTACCTTTACCTTTTTTCATGTATGGAAACTGGCAGTGGAAGCTTTTTGTAGCATAAACATCACCTGGCAAATAACCTCTTGTTAATCTTCTGCTAAAGGCTCAGGATATTTTTCTCCAGACCCACTCGCAACCCTACAGGGTATGATAGATTTTAGGGCAGCCAACTTCCAGGTGCGGGTAGAGATCTCCTGGAATTACAATGGATCTACAGACTATTAGAAATCATTTATGTAGAGCAAATAAAACTTATATTCAATCTAACCATTCCAATGGATTTTAAACTTTTTATTTTATATCTGGCCTTATAAATTTATTTATTTATTTGTAATTTATATCCCGCCCTTCCCACTAGGTGGCTCAGGGCGGCTTACAACATATTAAAACTAACATAAAATATAAAATTAAGCATAAAAGTTAACATTTCATAATTTATATAGTTAAAATCTAGACATTTGTTATATACGTAAACATTAAAATCATACAGCGGTCTTACAGCTACACTCAGTTCAAGTTCAGTTCAGTGCCGGTTAGTTGTGGGCCAGCCGGAAGAGGGCTGTCTTGCAGGCCCTGCGGAATTGGGCAAGGTCCCACAGGGCCCTTACCTCTTCCGGCAGCTGGTTCCACCAGGATGGGGCCATTACGGAGAAGGCCCTGTCCCTTGTAGCTTTCAAATGGGCTTCCTTTAACCCGGGGACAACCAGGAGGTTTTGAGTTCCCGATCTCAGTGCTCTCTGGAGAATGTGTGGGAAGAGACGGTCCCTCAGGTAGGCAGGTCCTAGGCCATATAGGGCTTTAAAGGTAATAACCAGCACCTTGTACCGAACTCGGTAAAGTATTGGCAGCCAGTGCAGGGCCCGAAGTCCCGGCTGAATGTGCTCCCATCTTGGGAGCCCCAATAACAACCGGGCGGCAGCGTTCTGCACCAGCTGCAATTTCCGGGTTCAGCACAGGGGCAGCCCCATGTAGAGGGCATTGCAGTAGTCCAACCTCGAGGTGACCGTTGCATGGATCACCGTTGCTAGATCATCGCGCTCCAGGAAGGGAGCCAGCTGCCTTGCCCGCCTAAGATGGAAAAATGCGGACTTGGCAGTGGCTGCTATCTGGGCCTCCATTGTTAAGGAAGGCTCCAGAAGTACCCCCAGGCTCTTGACTCTATGCGTCGCAATCAGCGGCGCACCGTCAAAAACCGGGAGTGGTATTTCCCTTCCCGGACCCCGAAGGCCCAAGCAAAGGACCTCTGTCTTCGCCGGATTTAGCCTCAGCCCGCTCTGCCTGAGCCACCCAGCCACAGCCTGTAACGCCCGGTCCAGATTTTGTGAGGCGCAGACCGGCCGGTTGTCCATAAGCAGATAGAGATGGGTGTCATCAGCATACTGGTGACAACCCAGCCCGTACCTTCGGGCAATCTGGGCGAGGGGATGCATATAGATGTTAAATAACATCGGGGAAAGAACCGCACCCTGAGGCACTCCGCAATCAAGCGTGTGCCTCCAGGACAGCTCGTCCCCAATAGCGACCCTCTGTCCCCGACCTTCAAGGAAAGAGGAAAGCCATTGCAAGGCCAACCCCTGAATCCCCGCGTCGGCGAGACGGTGGGCCAGCAGCCGATGGTCGACCGTATCGAACGCTGCCGATAGGTCCAACAACATCAGCACCGCCGAGCCGCCCCAATCCCCGATGGTGAATAAAGATCAGAAATCTCTCATCTCAACAATGTTGGTGATAGCTTGTATGACGATTGCTAAAAATTGGAAACCCCCACATACTCCCATGATTGAAACATGGTATGATAAGTTATGGGGCCAGTACATAATGGGTAAGACAAAGGATAACGCTTTCTTTGAAAGTGGTACTGATTTGGCTTTAGATTATGATTTGCTTTGGGCCCTGGTTTTGGAATTTGTAAGGAATATTTCTTTTTTTGCCTAATAGAATAAATGGTAGGCTTCCTCTTTATTCTTAAAACCTAGCATATTTTATATTGCTTTTGTAAATCGTTTACTATATGCATTCAATGATTTAAATTGTACTCTTGTATGTTGGATTTGTATTTCTGTTATTTGTTTTCCCTGTGTTCTCTATGTTCCTTGTGTTCCCTTGTGTTAGTTTGGATTTAATATAATTATATTAAACTTTGTTCTTTATATATATATATAAAGAACAAAGTTTGAGTCCACTAAGCACGTCTTAGAGACCAACAAAAATTTCCAGGGTATCAGCTTTCATCAGTCAAAGCTCCCTCTGGTCAGATAACCAAGATATCTGATGAAATTAGCTTTGACGCTCAACCCTGGGAAATTGTGTTGGTCCTTCAGGTGCTACAGGCCAGAACAGAAGGCCGCTGTCCACCAGAGGGCAGCAGAGGCCTGTGGCAAAATTCATCCTTCACAATTAACAGGGAAGCTTGGACTCCCAAATCCCCAGGAATTTTCTAACCCAAAGGTGGCAACCCTTTGAAGACTTGTCAAGTCCTCAAGTCCAGTGGTGTTTGGACCCCTCTCTTGGAGTTGTTACAAATTCCCCTTGATTTCTGTTGGAGGGTGTTGTTTTCCTTAGTGGAAGGTCTGGATTCAGGAGCCCAAAGAAGCCTTTCTACATTCTGTTTTCTCCACAGTATCTCAGAAGTGAAGTTGTTATGCCAGGGGTGTCGAACTCTCTTGTTATGAGGGCCAGATCTGACATAAATGAGACCTGGCTGGGCTGTGTCATGTTGGGTTGGGCCAGGCCATGTGTGTACCTATTTAAGATTAGGTAGCAGAGACATAAATTTTATAGAAAACACAAACACAAATATATATATATTTTTAAATTACAACATGTTTAAAATGTTAGCACTCATTGGTCTTAAAGATGTTTTCTTTGTATTTCTCTCATGGGATTCAGGGAACTGAGCAAAGGAAGCTCTGGCTCTTTCCTTCCTTCCCCAGGGGACCAGGAGGGGAAGGAGCCTCAAGCAATGGAGAAAATAGAGGTTTTGCTCTGTAGCTCCTGTGCAATTGAGCAAGCCTTGCAAAGCAAGCTGTGATGCAGAAGGAAGCAAGAGAGAGGGAGAAGGAAGCAGATGACAGCCAGTTGCTCGGGGGCCTGATAGGAGTCCTCTGGGGGCCTGATTCGGCCCCCAAACTGCATGTTTGACACCCCTTGACAACCCTTTGATTTTGGATCACTCTCTGCAGATGATGCTTTCTGTGTTTCCCCCTCATGGTGGTGGTGGGGGGGGGAATCTGCAGCTGTCTAGTCTGGATGGGAAAGTTCCTCTGCTGTGGCAGCAAACAGAAAGCCAAGATCACAGACAGAGAAGCCGGAGGGGAACACCCCCCCCCCCCAATTATAAAAACCCATCCATAAAACTATTAATGAGGGAGGGGAGAGCTGAAGAGGATCCTGGTGGGACGTTGATGGCTTTTTCCTCTGAGAGGGCATGAGAAGAGAGAACAGGACAGTGTGCCTTTCAGAGAAACCAAAGCAGGAACCCTCACGCTGATGCCCCAGAAAGCATCTTTCAGCTCCCCCACCCCATGATTCTGCAAAGAGAAAGGGAAAGGAGGGGAAAATCCTCTAGTCTTTTATGTTTACTGGGGATTCCTTCTTATGCTCTCTCTGGCTATTATACAGTTTACCTGTCCTGTCCCGGAGGACACATTTTTCCTCTTTTGTCTTTGGAGAAGGAGGGAAAGAAAACAGAATGGGGAGGGAGCATAAACCTAAAGAGAGAGGGAGGAAGGGCAAAGAGACATTCTACTTCTAAGAGATCCAGATCAAACACAGAGCTGGCGAAAAGGTCTTCCCCAAAAAGAAGTTTTGGAAACCACAGGGAGAAAGGAAGCTGAAATTGGTGTGTTCTAGTCATACAAAATGAATGTAGACAACGCTACAAGAAACTGTGAGGCAAGACAGAACTGAAGGCGCCAGTTAATGTAGAAGGGCACTTTGGAATGAGCACTAAGAGAAGATCAAATGGCTTCTGCAGAAAGCACCCAAGCCTCCCCCCCAGCAAATGGCATTAGAAGGGATTGTGTGCATCCGCGCAGCAGACACTGCTTTCTCCCCTCAACAGCATCTAGAGAACTGAGTTCTGGCTCATGGAAGCTCATGTGGGAATAAACGGTGTCCGTCTTTAAAGCTACTGGGATTTTGCTTTAAATGATTACACTGACAAAGGGAGGTTTGTCTCTCAGAAGCTCCTACCTCAAAAATGTTGTTGGTCTCTAAAGTGCTCCTGGACTCGAACCCAGCTCTTCTGATGTAGAGAAGCATGGCTGGCTACCCTATCTTTTTACATGGCACCTGAACACAGAGCTTCTGTTTAACTATTATAATACCTATAGATGAACCCTGCCAACATCCCTAGTTGATTCACAACTCTGATTTTAATTTCATAGACGAGTCAACAAAAAGGATGGACTTTCCCCTATTTGGCAGGCAGGATTTGAAGCTGGACCTTCCAGGCAAAAATGCGTTCTGTGTGTAACCTGCATTGCCCTGCCTAGCAAGCTCTCAAGGTGCAGGGGAATGGATAGGAAAGGAGTTTGCTGCTTGTGTTTCACTTAAGGTGCCATCCTAAGTGACATACACAATCACGATGCACATAATAACCAACACACCACCACATATAAAAGTAGAACTTGTTACCTACTTACATCTCCTTAACATCCTTGAAAATACAAACTCAATACATCAGCTTATGTTGGACAATATGTCACTTACTACATCCTTCTCACAAGCAAAATGCTCAGTTGGCTCAAGGCAATCGCGTATCTCTTCCATCAAAATTTAAAACTAACTGCACCTGTCGTCTGTCTTAAAGTGCTACTGCATACATGAATATCTTACAGTGCTATTACATACTTTTACATATGGTGGCTTGTTGGTTATTATGTGTACAGTGATTTTGTATGTTACTTACAAAATATTATAATCCCGTGCCAGAGGAAAAGCATTATTGAAACAGGAAGTGAAATACTGGCTGTCCTGTTGCACACATATTTTCATGGGGTTTATGGAGATGAAACATTACCACATGTAGGGGGTACACTGATATCTTCAGGAATGCTATGTATTCTACAGGTGTGCTGTACTGTGGTCCAGAGTGGTAAAGCTGCAATACTGCAGTCAAAGCTCTCTGCTCACGACCTGAATTTGATCCCGGCAGAAACTGGGTTCAGGTAGCTGGCTCAAGGTCGACTCAGCCTTCTGAGCAGGGCTTGTTTTTGAGGCAGAACGCACCAGAATGGCGTTTGGGCTGGCATGGGCAGCCCAGGGAGCTTCAGAGTCCCAGCCACACACGTGCGGCAGCCTCCCACCCTTGCGTTGTCCAGTGGGGGTCAGGAGGCCCAGCAGCGCTAGCATGGCAGCCTCCTGACCATGGTGAGGTTCAGAAGGCCAAGCTGCGCTGAGTTCAGGTAAGTTGCTCTCATCCCCTTCCTTCCTTCCTTCCTTCCTTCCTTCCTTCCTTCCTTCCTTCCTTCCTTCCTTCCTTCCTTCCTTCCTTCCTTCCTTCCCTCCTTCCTCAGAGGTGTGGCCTAGTATGCAAATTATGGTGATGTCAGAGGTGTGGCCTCACATACTAATGAGTTTCTGCTGGGCTTTTTCTACAAAAAAAGCCCTGCTTCCAAGGTAATAATAATAATAATAATAATAATAATAATAATAATTTTATTCTTATATCCCGCCCTCCCCCGCCAAAGGCGGGCTCAGGGCGGCTCACAGGCATGGAATTCCATGATTCAATAAAACAATACAATACAAACAACAATTTTAAATAATCAATTACATAATAAATTAGTTAAAATAGATAAAATAGGTGCTAAATTACTATGAGTCATAATATCCACAAGATGGCTGGGTGGCTACACATCAGTTTAGCCAGGTTCTGTTTCAAAGGCAAGCTGGAAAAGAAATGTTTTGCAAGCCCTGCGGAATTGATTCAGGTCCCACAGGGCTCGTACCATCTCTGGAAGATGATTCCACCATCGAGGGGCCATTGCTGAGAAGGCTTGCTCCCTGGTTGTCTTCAATCTAGCCTCTCTTGGCCCAGGGATTGTTAAAAGATTTTGAGAGCTGGATCTCAGTGCTCTCTGGGGAACATATGGGGAGAGGCGGTCCCTTAGGTAGGCAGGTCCTCGGCCATATAGGGCTTTAAAGGTGATAACCAGCACTTTATAGCGAACACGGTACACAACCGGCAGCCAATGCAGATCCCGCAGCCCAGGCCGCACATGTTCCCACCGTGGTAGTCCCAATAGCAGCCTGGCCGCCGCGTTCTGGACTACCTGAAGTTTCCGCCTTCGGTATAAGGGCAGCCCCATGTAGAGGGCATTGCAGTAGTCTAGTCTCGAGGTGACCGTTGCGTGGATCACAGTTGCTAGGTCGCTGCGCTCCAAGAAGGGAGCCAACTGCCTCGCCCTCTTGAGATGAAAGAAGGCGGATCTAGCAGTGGCAGCTATCTGGGCCTCCATTGATAAGGAGGATTCCAGTAGCACTCCCAGGCTCTTGACTTTGCGCACTGGTATCAGTGACGCACCGTCAAAAGCCGGTAGGGTAATCTCCCCTCCCGGTCCGCCGCGGCCCACGCAAAGGACCTCAGTCTTCGCCGGATTCAACTTCAGCCCGCTCAGCCTGAGCCAGTCAGCCACGGCTTGCAACGCCCAGTCCAGGTTTATAGGGACATCGCCAGCCCGGCCGTCCATCAATAGATAGAGCTGGGTGTCATCTGCATACTGATGACAACCCAGCCCATACCTCCGTGCAATCTGGGCAAGGGGGCGCATGAAGATGTTAAACAACATAGGGGAGAGGACTGCTCCCTGAGGTACCCCATAGTGAAGTGGGTGTCTCTGAGACAGCTCCCCCCCCCCAATTGCCACCCTTTGTCCCCGACCTTCAAGAAAGGAGGAGAGCCACTGTAAGGCTAGCCCCCGAATTCCTGCGTCGGCGAGGTTGGTAAAAGGAGTCCCCAGCTTGCTGGGGGGAAAGCGTAGAGGACTGCAGAAGGCAATGGCAAACCACCCCGTAAAAAGTCTGCCATGGAAACGCTGTGAAAGCAACGTCACCCCAGAGTCGGAAACGACTGGTGCTTGCACAGGGGACTACCTTTACCTTCACTGTGAATTGTATTTATAAGGATTGGACTGAGAATTCTTTTATGTGAATATTATTTCTATGGTTTTGCCTGTCCTTATTGTAATAAACTATGTATGCATTTTAGTAATTTTGGTCACAGTAACCTTGGGCTTATCATGTTGGTAATCTTTCTGCGGAGCCTGGCTGGTCTGGGTTCCACTTACAGGAAACTGCTGCCCACATTCCATACCTTCTCCCCCCAAAAAACAGCGGGAATACAGAGGCTATTTGCATCTGTGGCCTGATGAGTCCTCCTCACCCACATTTTAAACAGGATGTATTTCCTATTGGGAGTCACTGAATGTGCCCAAAGGCAAAATGCACCTCCCAGTCTTCCTCTACAAGTTCACTGGGGATTTTACATAAAAGCCAGTATGGAAATTGTGCTTTCAAGTGATCAGGGAAAAACAGAAAAAGGGAAAAGCAGAACCTTTTGAGGTCCTATTTGGAAGTGAACCTCTCCCATGAACACGCCAAAGTGTCCACCACACCACTGCTCCCTCAGGCCAACTCCCCCCCCCCCACACACCTCCCACAGCCATCACCTCTTACTGCCCTCAAGAAAACTCCTGGCAGTCAACTCATGTAACATACACCAGTGCTACAAGGAAGAAGCAACTTAGAGATGCAGCAAATAAATTTGCAAATAGTACCTACATACTGTAGCAAAGCATGGGTATCAAGCTATAAAATATTAACATGAAAATATTAAACTATTGAAATATATGGCTAGCGCCATATCACTAACAAAAACAACCCAAACATGTGGATTATATTCTAAAGGTCAGCCTAAACCATTTAGCCTTGCATGCCCTGTGGATACTAAACAAGTCCAGCAGGGCACAGGTGTCATTAAGAGAGTGCGGTGCATAGGGTAAAAAGGTAAATGTAGTCCCCCGTGCAAGCACCAGTCATTTCTGACTTTGGGGTGATGTCACATCACGTTTTCACAGCAGACTTTTTACGGGGTGGTTTGCTATTGCCTTCCCCAGTCATCTACGCTTTCCCCGCAGCAAGCTGGGTCCTCATTTTACCAACCTCAGAAGGATGGAAGGCTGAGTCAACCTTGAGCCGGCTACCTGAACTCAGCTTTCGCCGGGATTGAACTCAGATCATGAGCAGAGGTTAGGACTGCAGTACTGCAGCCTTACCACTCTGCACCATGGGGCTGCTTATTCCATAGGGTAGGGAGCCACAACTTAGAAGGCCTTTCCCCTAGTGACAGCAAACTATGGCATCCTGGGGCTGAACCCATATGAGGGGCCCCTAGATGAGACGATGACTGAAGGGAGGGCTGATGAGGAGAGGCTGAAGAGTCTGGGACTTCTCAGTTTAGAAAAGAGATGACTAAGAGGGACATGACAGAGGTTTATCAAAGTATGCATGGGGTGGAGAATGTTGACAAATATAACTTTTCCCTCTTTGTCCCCAAATACTAGGACTCAAGGGCATCCAATGAAGCAGACAGACAGGACATTCAGGATGAACAAAAGGAGATACTTACACAGCACTTGATTAAAATGTGGATTTGGCTGGTGAGAATGTAGTGACGGCCATAGAGTCACTGAGAATAGGTCTGTCGGTGGCTACTAGCCTTGTTAACATTCAGATACACTCAGCCTCTGAATCCTATTTCTAGAAGGCAAGCAGAGGAAGGCCTCAGCCTCTGTGCCTTGTTGTTGGACCTCAAGAGGAGTTGGATGACCCGTGTGAGACAAGATGCCAGATTAGATGGACTGCTACTCATCCAGCAGGGCTGTTCTGATGCTCCACATTTCCCAGAAGCTGCCGTGGAGGCCATTCCCAGATATCCCAGATGGCTTCTGGTGTTGTCTTCGCAGTGTAGGAATTGCATCACATTGGTTTCCACACTGCAAAGACAGCATCATGAGGTGCCTCTGGTTTGCAGTTGACGTCTACCTCGTTCTGCAATATATCTGCAGCCGTGTTGGTCTGAAACAACAGAACAAAGTTGGAGTCCAGAAGCACCTTTAAGACCAACAAAGTTTTATTCAGAATATAAACTTTTGTGTGCTAAAAGAATACTTCATAAGACAACAGTATGGGATGGAATTACCAGTCCTACATATATAATGGGCAGTGTACTAGTATGCAAAATAATGAAAATCGTTTTAGCAGATTAAAAGACCCCCAACTTGCTATTCATTTAATCTGCTAAAATAATTTTGATTGAATTATTGAGTTTAGTAGACTGCAAGAGTTCCACCCACCTCCTCCGAATCCGGGTATGTTTTCTAAGGCTCAGTGAAGGGTTATGGTCTGAGGCTAGGTTTCCCAATATAGTAGAAAGGGGTGGGTAGACCTACTCTCTGAAGGTCAGGTCTGCCAATGTAGTGGAAAATGGAGGGTAGACCTGTTCTCTGGAGTCCAGGTCTATCAATGGGGCAGACAGACTGTTCTCCAGCAGCGTGGTTTACTCCCATAGAGGACAACATATTTTGTAATGAAATTTGACTTGATTGTGTTTTCTGTTATATTTAAATTATTCTTAAAATATAGTTTAAATACAGTTTAAAAGAATACATTCTGAGATTTTCCCAATGTAATGGAAGTAATCTTCTAAAAAACTAATTTATGCAATAGTCCAATGTAGACGTGCTAACAACAGTATTGCAAGTGGCTTTTTTCGCTCCCCATAGTGGGGACACTTTGGTGGCTCCCTTGCTCTGCCTTTGAGGATGACTGCTGTGTTCTCCATGAACAGAGGAGGAAATGGCAGTGTGGGCAGCCACTGGGCATCTCTGCCCCCCTCAGCTGCCCCATGATGAGACTGTCCTGTAACTGTGCCCACAATTCAGAGACAATAAGAGGCTGCCCCGTTGCAAGCCACTGCACAGACACTGGACTGCAGCATATGTTGTAAGCAAAAACTATTTCTGTGCAGAAGGACATTGAAATATTTTTCCCCTGAAAGAGTTTTTTAAAAAGCAACAAATCTTGCACACTGGAGTTGCCGGCTCTGGCTTGGGGAATAGCTGGAGAGGCTGGGGGGAGGGCCTGGGGAGAGTGGGATGCAGGGAGGGAGGGGCCAGGGCCACCAGAGAGGCCATCTTCTCCAAAGGAACTGATCTTGGCCACCCAGAGATCATCTCTAACCGTGGGAGATCTCCAAGACCCACCTGGAGGTTGGCAACCCTACGCCACATAAACACATCTCAGCTTAGGCAGTTGCTGCAGTTTTGATTTTGTAATACCCAGCAACAGTCAACCCAAGTTGGGAATGCAGCAGAATTTGTACCCAGACAAGATGCTGTTCCTCTCCAAGCCTCTTGGGTCCTGCCTCGGAAATCAGAAACTGCTAAATGCCGATCTGCAGGAACAGACGGAATTGTTATTTTCGCTGCTTTCTCTTTGGCTCTTTTGGAAAGCATCCTAAATGCCGTACTTGATAAGTACGAAGGCCCCCCTATAAACAGACAGATGGTCTTAGAAGACACACTCACCTTCCCTGCTGCTAGGAGGAAGAGCTGAAGATTCTGGAGGGACTGCTCCATTTAGAAAAGAGACAACCAAGGAAGGCTTCTAAAATAGGGTGGGCAGAATTGACAAGGAACGATTTCTCTCTCTCTCCCAAAATACCAGAACTCAAGGGCATCAAGCAAAACCAATGGGCAGGAGGCAGATTCATGGAGATCAGTCTGAACGGCTCCTAGCCGTGGTGACGGAGGGGAACCTCCACGTTCAGAGGCGCTGTACCTCTGACTCGCAGAGCCAGGAAGCAACATCAGGGGAAGGCCTCAGCTTATATGTCCTGCTATTAGCTGTCCAGAGGAACTGGTGGGCTGCTGTGTGAGACAGGATGCTGGACTAGATGGACCACAGGTCTGATCCAGCAGGGTTCTTTTCATGTTTTGACACGTCATACACTTCCTGCAGCTCCATTCAAAATGAAGTTCCATACACAGAAGGCAGAAGACATTCTGCTTCTATTAGAAACTGACTTTCTGTATTGCAAGTATAAAAGAAATACATTCCTCGATGATTTTGCATATAAAAATAGAGAAAATAACACCTGAAAAGATTATCATAAATAATACAGCACTAAAGTCCACTATTTAAAGTTTAAAATAATTGAGAGAAAACTCAAAGTCCACATTGATCAAGAAAAAAATCAACATTTGCTTACATCATTAGTAGGAGCTGCGTTAAATAACCTTTAAAATATTAAGCAAACTATAGTAAGAATGCTTTCACTTTATAGGCATTCCCTCCCTTGCTTAAAACATATTTTGTTCTGTTTTTAGAAGTCACTTCATGTGCAAACTGCACACAAAGTGTGAAATGAATACTTTAGACAAAGAAATGTATGTGTCCATGCCAAATCTTTGTTTTCAGAATGAATTGCATGTGAATTTCAGGATCAAGCTAAAACTTATGGTGCCTCATATCCTGACAATGCATCTTAAGCAGCAGAGTTACGCCCTCTCGGCACAGTGGCTGAAGTGGGCTGGGCAGGGGGTGATTCTGCTCAGGCGGCACCCTTAGTTGCCTCTTGTGGGCTCACCGTGTTGCAAAGCAGCCTTTTAGCCTGCTGGAAAATGCAGGAAGGCGGTGGAAGGAGCCTTTGCTGACTGAGGCTGGCCATTAACCGCAATCCATTCCAGCCTTTTGAAACCACCAGGCAGCCTCATGGCTCACATTCCAGAGACTGGACAGGGCCTTAGCCTTGCTGATAACCACCACGTGTGGCTACCCTGGCCTCAATGAAAAGCCACTGGTTACTTATCTACAGTGACTATAATCAGTTTAGCAGACTGTTTAGCTTTAAAGCTGACACACTGTGTTTGCATGATCTGGATAAGGACCACAGTGCTGGGGAAGGGAGTGGCGGTCCTTCTCCCTGTCCCCTCCCCCTTCAGCCAGGTGGGGCAAATGACCAACATCCTCCCTTCTCTCTTGGGCCGAAAGGAGCAAGCAGAGGGGGGCAGTTGTGACCAAGGAGAGAGCGCAGCAAGAGGAGAGAGTTGTCCTCTATTCTACAGCACCACAGTTCTTGTTTATGTGTTGCGCCCCCCCCCCCCAGTTGTTTTTTAAGGCTGAGTTACACCTTTCGGGGTTCACTGAGGTCAATGGACTTGGAAGGACTTATCTGTGTTCAGGATGACTCTGCTGAGCATTGAGAAAGCACCAGAAGCTGGAAAGAACGCAAAGGTCACTCCTCTAGCAGGGATGTCCAGCCAAAGTGAGTGAAATGCTCCTCCCTCTCTGCCTCTACTCTCGGAAGGCTCAAGGTCTGTGCCGCCGAAGGCCTGGCCATCCTAAACTCCCACTAACCCCACCATGTTGCTGGCTCACCGAGCCCACAATCTCTACCCCAGGGGTGCACCTGCCAACACTTTTACTGGCACCCAACAAGTTTTTTAGAAAGTTGGCTTGTCCAGAGGGGCTTCCAGCCCAGCAGGGTTTGGGATTAATAGTGGGGGGGGGGGGGGGAGGAGATCTGATTTGCTGTGCAGATTCAAAGAGCCTTGTTTCAGCACAGGCTGCCACTGGACTGTTTACTTTATTCTCTTTCTCCTCTTTCCCTGTGCATGTCTAAAACTTAATTCTTCTTGTCTCTTGTATTTGAGCTTGCTGTGTGTGTGCCTGCCTCCCGCAGGGGCTATTCTATGGTTGGCTTCTCCACCTCCCAGAGTAGACACTTTGTGGTTGCACCACCGCCCTGTGTCGGAAGTCCCAAGGTGCCCACAGGCTCAAGAACAGTGGAGACCCGTGCTCCACACAAACCCAGACCCATAACAGAAACAGAGGGCAAGCAGCTCCACCTTCCTGAACTCCCAGCCTTTTCTTGGGCTCGCCCTGGGCTCCTGGAGCCCTTAGGAAGGCCACCTTTGGAAAAGTCAGTGACAGCACAGGGGCTCCTGGGTGCTCAGAAGGGGGGAGTGACGGGCTCTGACGGGACTTCTTGAACCCCAGCATTTTCAGCAGGAAAGTTCCAAAATGCACATTTACAATTTATCCAGAGACTTCTGCCCCTCTTCTCTCCCCAACGAGGCCCCAAAGTGGCTACCAACATCTTTCTCCCATCCCCATTGGACTGGCCAAGGTCACCCAGCCAGCTTCCACAGCACAGGAGGGATCTGAACCCGAGTCTCCCAGAGAGCTCGACACTCCAACCACTATGCCACTGCTCCCGTGTGCGAAAAGCACAAGACACAACAGTCAGGATTGTGGATCTAATATCACTGCCTTGGGGACCACCTTGAACTGAATGGAAAGACAGCACAGACATTTTTAAAGAAATAAAACAGATAAAATAGTAGGAAATACATTTTAAAAACAAATAAAATAGTAGGAAAAGGTAATGGTGCTTTATTCAATTTTCGTAACCAAACTATCAATTTTCTGCTCATACAAGGGAGTCAGAGCAGCCCGGGGGGGGGCAGTCAGCAGGGGAGGGCTCATTTCTTTGTATCCTCCTTCCCTTGTAGTTCAAGGCGGGGGATATAATAGTTAGAAACATTTTCAATCAAAGCCAAAAAAAGACCCCCAGCCTCCTGCATGAGCTTTCTTGTGACATCCCCTCAATGGGGAATGGGATGCTGGGCTGAACAGACCACTGCTCTGCTCCTGCACGGCCACTCCTACGGGTTCATGCTCAACACCTCCGCAGAGAGCAAACGTTCACCTAATCAAACATGCTCAGCTTTCTGGCAGAGTTGCCAGCTCTGGGTAGGTAAATTCCTGGAGATGTTGGAGGCAGAGTCTTGGGGGGGGGGGGGGGACACCTCAGCAGTGTATGGAGAGGAGTTATACTTCTGGGCAATCCTCAGGCACCACCTGGAGGCTGGAAACATTACTTTTTCCTCATTCACTTCCCCCTCATTTTAGCTTGGCTTCAATTCTGTTCTCTGCACAAAACGAACACTAAGCCAGGAGATGGCAGCTCCTCTCTTTGAGGCAGCTTCCAAATCCCTCAGAAGGCTGCAGCCCCCTTTGGTAGCAGGGTTTCTGGGGGCCACCTGGTGCTTCTGGTGCCAACACCCTAGGCCTTTGTAGCAGGTTGAGGTCCCCGCCCCAGCCCTGCAATTGTCAAGAAACACTCCATCTTGTTCCTCTTGCCAGATGTATCCACCTATTCAATATGGTGCTTGTGCTAGCTATGCTGCTTTGATGTAGTTGCCGCTTGTTGCTTGTCAGAAGGGAGGATGGTATGTCTGGGAGCTGGCTAGTTGCTATGTAACCAAAGCCATGAACAGGAGGAGATGCGACCCAAGAACTGATAACGACACCTGCGGGGATGAGAGCTTAATAGAAACCCCGCGCAAAACCCCCGCTTTAGCTTGGTGCGCTTTGCCTTGAATTGTAATGGTCAGGGCAAAGGTTTATAAGTTGGAGGAACTGGCGGGCTTGTCAGTTCTGACAACGCGTGTGTATGCCCATGAAGCTGAAATAAAGATCTTGAACTATACTCGTCTTTTCCTTGGCTCTGGGTCTGACATTGTCAGAACTCACTACTCCCCTGGCCTAGCCTAATCCCAGATCCACGATGGCTGGTGAACAGGACCAGGCTACAGGGATTACCAAGACGGACGTGGAGGAAGAACCGAAGCCCGAAGGGCCGCATAACAGTGCGGAGAAAGGACTGTAACAGTGTGGTCACTGAAAGGACTGTAACAGTGCGGTCCCCGGTCACTGTAACAGTGCGGAGAAAGCACTGGAGCTCCATGGATTTCCGGGAGAGTACTATCGGAGATCTGAGAGAGGAACCCCCACAATACAATTGACTCTCAGGGCTGCAATGCTCTTATACCCGTGGGGATTCCAGGGCGACGAGAGTCAGGGAGAGGATCCCCGGGCTGGTGGGTCTGGGGACATGACCGCTGAGTGGATGCAAGAAGCCTTAGCCGTCCAAAGCGGTCAACTTCGTGAGGAAATGCAAGCCATGCACACCTTCATGATCCAAGAAATGCAGAACCTCGCCCAGCAAGTGTCGGCGATGGGGGAGCGGATCGCAGCTGCCCCCCCCTGCAACCAGCCCCGGGGGGTAAAAGACCACTGATTCCCGCTGGGGGGGAGCACCTGCCGGGGGAGACCCACCTGCAGGGGGCGACCCAGAATCTTAACCCCAACCTGGCCCAGAGGAACCAGCGCCGGTACCGGGGGGGGGGGGGCCTCGAGTGAGGCAAAATTTGTTGGAGGAACTGGCGGGCTTGTCAGTTCTGACAACGCGTGTGTATGCCCATGAAGCTGAAATAAAGATCTTGAACTATACTTGTCTTTTCCTGGGCTCTGGGTCTGACAGCAATGAGTCGGCCAGCGGGCTTTTTGGGTGGAGATATGCGGCCTGCTGCTCTGCCCAGGGCCGAGTCCAGACAGCAGCCTCTTGGGAGGATTCCTTTCCACATTCAGCTGAAAGCGGCATTGAAAGAGGGATGCCACACAGCAGCTGCTGCACCACTACATGCCTCAGAAGAACCTGGCAATGCCGAAAGAGCCTCCTGTTACGTTCCCTTGGAAGGAAGCCACATCTTGCATAGGTCTTGCTGCTCCCTGGAACAGCTGCTTTACGCTGTGTCTGCTTGTCCAAGTTCATTAATTACTTCTGGTTCACTAAGAATGCCACTGCTGCTGCTTGACATTCCTGACTAGGTCTGAGTTTTTTTAAATACTCCCCCCCCCAAAAAAAATAGATCCACTAAGATCCCCCCCAAGCGAGACAGTATACAGAGAATCAGAAGTGACTTTAAAAAAACAGGCAGCCACAGAGGATTTAAAAGGATGCACCAGAGTGGGGCAGTAGTCCAGTGTGTCATATTAGAGAGCCAGGTTCGAATTCCCATTCATGCTATGGAAGCTTGCTGGGCAACCTTGGGCCAGTCGCTCTCTCAGCCTGGCCTACCTCCTAGGGTTGCTGTGAGGAGAAGGGTGTGAGCCGCTTTGGGTCCCCCATGAGGGAGAAAGCGGAGGTAGGGGGTATAAATCAATGTGGCAGTCAGTCCAGCCTGCAGACCAGACGGCTTCTGCTGCTGCAATTCTTTTCTTTAATTCCTTCATTCGTACCCACCTTTCTCCTAGCAAGGGACCCAAAGCAGCTCACGTCATTCCTTCTCCTTTTTTATCTTCAGAGCAACCCAGTGCAGCAGGTGAGGCTGAGACTGGCCCAAGGTCACCAGCAGCTTCCAGGACAGAGCGGGGATTTGAACCTGGCTCTCCTGGATCCTAGTCCAACACTGAAACCAATACACTGTGCAGGCTTTGGTAATAAGTGTTCCAAGAGACAGAGGGGGAAAAACACACCGCAAACTAGATCCACACAAAGGCAGGCAACCATCAGAGAAGACTGGAATGTTTACGACATCATCCGGTGCCTCCACAAAACCGGGCGGGGGGGGGGTGGAGTGCGGCAGTTTCAGACCAAGCTGTTGCACCCTCCCACTCCCAGGAAGAGCTCTGCCCTCTGCAGCTCCACAGTGGCACTCTCCCTTCAAGCAGGGGAACCAGCTGCTGCTTCTGAGTGCTACATTCACTTTTTCCCAAGCCTACGTCGTGTTTGTATTAGATTCTCCTTGTTATGCAGTTGGGCAGAAAAGCAGGATCCAATGTAGGAGACAGCAGAGAGCTGCCCGTCTTTTAAAGCCTAGCCATCGAAACCAGTGGCTCCTCCTTGGTCCCCCTATAGAGCTAATAAGTGCACTTCACAACTGACAGGGGCAGTAACCAAGGACACAGGAGAATAAATATCACACTCAGTACCATCACATTAAGGACTTCCCAGCAAAAAAATTGAAACATGACAAAGGCAGAAACAAAGTGAAGAGAGTTTCTCAAAACATGGTCTGACTAGAAGATTGTTTCCACCAGATTCCAGCACTTTGCAAAGGCATAAACTTGGGAGTGCCACTTGCCAGCATGGTGCAATAGCCTGGCCAATCATAAACAAGTGGCAACCTGGGCAAAAGGGCCCCCTCTTGTCTCCTTGCTTCTTGGTGCCCCCAAGTAATCCCCCACCCCCTTTCGGGACCACTAGTTTAAGCAAATATCTTCATCCCACATGAAGCATAAACCAGTTTGAACTGCTCTGTGCTGCATTCTTCCCTGCAAACTATAACTTGCACAACAGAACATTTCCCAGCACTTAAAAGTGAAGAACCAAGAGTGACTCTGCAGGACCGATTTTTAAGACAAACCCCAGACCTTGTTCTCTTTGCCCACCACATCACACAGCCTCGGAGAGTCCTTCAGACTCCCTTGCAGCAGAGGGCTGGGGCTGAGTAAAAGGCTATTGTGTAACTCACAGCTCTGCTTTTCCTAACTACATCAAAAATGTTAGAGCCAGGCCCCTGTTCAAGACTGTCACAGCAATCGCTGGTTCTGAAAGTTCTTTAAGGCACCCCCTGCTTCATGATTCAGTCCCAAGATGAAGCCATGTTCACTCAACACCTTTTTATTGCATCCAGTGTCAATGTAATTAGTCTCATAAAAATGGATGCGTTCATTTTTTTAAAAACGGTATTTTTCACATCAGAATTTAATACAGAAGTATTTGAAGATTTTTTTTTATCTTGAAAACTGAAAGAATACTGTCAGATTTGCAAATAGAGCTCTTCATTAATTATCACATTTTTATCCTGCATCTTCTCCTCTGATCCTCCCGTTTTTTAGTGGGCTTTGGACCTCATCCTGGTGGGATTCTGGGAAAAAAGATCTGCCAGTCTTGTTTGTCGAAAACTGGGCAAGCCCCAAAGCATTCTTCGCAGGTTTGGGCCAGGAAACGGCATGGCCTCATCGCTTATTGGGCCACCAGGGAATCAGCCACCACACTGACCTGCATGAAGGTGTCGCAGGAAAGAAGTTTAGGAGCCAATACTGGTTAAATATACACAGCAATAAGGTTAGATCCTTCCACTGAGCTGGGGGCAAGGGTTCCTGTCATGGACTGGTGCTTCCAATTAGTGTTAGCACCTTGGAAGGAAAAGAATCTTGACTGTTTCAAACACTGAACACACCATTGACTGTCATTGTTGGTATGGCCCCCACCCTGGATGAGACTCTAGACCATGGCCCGGGGGCCAAATCAGGCCTCCGGAGGGCTCCTATCAGGCCCCAGAGCAACTGGCTCTTGTCTGCTTCCTTCTACATCTCAGCTCGCTTTGCAAGGCTTGCTCAATCACACAGGTGCTACAGAGCAAAGCCTTGATTTTCTCCATTGGTTGAGGCTCCTCCCCCTCCTGGGGAGGGAGGGAGAGCCACAGCTTCCTTTGCCCAGTTCCCTGGATCCCATGGGAAAGATACAAAGAAAGCACCTTTAAGGTCAACAAGTGCTAATGTTTTAAGTTTTGGGGGTTTTGCCTTTAAAAAAAAAAACTTTACTCATGTTTGCATGCATCCTTTAAAATTTTATCTCTGCTGCCTAATCTTAAATAGGTACACACACGGCCTGGTCCAGCGTAGCGTAGCCCGGCCCAACAAGGTCTCATTTATGTCAGATCTGGTCCTCATAACAAATAAGTTCAACACCCCTGTTCTAGATGATTCCCTGCACTATCCATACACCCCCCCCCCTTAAAATGGCCTGTTAGAAGGAAGGTCTGTGGTTAAATCCACACTAAGCACATTCACCAGCAATACTCCCTCTAAACTGTGGTCTTGTGAGAAAAATTCTTTGTGAGTTACTGGCATTAAAGCTGTGAGTTTGCTCTGGGGCCATTTTTCCTGAGCGAAGACAAAAATGTGTGAGCCAGAGGCTAAAAAAACTATGAGCTAGCTCACACTAACTCAGTGCTCACCAGAACTGAAAGAACAAAATGGGCTTCTGATTTTGAAGCCCAGTCCGCACTGCTCCTGTGAATCTCAGAAACCCTAAATGACTTGCCAATCTACTTGCTCCAGTGGCAGGGTCATTAAATTTTAAGGTTTTATTACAAGGAGCCCCAGGCCCCAAAGGCATGATGGGGAAGTCATCATAAACATAGGAAAAAAGAAGCAAGGAAGACGACGACCGGGACTCCCAAAGGCCCGCAAACCTCTCCAAGCAGGCCAAGTCTCACAGCTACATCGTTGCTGACAACGGAAGAATGTCTTTCCAGGGTGGTAGAAATGCCGCAGACAGGAATAAGCCCAAACATGCCAACAACAGAGCTAGACCTTCAAGCCTCAGAGCAGAAAACAGAGTCCTGATATTCTTTCCCTTCATCTGAGCAGAGCGAAGTTTAAATGCAACCAGCACTGACTTCTGGGCAAAGAAGTTGCAAACACAGAGTAAAATCAGAATATCAGACTAGCCAGGGTTTTATTCCCAAGAAGCTTAGTGGGCGATTCTTGGCCAGCCATCCTTTCTCAGCCTAACTTACCTCATGACAATGTTGTGAGGATAAAATGGAGGAAGGGAACACCACAAATGCCTCCCTGAGCTCCTCTGGAGAAAACACAGAATTAAGATGTGATAAAAGGCAGAAATATGAGCAACTGCTTTAAAAAAAAATGACCAACTGCTAAGCAATGACTACCCAGGGGAACAGCTGCAGCTGGTTTTGCTCAAAATGCAAGGCTTTTGTAGGCAAGGGCCATCGTCACTGCTTAAGGCAACAATCTTCAGACACCAGCTATCACAGCTATATCCTTGCATCTGGCTGCCTGCATCCGTTATGCAGGGACTGATTCTGCCCTTGGAAGTCTCCATCTAATTGCAGCTGCTTAATAAAACTCAGCATTGGCTGTTTGCCAGCAGAAAGACAGCTTGGAAAACCTGCACACATCAGGACCATGGAGGTCCTTTTGCAAGCAGAATAGCTTTGTTACTGAGTCAACGGCTATTTTGTGATTACAGCTTCCAGTGCCTGTTCTTTCTCTCCATTGGAAGGAGTCCAAAGGGATTACACTGAATGCTGCTCTGCAGGCAGAGTATTGTTTTCATCTTGGCAGAAGAAAGTTTCTTTGGCAGGAGAGATGCTACAAATTCACAGCTCTGCAAACACATTCTCCTTCTACAGAGCCAGCCCCAGCCCAAGGGATACACGCACAATTCAGTCTTCCAGACCTCCATTTTAATAGTATAGGAACAGGAAATAATCGTATGACGCACTTGCCACGCATGATCCAACTAGCCTGTTTTACCCAACAAGGGAAAGGCCAGTGAGTTGTTGATCATGAGACAAAAACAGAGGGGTAGAGGGGCATTCGCCTCCATCAGGCACTCCTGCCTCTGGGTGCAGCTTGGGAGCAGAGGCAGGGCAGAGCAGGGCGAGATAATGGACTTCACTGGAGAGTGCAGGAGCCAGTCATAGGAAAGGGAAGGAACGTGGCAGCACAACCCTGTCCCTCTTTCCACTGAGGCCCTGGGAGCACTCCTTGGGGATTGGACTAGATGGAGGGAAGCAGCCGGTCTGGGTCTGGGCATTGCCTTATTCAACACAGCACTTATTTCAGATTTTTCAGGAGCTCTATGTCTGCAAAGACTGCATCCAGGCAAACAACGCAGGACCCAGGTGAGAATGGATTCTTTGCAGAAGTAGATATGGGTACATAACTAGCAAAGTCTTCTGTGGACTGCTAATTTGTTAAGTGGTTTGCAACAACAAGTTACACACCACACTATTATCAATTATTCCACTTTTCCTCCCCTTCTTCCAAGCTGTATTAAATTTTCCAAGAATGCAGCTTGCAAAATAACCAGTACACCAACACCTTTTTGTACATTTATTTAATATAAAAGGTTCAATATATATAATCAGGCATTTAAGCAATGCATACATTCTTTGTATCTGCAAGAACAGATAAACAGAAGGCGAAAGCGAAATGGGAACGCCTCATCTTTGGTAGTTTACCTAGCATCAACCCTTGCAATGGCAAAGAGTTACAGAATACTTAAAATAGCCTAGGTTTGTTAGATGTTCACATATTAAAGAAGTTTGTCAGGCAGGAATACAGTGGCTGGATTTCAAAGGTGTTGAAAACTTTTCCTTTAAAAATCCCACAAGATAAAAACTTAACCTTTCACACTGCTGCAAAGTTAAGGCCTTCTTGAAGATAATGTGCCTGCTTCTTAAATCAATGTACAAGTCCTGTGCTCCCCCCGCCCCTTTCAACTCACTTGCCCTTTCCTTACACTCTGTGGGCCAATCAGTCCTGCAGACGCAGTAAGATGTCTGCACAGAGGCCAGTATTTTCAAGCTCAGCGCTGAAGCAACCAAGCTTTGTCAACATCAGCCCAAGTGTCTCTCTCCTGCTTCCAGAGCTGTCATTCCACTTTACAAAGCACCATATAGTGTCTGGAGGCTCCAGAGACACAATATATACACACACACAACACTATATACTACATCAGAAAAAGCATTCACAAAAGTTACACATAGACAGCACAGGGTAGCTTATGTCTAATTATGTACAGGTGTTTCACAGTTGGCAAGTTAAAAAAGTTGTCTCAATACTTCTACCTCTTCCTTTTCTATAAATAACTTCTTTAAAATCTCCACATGGAGAGAGTTCAGGACCTTTTTTTGATTTTTTTAAAATGAAAAAATTATCAAATACAGTTCAAAGCCTGTGATGTTCTAAAGCACAAAGGCTATGGAGAGTTTGGTATCAGATTCAGATGCCACCCCTTTCCTTTCTAAGAACGGTAGGAAAGAAAAGCCACCACTGTGGAAGGAATGGGCAAGGCCTCGACGTGACTGGTGGGCATCACTCTCCTGATCGCCATGCGACACAAGTGCTGGAGGCTGGAGACATGCCTGGGAGTGGCCCAGAAGTACACACTTCCCTCTTGCGTTCTGCACACAAAGTAAACAAAAACACACAGAATGATAAACATTTTGAGCACAGAGCGACTCACGTGTCCCGTCCTTACAAGTTAATTAGTTTGTTTCATTTCATTCTGCATTGCTTTGATGCTCCTTCCATTCTGCTGTTGTAGGTCAAAAATATCTCATGTTATCTAAGTGAACCAATTTCTCTTTTGACGGCACCTTGTTTTATGCCAGATGTTTGCAACATTTTCTTCCCCTTTTTTCTGAGTATTTAGCCAAGTTCAATAGATGTACACTTCTACCCATCTGAGGAAGTGAACTCTGACCCACAAAAGTTTAAATGAAAATACATCTTGTTAGGTTTTGAGGTGCTACTAGACTCCTGGGTAATTCATCTCAAGCAAAGTGGATGAACAGGGCTGCTGCCCTGGATTGCCATCTTCCCACTGACCAATGGACGTCCCACAGCACCTTCTGTCCCCGCCAAAGAGCTTGGAACTGGCACCACAAGGTCATCAGCTGCCTGGGCTCAAGCAGGCAGTGGAGCTACTAGGAGGGGTCCTTGCCAAGCAGTGACCCCAACCAGCTTAGCTGGCCAGCTGTTTGCCTTCTCATAAGGCACCCTTGGCATCTCCTCTTCTACTGTTCAGAATGGTGGGCAGAAAAGGAAGTACTTGGGCTAAGATAAAGATCACTGTGTTTTGTTTTTTTAAATCAGAAAAGAAATCTTAACATGTTCCTGGTTTGTTTCACCTTGCCATTTGCTAATTCATATATTTTGCATACATTGCTACTGGTAAAACAAAACTGCAGTATTTTGGTCCACAGTTATGCCCCAATTAATTCTCCATAACCTACTTTGGGGGCTCTTTTATGCTAAAAAACAGCACATGAATTACTAGCTGTGTCCTTGGAAGCTCAACAGAACTGTATTGGAGAGGATGCCTAAACTGGAGCTCCCAACTAAAACACTGTTTAAAAACAGGAAAGAAACCACCACTTACCCAGCAGCTAAAACACTCCCATCAGTAGAGAAGGCACAGCAAAGTCCATTGCTTAACGGTGCAACTTGCACAGGATAATCTTCATCGATTCTCCAGAATCGCACCATCCTGCGGGAACAGAACCTGCACGTTAAGCTGCTTGCTGCTCATGCTGCCCTACCCTTTCTATCACCAAATCCACATTTCATTCTAACTGGAATAACCACAACAGTTGTCAGCTTGTACAATACCCTGGTCAACTAAGGGGGCTTACAAAGTAGATCAACCTCTGACATTCTCTCCAGAAAGCCTATTCTGGATTCTCCCTCTTTCGAGGACCAGGTGGGCAGGGAGATCACAGACAGGTTCTTTTTTGTGGTGGAACTCCAACTGTGAAGCCCAGAACTGTTGTTCTCCTTCCAGGCTTTTGTTTTGTTTGCCATCTTTATCATTTTATAAAGATGTTAAGTTAGGTTCAAAGTTCCTCAACATTGAACAAGAGAATATTTTAAATAATCAATAAAGCAAATCAATATTTTGAATCAGTAGAGCAAAGCAAATCTTTTGGCTGAAACAGCTCATCCAAAGCTTTAATTTAATGTAACGTAAGGGGGAAGCAGGAAGTTTTCAACTGTGGTCTGACTGGTACAACATGGGGTCAAACTGGACACTGGACCCACGAACATCCTTGTGTCTAATTGGCCCACAGTGCACCAGGGCTCAGCAGGGACCCCAAGTCCAAGACAGCCATGCAGCAGTAACAAAACCATCCCTGCCTTACAAAGACTCAGGAATAATAACTGAATAATAACTGAAAAGTACTTCAACTTGGCAAATGAAAGCATTTCCTAACTGCAAGTATGGATGAAATAAATTAATGGAAAATAAAAAGTTCTGGCAGTCTGTGTGCATCTCACAACCAAGGTTTATAAAGCCACGCATGGTATACAAGAAACAGATAAATACTCCTCCTTCTACCACACCAGAATGCAGGCACACCCAGTGAAACTGACTAGCAACAGCAGCAGGACAAGCAATTAGCTTATGAATCAGCCACAAGATGCACTAATGGGCACTAACTAAGATGGCTTTAAAAAACAGGACTGACAAAAACCAAAGGAGGAAAGGTTAATTAAAGGCTGTTAGGGTGGCTAAGGGATGTTGTTGTGCTGCAAAGTGGTACACCTCAACACCAGCTGCTGGAGCAAAGCAAGGGGGACAAAACATGCAGAGACTAAGTTCTTAAACCTAAGCCACTAAGCCCCAGCCCTCTCACTGCCATGGAATTCTTCAGAGGAGAAACAAGGATGAGGCAAACACAATTCCTTTCTACCAGTTTATGAAAAGCCAGCTTTAACTGAAGCCTAGAGCCTGTCTTTTAAAAACAGAGTCAGGTCTCTGAGAACCATGCCGCAAGCTCCTCAGCAAAAGGTACGCCTTTCTCATGACTTGTGACAGGATGCATTTCACAAAATCAACAGCTGCTTGTACCTCAGCTAGAATGCCTCAAGTTCAATCACTGGATTGCCCAGCAATGCAACATTGTGTAGGCCAGCTCCCTAGATCAAGGGCTGCTGGGAGTTGAGGTCAAAGAACTCCACTCATGGATGTCAGATGAAGTCAACTGTGACTTCTGCTTGGGAACAGCTCACCAGCCAAACCATGCCAGAACTGCAAGAGCCTTTATTACAACAACTCATCAACCTACCTGTGAAAGCAGTGGTACATACACAACAATGTTATGTGGCTCAAAATGGACCGAGGCCACAGTGGACACCAACAGATTACAACTAGAAACCAGAGACCCTGCTGTATGTTGGCATCAAGTTGTCAGCAATGATTATTACTCAATAAATGTTAAGGAAAAAATCTCTCTACCCAAGACACTGGACAACTGCCACCAGTCTGACTGAACAAGGGGGTCACAGTGGTCTGATTTAGTACAGGAAATGTTCCTTGCAGTGACATATGCACATTTTACAATTAAGAGATAAATTAGTATTTCTGATAAAGGCCCCAGAATACTTGCAACTCCTTTTAATCAAAACTTTGGCCTATTTACTGATAGTCCATCTTTTTCACAGACCCACAAGGATTACAGAATTTGAAAAAAAAAATGCAGAAGCTAGATGATACTTACAAACAGTGTAGTAAATCCTATTTCCTTTAGGAAACCCTGCCCTCCCCAACAAATCCATAGTTAATATAAACCCCCCCATTTCTGGCATTCCTTGTAGGTCTCCCATCCAAATACTAGCCAGAGCTCGTCGACTAGAACCCTACTCCCAACTAATCCCTTTCCCTCATCTGTTTATTAAAACAATTGTTGTTGGGCATTTGAAGAGATACCCACTTATTTTTTCCTACCAGCAAGACCCAGAAGACCCTTAACCATACATACTTATCATCGGCAACAGATGCAATGTGAAGCCCATCGTGGCTAAAAGATACAGCTCTGACCCATCGGTCATTTGCTCCCCCAGCAAATATCGGAGAAGGTGCAGGAAACAGGTGCCTGAGGATAAAAAGAACATCGTCACTTTACAGAACTGCTACAAGCATTTTCTTTTCGTTTAATCATTAGCTAAGCAAAAATCAGACTGAGCTACCAAGAACACAGAGAGAGGCATGCAGAACTCTATCTCCATAAACTGTCAGAGTTACAGTCTGACATTTATAAGCACATGGCACTGCCACATAGGTCAGTGTAAATGCCTTGCATGCAGAAGCCCCCACGCTGAAGCCCTAGGAATTCAGAAAAGCATGACATAGCTGTTAAGGGGCCAGACAGGGTTGTGAGGACAAAATAGAGGAGAGGAGAATGATGTAAGCTACCCTGAACTTCTTGAATGAAGTACATGACAGGCTTGGAAATGAGCCCACAATAGACATACAAGCCCAGTAGTCCTAGTACACTACTTCAAAGCCTAGCTGTAGAAGATCAATTTTTTTCCCTTAAGAAGACTGCAGGTAGCTGGGTCAGAGAAGGGCTCCTGAAATGCCCTGCTCCCACATAGCACACAACACTCTTAAAGGGACACAAAACAAACAAAATCAAAACCACCCTGAGGAAAAAATCTAGTTATATAGTTGTACCGCAATGTTTTCATATATTTCAAAAGGAAATTTCTATAAACCATATTCTCTTAACAAACAGTAATAAATATACAGAACTTCAAAGTGCCTCTCAAAGTCTAAGAAAATCCTGAAAGTCTAGTGTAACAATGTGGTTGGGACAGTGGGCTAGTTCTCCAAGCCATTTCCAAAACTCCTCATCAGCAAACCATATCCTCACACTTAATAGTCCACAGGAGTTTTATTTCACAATCACAATTGTTCTGTTGGGAGTTATTTCTAAGAAGCCAGTTGTGTTAGTTCGCTAAAGTCGCAACCAGCAACACAAACTTCTTAAGTAATCAGCTGTACCCAGATAATTTTATTTTTATCAGATTTCTATCCCACCCTCCCCTAACGGGCTCAGGGCAGCTGTCCTCCCAGTCAGAACAATGCAGGTCTTCCAGTCCCAACCAGAATGATTTCTCTCAACTTGAAGGTGACGATGCATCACTGAAGAGAAGCCTCATGGAGGTCAAACTCCAGAACTGCTCCACCCCCTGGCCTTGATCCTGACCCAGGTATACATGTGCCCATTCACATTCAATGACTCACCCAAACTCCATCAAAACGACTCCAATATAGGGATCCCAGACACAAATGCGAGTGTCATATGATGCAGTAGCCAGCAAAGCTCCATCAGGAGAGAACTCACAAGCTACAACATCATTGTGATGGCCTTCCAGTTTCCGGATGAGGGCGTATTTATCCATATCCCAAAGCAACACCTGCAATTAAAAAAGGGAATGTTATATCTCTGCTCGTGCACACTAAACAGCCTTTCAAGCAGCCTTCCCCTCCCACCACAAACTTTGGTACTTGGTCTTATTTAGTCTTATTTAGAAATACAGTTAAAGCCAAGCATTAAGAATTACTACAATTAAGATATATATGCTCAGTGTCATACTTGATTTAAATTATAATAAAGCATACATGCAAATGCTAACTTGTTAAGTGTTAAATTTTACAAAATAAGCCAATATATGAAGACAATGTCAATGGGATTTTAACCATGTAATCTATGAGCCCCCTCTATTAATTTTAGTTATTTTTAACTACAAATATAAAAGAAATAGGGTTAAATATATTACATTTGCCCATCGGTTTTTTTGCCAATTATCTACCAAATTTTAAAGAAATATACAGACAGAAAAAAATTGTAAGGTTAACATATTGTTACTCCCGTGGCATCCCCTGTGAGTTTAAGATCACTTGTTTACAATAGGCTTGGATCGCCGTCAGCCTAGGAAGAGAAACAGATACTGCAAGCAAAGAAGAATTGTCACAGCCAAATGACAAGTCTTTGGCAAAAACAGAAACTAAATCATGTTACTAAAATTTTACACTTTTTAACTTAATTCTACATACATAAATAATATATATACACACACATATAAACATTACATTAATTTACCAGGGTTTTAACATAAAAGTCTTAGTAAATCAGCCAATTTACAAATGCAGGCATGGCTTCAGCACAATTCACATGCAGCCGTACACTTTAAACGATACTGCATTGGTTTAAAGCATGTGCAAGAAAATGAACATTCCACTAAATGTGTGTCACAGTATCAGCAAAGCTTTATAGATTATAAAAAACTGGTTTGCACTTTAAGTGCCTTTCTGGCATAGAATTCTAAGCATTTAAGTTTTAAAATATTATAAGCCACCCTGAGCCTCAACAATAAGCAGAGCTGTTAGATATACATTTTTAAAAAGACTCTGCAAACATGATGTGTAAAACAACTTAGGATTTCACCAGAGCAGTATTAGTGGCTTCCCTTAACTGTAACAAAATTCTGTTAAAGTCAGTTATATAGTCTGACTTGGCTCAGCTTGTTAAAAAGACTCCAGCATTCCATATGAATGAACAGTATATGTTATTTAAAAGGAGTCAATGAGATTTCACTAATGTGAAAATAAAAAAGAAAAGAAAGGAAAAAAGCAGAAAGTGGACATCAACCAGCACCTGCGTACGTACAGTACACCCTGCAGCCGAACGCAAGGGTTACTTCGTCCTATGGTAAAGCTCGCCCCCAGCCTGGTAGCCAGAGATGCCACTCTTTCTGCCCAGCTAAACACCATTGTGCGCTTGTGTGAGTGGTGTCAGCTTACCCTCAATCACACCAATATTGCTGCCACCACCTGTGACAGGGAAAGCAAGAAGCTTATGGAAAACACACAGCCTAAAAGAGCAATGCATACATCCATATCTGTTCTATTTTGCAAAGGATTTCACTGATATTTCTCCTTCTCATCTACATCTCCCCCCTAAACCTGGCAATATTTTTTTTAAAACCAAATTAACTCTAATAGCTCCTTTTATGGTAATGCTCACTGCTAGCCCCCAGAGGATGGACAACTTGTTGAGCACTGAAGGCCACCTCAGGATAAGGACAGCAGTAAGGGCAAGGCAGTTTTTTTGTACAGTTTTCCCCCCATGAACGAGGGTTGGGCATTTAAGCCACGATACACAGATTTGCCACTTTGTCCTCAAATGTTAAAAAAGAAAAGTTGGAGCCAATTCTTTGTGTGGGGAGGGGAGAACTAGATACAGAAATCTGGCAATGTTTGTTTAATCTCCATCCCTCACCTATGATACGTCAGCAATTCCATCATTACAGTTTCAGGTACCATTGTAACCGTGACAACTAGAAACTTTCTCCTTCAAAATGTTTACAATTCTAAAAGAACTCAACTCCACACAAATATGCCTCAGCGAATACAAGTTGCCCACCCTTATATTACCCCTAACTGGAGTTCAGTACTATACCAAAAAGATGCAAGTCAATCTTATACACGTTGAGTCAGAAATAAACCCCACTGATTTCAAAGCCAACTTATCTCTAAGCATGCAAAGGACTGCAGTCTTAAAATTAACTGGCTTCCCTCCCACTTCTTTACACCTTACTGTGACTATCAGCTTACTTTAATGGCGCAGCTTTCACCTGCATAGCAGGGCACAGAATGCAATTCTACACAAGTCCAACAGGATGCTGCTCTTCTTTCTAGAGATTTTACACTCAAGGGCTGCTTTGTAACTCTTGATTGATCCAAGAGTGGCATTTTACATAACGTTTACCAGCCCACAGAACTGATTTCGAAAAATGAAATTTTTGAAGTGCACATGGCAAGAAAACATGAAAAAAGTCAGGAGCCACAAAGTAGTACCACAACACCTCCCTTCAAAACATTATTGCTTGCTTTAATATTCAAAAGTAATTGAACAGATGGAGATATGCACAACCATTTTGTATCAACGGATTCATTCAAGTTCTTGAAACTGAAAAGCAGCACAAGGCTCAGATCAGGGACTGACAACTGAACAAGGCTTTATGCTAATTTACTGTCATCTTTTCTTCATCATGCAATTTCCTTGCATCATCACCACCATAACAGCGTGACACTGAGCACAAGCTGGCTATTATTTTAAGATTCCAAATGATTCTGTTCAGTAATATGCCAGGCAGAGAACATGAAACTTTGATACCTACTGTTTTACTGGCGCCCACCGAGCAGAGAATGGAAGAGTCTGGAGAAAAAGCACAGCTATAAACCCAGTTTGGGTGTCCTCTTAATACTTTCGTCATATTTCCTAGGAGGAGGAAATAAAGAGAGTGACAGGTCAGATTGACAAGTAAGAGCACTGCTGATGCTATCAAGCAGTACAAAAGGGAATTGCTGCCTATCCTAACCTTGCTTGGAAACAAAGGTTTGTTAGGCAAGAATAAGCAAACATGCATCATCGAGATGGAAAACGATGGGGACAAAAATCAAAGAATTCGTGCAGCTGTTTTGGTAAGTGACTTGATGCCTTGGGAGCCTAAAGCGTGAAAAGGCCCATCTTAAAACATACGGGTGAATCAGGGCTTGCATATAGATGAATGGATAAGAAAAACCAGGATCTGCGATGCTTCTCTGCACACTCTATTTGAACTTGCAATATGAAACAGTTAACAAGAAAATAAACCCTGGAGTGTCCTTTCACAGGCCCACTGGTTCCACCACAAAGCCTGAGACAATTACTTACCATCATCTTTTAGGTCCCACACTCTCAGTGTTTTGTCTCTTGAGGCAGACACTAGTATGAGACTCCCATCAGGGGCAAAAGTTAAATCTCTGACAACTTCAGTATGGTCCATTAAGTTAAGGAGGAGCTTCCCTGTTGGATGAACACATTCCAAAATTAAATCTTGCCATCAAGTGAAGAGTAGCAATCATCACATCCTTGCACATTCCTGCAAGACAATATTATTTCAGCTAGCTTTTAAATGAAACTGCCAAAATATTAGCTCTAAATGGATGTCTAAGAACACTGAATGGCATCTGTAAGTAATTAGCACCAAACTGTTTTAATTTAATGTTTCATTTAATTATTTTATTGTGACTATTATGTATTGTGAGCCGCCCTGAGCCTGCTTCGGCGGGGAGGGCGGGATATAAATCAACTAAACTAAACTTGTTTGGATGGGGAAGTACTTTGTCGATGCGATATCAATCAGAAGCCTTGAAAAAGTAGCTGCCAGTTAGTACTGCAATTCTCCCCATGAAATATTACTAGCAAGACCTTTTTATCCTATTTATAAAAAGGTAAAGCACCAGTTGTTTCAGACTCTGGGGTGACACTGCTTTCACAACATTTTCATGGCAGACTTTTTACGGGGTGGTTTGCCATTGCCTTCCCCAGTCATCTACACTTTCCCCCAGCAAGCTGGGTACTCATTTTACCGACCTTGGAAGGCTGAGTCAACCTCGAGCCTGCTACTTGAACCCAGCTTCCGCTGGAATCGAACTCAGGTTGTGAGCAGAGCTTAGGACTGCAGTACTGCAGCTTTACCACTCTGCGCCACGGGGCTCTTCTATTTATACCATCATCTTAAAGACCAGATTCTCCCACACAAATCTGCTGACTCACCAATATCACCTTCTGAAACACTGCTTTGGGCTCCCCTGCCAGAATTAAAAATAGGGCTCTTTCAGTAGGGGTACTGAGAATGCAGAGCACCCTTCCTAGGAAGGCCTGGAGTCAATGCTCAGCCATGAAGTTCACTGGGTGCCTTTGGCTCAGCAAATCTACCACACCTACAGGGTTATTTCAATATAGTGGACAAGGAAAGAACCACATTCATTGCTCTAAGCTCCTTGGAAGGAAGGTGAGATAAAATGTAATGCATCCAGGTGCTAATATGTCTTGCAGGTTTAGTTTTTTTCTATTCTGAGACAGTGGTTTCTCTTTTGTGAGTCACCGCATGGATCCAGAGAGATCAAAAGGCAGGCTATAAATACCCTACAAGCATATAGATGGATTGGGAAACCAATTAATTACACATGCATATTACAAAATAAAAATAACACTGTTTACTTAAACCTTGGATCCTGAACTAAAGTCAAGGCTTTCTCTCCTGGACATCCTTTTACACAAAGTGCCAAGGTAAAAGCTTTCCTATAAGCAGCACAAAGATTTTGAAACCAAAGGAATTTCTGGCAATTTACTCAATTATTTAAGCCTTAACCCACTGCAATGCTGCTAGAGCTTCAGTTCCAAGGAACCTGGGATCAATTTTCACCCAGTCTAGAAGAAACTGGGTGAAACTACAGCTGCAAATATGCTCTTCAGAAATCCAAACCATTTGCTTCAACACGGGTCATTCTATGACTCTTATTAGCATAAAGGACATCCACAAAAATGTGAATGAGGCACAGGTCAGGGTAAAACCACTGCCCAATACAATAAGGTAACAACCAGTGCAGCGCAGTGGTTAGAGCGCTGGACTAGGACCTGGAAGGTAGGATCTGAATTCCATTTTGCCCTGGAAACTCACCAGATACCTCACAAGATGCCTGTTCTCAGGACAACGCAGAGAAGAACAAGGCAATAATCCATTTTGGGGGGGAACAGCAGGATATAAATGCAAAAACAATAAAATAAAAAGTATGGCAGGACAACACTGAAGGTCCAGCATTCCACTTCCAACAGAAGATACCCAGATGCTCCCTGGAATCCCACAGGCAGGACATGCAAGGAACAAGCCTTTCACCATTATTTGTCCCTCCCTGCAACTGCCCTTCAGAGGAATACTGCCTCTAGAGATTCTATTTATCTACATAATCGTTCTCCATTAATCTGGTAAAGCACATCTGGCATGAATGGCTCCACGGGCAACAGCACATATTTCAGAAATATGGATCACGTTGCTGTTCTAAACTTTTTAGAGTGAAAAGTGAATGAACGTTTCCTCCAGGTAGCTTTTTTTTTTTACCTGTATAGACATCCCATATTTTGATACGCCCATTGGATAAGCCTGTTGCCAACAGAAGCTGGTCTTGTCCAAACTTGAACCGATGCCATTCTATATTCACACAGCGACTTTGTTTTTCAGGCACCGAAGACCCAAACGCAAGACTCCAAACAATGTCACCGCAATCTATTGAGTGCTCACGGGGCTTGGTCTTCTGGTCACCATCGCTGTTCTGTCTTGATAGTCTTGATTGGCTTGCATTTGCAAAATTTTTTACACCATGCACTGAACTGGAAGGAGGAAAAAGGTCTGTGTTTTAGAAGGAACAAGTCTAACATAGGCCTTGAAATGACAGATTCAGTAAGCTGCCTGATATACAACACTCTCTACAGAGGAAGTCAGCTGATTTGTCATGAGTGCTATTTATCCTGCTAATGAAAATAAAAACGGGCCCCCTTTGTGGTCCACAGAAAAGCTAACAAAACCCACACTTTTTACACCAAAGCACTTTTAATAATTTCTCACGAACTTTGTGAAGAACGGAGGGAGGCCTAAATAAAAGGTGGCCCTCTGAGACCCAAGTCCCTAGTTGCTGGGACCAAGCACACCCTCACTGGTGACCATGTACTCAACTTGTTATTGCCGTTTGGCCTTTGCATATGTCAAGGCAGCTTCATTAAGTTTTATACTAATTTGCTGCTCACCTATGTAGAGGCATCTCTCTCTATATATTAACTGTTAACTACCATTTCCTTATACCTGAGGAACTGTGCGTGTACACAAACGCTCATACCTTGAATAAAACGTCATTGGTCTTAAAGGTGCCACTGGACTCTAACTTTGTTTTGCTGTGGAATGACTAAGTATGATAAATGTGGGCAGGGGGAGAAAAGGGGCTTTCCCCATTTATTTTAATGCGTACACCCTTCTGTAAAATTCCAGCTCTGGTCCATGCAACCTTTGCCAGGTTTTTACATTATGCTAATTCCTACACCAAAAAGATCAGCTAATCTGTTGTGCAGAGTCTCAATTAGGAATTCAGACAAATCTTTTAAAATACCAGTTTATTTGTCAGAAAAAGGTAGTACTTACAAGTTATTAAGATACTGAGACCAGGGAACCAGTTTCACTATGCGGTGGCCTTGTGACCAAGCGAAGTAGGAGCCATCTGGGGCAAAGGCGACAGTCCAGTTTTCACGGCCACACTTCTTGTCAAAAGGAGAAACGGGGGCTAGAAGCTCTCCTACTGCACGTGACCTTCCTAAAGAGATTGCACCATTTTTAGTGAGAATGAGGAACAGCTTTACAGTGCAGCTTTATGCTATTGTGTCACTTGTAATTGTGTTGCTAGATCCTATGTGTCCTTACACCGAAACCATAAGAGTGCCTTAAGATTCGCAGTCTTGAATTTCATGTGCTTTGTCAGCAACTGTAAAACTTAAGCGGGGTCAGCTAAACAATGCTAAAAATACTGATAATTTATTTCTTAAGTTCACATTCTCCATTAGGTTTATTCCACTTGTTTTGCACAACATTTATAGCCATCCTAGTCAGACTAAGTAAATGTCCTCCAGAGACAATAATTATTTACTATGAATGCAAGCTTGCTTTCTCCAGTAATAACTAGCCACAGCAAACAAGGAATGCGAATGAGAGGAAATGAGAAGCCACACCTTTACAGAGTAAAGAGGCAGGGTTTCTTGTCTACATTCATATGCGGGGAGGAGTGTACTACTGTAGGATGTGATGTGCCTGCGTGTTATAAGCTCCTAATCTACAATGTTAGCTGCTACACCTACCCCCCATCCCCAAAAGTGAATCTAAATAAATCCAGAAACTGGAAATCTCCTTGTTTGGTAATAACAACTCTTGTCTTTTAAAACCATACTACAATGCCTAGATGGGGGGGGACCCCATCTGTCAGAGCTTAATAGTATGTTTCCCCATCAGGACACCTCTGCAACGCCCCTATGTTTGTTGAGAAACGATTTGCTGGAAATAGGAAAAACGAATTCACCTCCCCTTCCCCCACCAAAAGAGGAAGGAGGTGCAGGAGCCAATAGTGAAGTCTGCTGCCGCACTATGACACAAAAGTGCCACACCAGCTGCCCGACTGTTTAAAACAGCAAATCATCTTGAAACTGTATCTACAAATGAGTTTCAGCAAAAAGCAATCCTCTTTTGCGAGATTCTAAAATTCCTGTGTAGCTGCTTCTGTACAAACTGAAGGGGGAAACTGCAGCGGGTTCCACTGAAATTTGGAAAGAGCAGGGAAGACAGACCACAATTCCAAATAAGCTATTACAGAATCTAATTTTCAACAGGAAACCACGGAGGGGCAGCAACATGGCCGCACGCACCCCCAGCAGCAGCGCCAGGACGGGAGCCACAAGGGCTGCCCGGGGGACACCCGGCTCTTTCCACCCCGTTCCTTTTGAAATCATTTCTACAACCAGCTGCCTTCTGACACCGGCGAGGCGGCCGCTGCAGGCGGGTTGCTCTCCAGAAGCGACACCTGAACCGCCCGCTTTGTTCTCCTCCGCGCCTTCGAACAAGGCCTCGCCCGGGGGGGAGAGCCGGCTGCCCTCTTGCGCAGCTCACTACTCGAGCGCATCCCGCAGCCGCCACCCCGCCCCCTCCTCACGCAGGTCCCGCCAAAAAGCCCGCGAGGGGGCCGCCCCGCCCCCAGCCCCGCTCACCGATGAGCTTCTCGTTGACCGTCGGGGGAAAGCTGGCCATCGACGGAGCCGCCCTCAGACCGGCTCTGGACAACAACGAGCGGGAAAGGGAAAGAGGCGGGCGGGCGGGCGGGCGACCGAAGGACAGCAGCAGAGCGCGAGAGCGTTGTGACACAAAATGGCCGCCGCGGGACGGCTTATAAGGGAGGGGCGGGGAGGGGCGGGGCCGGCCTGCTCCGCTCCGGGGTTTCCCCGCCGCCCTCTCCGCTCCCGCCGGTCCTCGCCTGCCTCCCCTTTACGCGGCTGTGAGACAGCCCGACTGCAACGGGTCGGATTGCCCTTGGGAGATACCATTTTGCAGAAGAGGGTACCTTCCACAGCGCAGCAGCCGAAAACGAGCTCCCCTCTGAAATGCCAGGGCTCCTCTGCCGGGTCCGGCCGCCTCAGCTGACGCGGGGAGGAAAAGATGCGTCCGTCAGTCTGCCTGCGGTTGTTGGCGGCAGGACTGAAACGAAATAACGCCTGTGCAGCACTCGGGGGACTTAGGGGAGCCAATTTAAAAAAGACAAATATATAAATTGGAAGAATAATGCAAAGGAGTTTATAAACTTTATCATGTTGGCCCGCCTAAACTACCCAGTCAGGATAACAAGGTTGCCAACTCCAGGTTGAGAACTTCCTGGAGAGTTGGAGGTGGGGCCTGGGAAGGGCAAGGGGGAGGCCGCAGAACCCCCCTCCGCAGCAGCCGCTTTCTCCAGGGCAGGATCTCTGTATGGAGACCAGTCGCCAGTTCAGGAGATCTCCAGATTCCACCTGGAGGTTTGGCAACACTAGTAGCTATCAAGTACCTTTTTCATTGCAAACTTTAAGTATTGGAACTTTAAACAAGAAGATGATATTGGATTTATATCCCACCCTTCAGTCTGCATTTCAGAGTCTCAGAGCTGCTCACAATCTCCTTTCCCTTCCTCCCCCACAACAGACACCCTGTGAGGTGGGTGGGGCTGAAAGAGCTCTCACAGAAGCTACCCTTTCAAGGACAGTGACTTAGAGCAACTTACAATCTCCTATATCTTCTCCCCCCACAACAGACACCCTGTGAGGTGGGTGGGGCTGAGAGAGCTCTCACAGAAGCTACCCTTTCAAGGACAGAGTCTCAGAGTGGCCTACAATCCCCTTTCCCTTTCTCCCCCACAACAGACACCCTGTGAGGTGGCTGGGGCTGAGAGAGCTCTCGCAGCAGCTGCCCTTTCAAGGACAACTTTGCCAGAGCTATGGCTGACCCAAGGCCATTGCAGCAGCTGCAAGTGGAGGAGTGGGGAATCAAACCTGGTTCTCCCAGATAAGAGTTAGCGCACTTACATGCAACACCTTTGTTGTTTATTTGTTGGCTTCACTTATACCCCATCTTCTCTACAATGGGGAGCCAAAGCAGCTTACATCATTCTCTTCTTCTCCATTTTATCCTCACAACAGCCCTATGAGCTCAGCTTGGAGGAGGTCGACAGAATTCTTGGCACCGCACGATCCACAACTTGTGATCTGGACCCATGCCCCTCCTGGCTAATTAAGGCCTGCCAGGAGGAATTACGATATCCTATACGGGATATTATAAATCGATCCCTTTCAGAGGGCGCCTTTCCAACACCCCTGAAAGAGGCACTGGTCCGCCCTCTCCTGAAAAAAGCTTAATCAGACCCGGCCGAATTGGCACACTACCGACCGGTCTCAAATTTGCCCTTTTTGGGAAAAATTATTGAGAGAGCTGTGGCGTTGCAGTTACAGGACTTTCTGGAGGACGCCTCCACCCTAGACCCATGCCAGTCCGGCTTCTGCCCGGGCCATGGGACAGAGACAGTCTTGGTCGCCCTCATGGATGACCTCCGACGACAACTGGATCGAAGCGGCTCGGCAGTATTGCTGCTGCTAGACCTGTTGGCTGCGTTCGATACGGTCGACCATCGGCTGCTGACCCGCCGCCTCGCCGCCGCAGGAATTCGGGGGCTAGCCCTACAATGGCTCTCCTCCTTCCTGGAAGGCCGGGGACAAAGGGTGGCAATTGGGGGGAGCTGTCCCAGAGACACCCACTTCATTGTGGGGTGCCTCAGGGAGCAGTTCTCTCCCCCATGATGTTTAACATCTTTATGCGCCCCCTTTCCCAGATTGTACGGAGGTATGGGCTGGGTTGCCATCAGTATGCAGATGACACCCAGCTCTATCTATTGATGGACGGCCGGGCTGGCAATGTCCCAATAAACCTGGACCGGGCGTTGCAAGCCGTGGCTGACTGGCTCAGGCTGAGCGGGCTGAATAGGGTGGCCAGACCGTCCCGGGCGCCCGGGAATGTCCCGGTTCTGGCCCCCTATTCCCGCCTCCCGGGCTGGCTATACCGGGACCATTTAGAGGTCCCGGTTTAGCCAGCCCCGGAGGCGGTGGGCCGCGGGCGCCGGCGGGGAAGGCGGCGAGTGAGGGAGGGAGCGTCCCTGCACGTGCGTAGGGCCCCTGCACACGCGCAGGGACGCTCCCTCCCTCACTTGCCGCCTTCCCCGCCCACGCGCGGGGCCCGGAGGCGGTGGCGGAGGCCTCTCCGCGGCCTCCGCTGGTCGCTGGAAGCCCTCCAGAGACTCTGGAGGGCCTCCAGCGATCAGCGGAGGCCGCGGAGAGGCCGCGGAGCAGCCGGCGCTGGTCCCGGAAGGCCTTCCAGAGACTCTGGAGGGCCTTCCAGGACCAGCGCCGACCAGCGAAGGCCTCTCCGCGGCCTCCGCTGGTCGCTGGAGGCCCTCCAGAGGAGGCCCTCCCTCCTCCCTTCCTTCCCTCCCTCCCTCCTCCCTTCCTTTCTTCCTTCCCTCCCTTCCTTCCCTCCCTCCCTCCTCCCTTCCTTCCCTCCCTTCCTTCTTCCCTTCCCTCCCTCCTCCCTTCCTTTCTTCCTCCCTTCCTTCCCTTCCCTCCCTCCCTCCTTCCCTCCTTCCTTCCTTCCCTCCCTCCCTCCCTCCCTCCTTATGTTCTTATGTGACACAGAGTGTTGGACTGAATGGGCCACTGGCCTGATCCAACAGGGCTTCTCTTATGTTCTTATGTGACACAGAGTGTTGGACTGGATGGGCCACTGGCCTGATCCAACAGGGCTTCTCTTATGTTCTTATGTGATGCAGAGTGTTGGACTGGATGGGCCACTGGCCTGATCCAACAGGGCTTCTCTTATGTTCTTATGTGACGCAGAGTGTTGGACTGGATGGGCCACTGGCCTGATCCAACAGGGCTTCTCTTATGTTCTTATGTGACGCAGAGTGTTGGACTGGATGGGCCACTGGCCTGATCCAACAGGGCTTCTCTTATGTTCTTATGTGACGCAGAGTGTTGGACTGGATGGGCCACTGGCCTGATCCAACAGGACTTCTCTTATGTTCTTATGTGACGCAGAGTGTTGGACTGGATGGGCCACTGGCCTGATCCAACAGGGCTTCTCTTATGTTCTTATGTGACAATACTGACTTTGGTGGACCCAAGCACTGATTCAGTGTAAGGGAGCTTTGTGTTTGTGACTGGAGTGGACAATACTGACTTTGGTGGACCCAAGCACTGATTCAGTGTAAGGGAGCTTTGTGTTTGTGTCTTCTGGTGCAATTTTGTTCTCAGATCCTGTATTTACTTCATCAGTATATGGGATAAGGCACTTTCTCAACTGTGCTGCATAATGCAGCCTATTTATTTTGTCCTGTTTGCTCTGTTGGCTCTATCTGCGCCACCTTCATCACTTTCGGGGTGTGGATCCCCCAGTGGGGTGGTCTCCCGACTCCCTCTGCCGGCTGTTTCTGATAGCCCTGCGCCCCCTCTTTCATTTGATATGTGTCCCGTGCGGGTGCCACCCTCCCGCCGGGAGATGCCGCAAAATGAGCCCCCTTGAGGCTTATGGCGGCAGGGCTCGGGGGAAGTGAGCTAGACTGCTGTTCTTTTGAGGGGTTATAGAGTGTTTCGAGCCCGTCCCTGTGGCATCGGTCCCATCGTTGTAGGGCCCAGGGGGCCGGCGCAGCGGCCCGCTGAAGCAGCCTGTCGGTCACTTCCGGGTTCCTGTCCTGCATCTCAACCTGTGTTATTAGTGACAGGCTGCTTCGGCGGGCCGCTGCGCCGGCCCCCTGGGTCCCACAATGATGGGACCGATGCCACAGGGACGGGCTCGAAACACTCTATAACCCCTCAAAAGAACAGCAGTCTAGCTCACTTCCCCCGAGCCCTGCCGCCATAAGCCTCAAGGGGGCTCATTTTGCGGCATCTCCCGGCGGGAGGGTGGCACCCGCACGGGACACATATCAAATGAAAGAGGGGGCGCAGGGCTATCAGAAACAGCCGGCGGAGGGAGTCGGGAGACCACCCCACTGGGGGATCCACACCCCGAAAGTGATGAAGGTGGCGCAGATAGAGCCAACAGAGCAAACAGGACAAAATAAATAGGCTGCATTATGCAGCACAGTTGAGAAAGTGCCTTATCCCATATACTGATGAAGTATATACAGGATTTGAGAACAAAATTGTTTCCGGCGGTGATATTTGGGGGATTTTTGGGGACGTCACAGGAAGTGCTGTGAAGTCACTTCCTGTTTCCGGCAGTGGCATTTGGGGGAAATGATGTCATTTGGGGGAAGTGATGTCACAGGAAGTGATGTCACTTCCCGTTTCCGGCAGGTGACGCGGGGAAATGATGTCACAGGAAGTGGTGTCACTTCCTGTTTCCGGCGGTGGCATGACATCACCGGAAGTGACGTCACTTCCTGTTTCCGACGCCGGCGCGCGCTTCGCGCACGCACCCCTGCCTCCCCCCTTCCCCCCCAAGGTGTCCCTGGCTGGCCTTCAGACATTATGGTCACCCTAGGGCTGAAGTTGAATCCGGCGAAGACTGAGGTCCTTTGCGTGGGCCGCGGCGGACTGGGAGGGGAGATTACGCTATCGGCTTTTGACGGTGCGCCACTGATACCAGTGCGCAAAGTCAAGAGCCTGGGAGTGCTACTGGAATCCTCCTTGTCAATGGAGGCCCAGATAGCTGCCACTGCTAGATCCGCCTTCTTTCACCTCAAGAGGGCGAGGCAGTTGGCTCCCTTCTTGGAGCGCAGCGACCTAGCAACTGTGATCCACGCAACGGTCACCTCGAGACTAGACTACTGCAATGCCCTCTACATGGGGCTGCCCTTATACCGAACACGGAAACTTCAGGTAGTCCAGAACGCGGCGGCCAGGCTGCTATTGGGACTACCACGGTGGGAACATGTGCGGCCTGGGCTGCGGGATCTGCACTGGCTGCCAGTTGTGTACCGTGTTCGTTATAAAGTGCTGGTCATTACCTTTAAAGCCCTATATGGCCGAGGACCTGCCTACCTAAGGGACCGCCTCTCCCCATATGTTCCCCAGAGAGCACTGAGATCTAGCTCGCAAAATCTCCTAATAATCCCTGGGCCAAGAGAGGCTCGATTAAAGGCAACCAGGGAGCAAGCCTTCTCCGCAATGGCCCCTCGATGGTGGAATCATCTACCAGAGATGGTGCGAGCCCTGCGGGACTTGAATCAATTCCGCAGGGCTTGTAAAACATTTCTTTTTCAGCTGGCTTTCGAAACAGAACCTGGCTAAACTGATGAAATTGATGTGTAGCCATCCAGCCATCTTGTGGATATTATGACCCATAGTAATGTAGCACCTTTTATCTATTTTAACTAACTTATTTATTATGTTATTGATTTAAAATTGCTGTTGTATTATATTGTTTTATTGAACCATGGATTTCCATGCTTGTGAGCCGCCCTGAGCCCGCCTTTGGCGGGGGAGGGCGGGATATAAGAATAAATTTATTATTATTATTATTATTATTATTATGAAGTAGGTTAGGCTGAGAGTGTGTGACCGGCCCTTGGTCACCCAGCAAGTTTCCATGGCAAGAGTGGCAATTGGTCTCCCAGATTCTAGTCCAACACTAACCGCTACGCTAAGCTGGCTGTCCTTGAGTATGTACAGAGTGCTTTCCTGTCATCACTGAGCAACAACCGCCAAATCTGTACTTAACTGGGATAAGAATTTTCCTGCCCAAGGGAGCCTAGCAAGAATGAATTCCACACCTCTCATTTTTTATGCATTTGTTTTAATTATCTTAACCCATTTCCTCCACCAAAAGCCCTCTTCTTTGAAAAGCCTGGGTAAACAAGTTTTTAGCTGACTATAATATAGTGGGTTCAACGGATCAAAGAGTCGAGGTGGTAGTGAAACATCAGCTCTTTATCGACATAGCAAGGTAAAGCATAAGACTGGAAACTGGGCCCGCAGGCTCATGTACACATCAGGGTTCCCACGCAAACACTCTGTTGGTCCATTCAAACCAGTAGGGGGCCCATGATTGGAGCAGGGCAGCAGGAATTAGGATTCTGCTGCCCATTGTCCCCAAATCCCCAAGCTCTGACCATCTGGCTCCAATAAGCCAGGCAGGAACACCCAATTCAGTTCTCACATGAGTCCTTATACATAACGTCCCTCTCCTCCTAGTTCGTTATCCTTGACATACATAGTCTTTTAAGTAAGCAGGCTTGCAGCTCTCCCAGGTTGACCGCCTGGGCGCCGGTGAGGGCAGTGGGGCAGCCACAGCTACAGGTGGAAGGGCCGGTGATGCTGAAACTTCAGTGGGCGATTCGATGTCTCCGGATACCTCCGGCAAAGGGTCCAGGTCAGGATTGCAGCTGTTGCCGGTTTGGGGGTGATTGGAGTCTCAACCGTCGACGGATCCCATGGCCCGCCGTCTTCCTTGATCTCATTCCCCAGCGCCTCATGTGACCGCAGCTGGTCAATGTGCTGCCTCATAGTGAACCGGCCCTTGGTAGTAACCTTATACATGACCAACACTAGCACCCTGGAGACTCGGGCCGGAAGCCATGCTGGTCCCCCCCCCCCCACAAAAGTTCTTTGCATACACCAAGTCCCCCGTATCAAAACCCCTAGGTGCTCAGACCATGTTGGGCATGCCCTGCATGTCTGGGGCCCTCTCCGGGTGCATGCGGTCTAGGAGTGTCAACAGCTGCTGGCCCACAAGTAGCTCAGCCGGGCGGTGGCTGGTGACTGTGCAGGGAATGGGGTTTTGGGCTAGCAAGAACTCTGTGAGATGGGCCTCCCAGTCCCCCTGGATGATGTGGCGGAGTGACTCTTTAGAGGACTGCACCATCCTTTTGGCTTGGCCGTTGGTGGCCAGGTGGAAGGGGGCTGACCTAATGTGCTGGATTAGATGCCGGCCGCAGAAGTCCTGGAACTCCCCTGACGTGAAGGCAGTTCCGTAGTTGGAGATGAGGGTGTCGGGGAGCCCGTGGGTGGCAAATACCCGGTGGAGTGCTGTGATGGTGACCCGGGAAGAAGGGGAGGCAACCGAAACTACCTCCAACCACTTCGAGTAGGAGTCCACGATGAGGAAAAATAGCTGTCCCTGGAAGGGCCCGGCAAAGTCGAGGTGCAGGCGGGACCAGGGGTTATGTGTGGACTCCCACTGTTGGGCTGGTGTTCGGGGCGGTGCTGTCTAGGTCTCCTGGCATGGTTGGCACCTTGCTACCACAGACTCGATGGCATCATCGATCCTGGGCCACCAAACATAGCTGCGAGCAAGAGCCTTCATCCTCCCGATCCCCAGGTGCAAGTCGTGCATGGTGGTGAGGACTCTCTGCCGCAGAACTGGGAGCACCACCACCCAACCTCCCCACAACAAACAGCCCTTGTGAACTGACAGTTCGTCCTGGTGGGACGCAAATGCTGCAGACTCTGAGCCCACCCAGCTTGTGGGCCATCCCCTCCACACCCAGTTGAGAACCCGGAAGAGGATTTTGTCCCTGGCCGAGAAACGAGCAATATCTTTTGCATGGACCGGGCAGACTGGGAGGGACTCTAGCAACATTATCTGGTGTGCTGGCGCCAGATCTGAGTTCCCAGAGGGCAGCGGCAACCAACTCAAAGCATCCGCATGGCCCATAGCCTTCCTGGGCCGGTATTGGAGGTCATACTGGTACCCCGTGAGGACCCAGGGTAACAGCATCTAGGGTGTTTGGCGGTCAGCAAACAGGCCTAAGAGGGACTTATGGTCAGTGAGAATGGTGAAGGGCCGACCATACAAGTAATCATGAAATTTCTTAACACCAGCTACAATGGCCAACCCCTCCTTATCTATCTGTTTGTAGCTGCACTCGGGGTTTTGCAAGGTTCTCGAATAGTAAGCCACCGGAACCTCACAGCCATCCGGCAGTATGTGTGCTAACACTGCCCCCACCCCAGAAGGAGATGCATCACAGGCCAAGACGACGGGCAGCCGCTCGTCGAAGTGCGCCAGCAGGCTGTTGGATGTGAGTAGTCCTTCTCTGCTTGGAAGGCGGCAGCTTGCATGCAACCCCATACCCACAGGGCCCTTTTGTCCAGCAAACGGTGGAGGGGTTCCACTACTGCCACCTTGTGGGGAAGGAAGACATGGTAGAAGTTGAGGAGGCCTAAGAAAGCCTGTAGTTCCACTTTATTTGTGGGGGCGGGCGCCTCACAGATGGGCTCTACCTTTTCTTTCGAGGGATGGATATTGTTCGCATCCACTGAGTACCCCAGGAAGTCTATCTTAGGAACCCCCAGAAGGCATTTCTCCCTCTTCACCTTCAGGCCCGCTGAGTCGAATTGTTGGAGTATGGCGCAGAGGTGGGAGGCGAACTCGTCCTCCATGGCTGCCGTGATTAACACATCGTCAAAAAATGGCTGGACCCCGGGGATACCTTTCAAGAGAGTCCATAAGGTTCTGGAATATCCCCAGTGCCACACTGACCCCAAACTGGAGGCGCTTGACCTTGAAGGCACCTCTGTGCGTTACTATTGTTTGCACCTCAGCCATGGCGGCATCCACCAGAAGCTGTTGATACACCTGTGCCAAGTCCAATTTCTCTAAAATCTTGGCCCCTGGTAAGGAGGCCAAGATGTGGCTCACTACCGGCACTGGGTAGGCATGGCCTCTCAACACTTTATTTATAGTGCACTTATAGTCTGCACAGAGATGGATGCAGCCGTCCAGCTTGACTGGGGTTACGATGGGCGTCTCCCAGCGAGCATTATCGAACAGCTCCAACACGCCCTGGGCCACTAGGAGGTCTAGCTCCTCGTCTACCTTGTGTTTAAGGGCAAAAGGGACGTGCCAGGCCTTCAGCCTTATGGGCTGGACGTTAGGGTCTAGTTGCAGGGACACGGGTGGCGGGGTATGTTCCCAGGGTCCCGTCGAAGACTGCTGGAAATTCCCCACAGATGCTCTGAAAGTCTCTGGGCCATGTGGGGACCTGATTTAGTCCAGTCACTTGGATCCCCAGGGGCCCAAACCACGTTCGGCCCAGCAGGCTGCCCAAATCCCCTTCCACGACTACCAGAGGCAGCCTCCCAGAGAAGCCACCGTACTTCACCCTGAGGAACCCCACTCCCTGTATTAGGCTGGGGGTGCTACATTCTGTTAGGTTAAGCAAACGCTTATTTATTCGCCATCAGGTTGCAGCTGGCTTTTGATGACATGTGGGGTTTTAAAGGCAAGAGATGTTCAGAGGCGGTTTGCAATTGCCTGCCTCTGCATAGCAACTCTGGTATTCCTTGGAGGTCTCCCATCCAAGTACTGACCAGGGCTGACCCTGCTTAGCCCCTGAGATCTGATGAGATCCGGCTAGCTTGGGCCGTCCAGGTCAGGGCAACATTTACAGTGAGATTAAAAATCCTACATCCCTGTTATGGTTAATGTACATGTCTCTGCCTGTCCCTCCTCCCACTTTCTTTACATACATCTTACTCTTCACCTCATCTTTCTGCTTCTTAAATTGCTTTAAAGACCAAGAAAAACCCAGAATATAGTTTGCCTAAAGTCACTCATCTTAGTTTGCATCCTGAGCCAGCAGCTGAAGATTGCTGGGACCCTGTTTGAAATCACCTCACCAAATGGCTATGCCTAGCAGTGTAGCAATCCTCCACACAATGGGAGGTTTCCATATGGTGAACCAGTTTGCAGCTTTTATGGTTGCCACTCAGGCCAGGAACTTGTGAAAGGTGCAATGTGCAAAGTGGCCTTTGAGGGAGCACACAAACAGTCCTTCAGGCTACCCATCTCCCGGCACAACAAGATCTTAAAGTCTCTTTTAGCAGCTCCAGAGGCAAATGTCTTCCGCATCCCACATCAACTGCATGCTAAATAATCCCACAGATTCAACCTGATCTAAACAGAACAATTTCCCCAGTCCCATTTTTCTTCTCTGGTTGGCTCTCCAGCATTTTGCTTGTTGCTTACAAATTTTTTCAGCAACAACAGATGGAAAAGACGCCTCCGTGTCCTCAAATAGCATGTTCTCTGATGCCAAGATGGAGTTTAACTACACCCTTCCTCTCCCATCCCTTGGCATTCCTTCAACATGAAAAGAAGCTAATGGTCATGGGGCAAGAAGCCTTTGCAATAAATCTTTTTGGTCCGCCAAATTATTGCTGTCAAGTCAGGTTCCAAATATACTCCCTCATCATCCCTGGAGGCTGTTGCTGCAAACAGATGTGGCCTTGACTGCCTGAGGAAATGCTGAAGGAGGGAAAAATTGTGCAAGAAGCTTTACAAAGGAACAAGATTTTATAAATCAAATAATGACATCGGCCTTTCTATTTATTAAGGCAAGCCGCAACAACAGAGCACACAGTTCTAACCACACATTCTTATCATGCCGCATTTGCTATACTGTAGAACTGGTTTACACAACAAATGTGAGACTGATTAGCTAAAATTAGAGCCAATTTGAATAAGGCTTTCTGAGTTTAGGAATGGGGACATGAGAACTGTGATCCCTTGCCCGGGCTGCAGTTGCCCACACTGGCACAAGCATAAGCTGAGAATGGCAGGCAACAAAACAGGATACAAAAACGGTGACTCTCAACTTGGCAAGGAGCCACAGCTTGGAAACAGGAGAGCTGGCTAATGCCTAGACCAGGACATTCTGAGAAGTCTGGGGTTGCCAACAGGCCTGGAGAAAAGGTATCCTGGCTTTTAATAGGCGCTTGTGGGAATATTAGTTATCAGATGATATTTACATCCATGCCATGAAAAGCTTAAATCTGTCAGTTTCTACACAAAAAACCTGTATTAAAAGGGACATTTTCCCCCCTAAGCCTAGCAGGAACCCTAAATGTGTCTCTCAGTTAGGTCCCACATTTCCACACACACGCAAAACCCCAAACAAACTGGACCTGTATGCATAATTGGATGTCCCTGTAGTTACTCAAGTTCAGCATATGATCTGACATGCTTAGAGGATACCTCAGAAAATATAGACCAAATGTCCTCAACTAAGAATTGAAAAGGAAAAAAAGTCTGCATGCTAATAGCCTAACTACATCTCAGTTTTGTTGTGGTGAACCAACCAAAGACCTTAGTCTCCTGTGTTCTACCCCCCCACCCACACACACCTTGTGCACACTGCCAGCATTGCAGACAAGGAGTCCTTCAAGTCAGCTGTAAACCTTTGTGGGAATGTGTTCCAACTTATCCTTTGCCTGTCACCTTCAACGTGATGCTTTTGCAATTGTTGCATGTGTGTTCTGAGGGATGAATCGCTTTGCAAGTATGATTCCAGGCAGCAGAGAGGACTCAGAAAAGACACAATCAAGGCTGTTGATAATACCCTGTTTGTTAACCTTGGAGGGCTCTTCAAGTGAGACCAGCAGAACAGACAAGAAAATGCTGCATGCTTTTTGCATTATTGTTGCCCCTTTTGCACGACTGCAGTTCACCTACCAGAAACACCCCCCAAGCAATCAGCCTACCAGAAACACCCACCATTTTTGTCAGGTGTGTAGAACCAGAGCCAGTTTGGTGTAGTGGTTAGGAGCGCAGGAGAACTGGGTTTGGTTCTCCACTCCTCCTCCACATTCTCTCAGAGCTGTTCTCTCAAGAGCAGTTCTCTTAGAGTTCTTTCAGCCTCACCTATCTCACAGGGTATCTGTTGCAAGGAGGGCAAGGGAAAGGAGATTGTAAGCAGCTCTGGTGGAAATTTTGAATTGGTTTTGAGAGGAGACTGTATAGTTCATTACAGTAGTCAGGGCTTTTTTTTAGCAGGAACACAGTTCCGGCTGGCTTGGTGTCAGGGGGTGTTGCCTGAGATGCAAATGAGTTCCTGCTGGGCTTTTCCTACAAAAAAAGCCCTGACAGTGGTCAAGTCTTGATGTTACTGTGGCATGTGGCCAGGTCAGGATAGGGCCATTTTATAGGCTGGAAGCCTTTTTTGGAGCTGCATTAACTTGCTTCTCCAGGAATAGAGCTGGATCCGGAGTGAGCCTGAGGCTTTTCACTGAGTCAGCAAGGGTCAGCTGAACGCCACTGCAAGTGAGCCTTCCCGGCTAGCGAGTAGCCCTGTCTCATCTTTTCAGGGTTTAGTTTCAATTTGTTCACTTCTGGCCAGTTCGTTCTTCCAATTACAGCCGCATCATGTGTGGAGATGGGACTTCAGGCTTCCCTCAAGGCTGTTTTCCTGGCCTGGAACAGTTCTAGGGGCCTTCTCCACCATACGGGGAGGACTTCAGACCCAACCGCTGAGTACTCTGACGTGGCAAGCTGGCCACAGATGCCTGAAAGCCTTCCAAGCCCAGTTCATGTCTTTTACCACCATTCTTCTGCTTCTGTTCTGCCCTTATGAACTCTTCACAAATCTTTGGAGCCCAATCAAAACAAACAGCGACACATTAACCATTAACAGTGCTAACCAATGACCCCAACTGACAAAAGAAAAAAAATCTTGAAACTGTGTGTGTGTGTGTTACTGCCACATGCATCTAGCTGGCGCAGACAACCTTTGCTCCCTGTTTCCCTGTTGCCCCCCTTTATTGCTGCTCTGTTTGTCTCCAGGGTTTACCTTCCTTGAGTGATGTGCCTCGTCTTCAAGATTGCTGCCGTTCAGGCCTGTCCAACAGCCAATCCAGCCTGTGCCAGGAGATCAGCACACGCTTTAGTCTTATGGGAGAGGCAGAAAAAGTTCTCTCTTTCCCACTTTCTCCACTTCATGCATAATTTTATAAACCTCTCCTTTGATGTATTTTTTTTTCTAAATTGAGATGGATATTAGCCTTTCTTCATAGAGCCCAGTGTGGTGTAGCACTCCCATAGTAAGAGCCAGCATACTGCCAGCATACAAGTAAGAGCCAGCAGACAGTGACTAAGAGTATCGGATTAGTGTCTGGATGATCTGGGTTTGAATCTCCACTCTGCCCTGGGAACTCACTGGGTGACCTAGGACCAGTCATCTTCTCTCAGCCTAGCCTACCTCACAGGGTTGTTTGTGAGGATAAAATGGAGGAGAGGAGAATATTAGCCACTTTGGCTCCCCATTGGAGGGAAAGGCAGGGTATAAATGCATTAATCAGGGCTTTTCCCCGCACGGTGGAATGGAGTTCCGGAACATCTTTGTGGAAACAAAACTCTCAAGCACCAAGAATGAAGTGTCCCATCTATACTTTGTGGCCAACAGCTACTGATGGACGTCTGCTGCATACATTTATCCAATCCCCTCTTGAAACTATCTCTGCATGTAGCTGCCACCACTTCTTGCAGTAGTGAATTCCACATGTATTCCACTTACGGCAGCAAAACAGCTTCGGTTGTCAACAGCTTGCAGAAAAAAAAAAGTCCGGTCCTGTAGCAGGAATGCAGAGTGATGTTTTATACCTCTGTGCCTTGAGAAGCTTCAGCTGCCCATTTCCACACGTTACAGGGAGAGGACATTTTTCTCCTGCTTTAAAAGAGCCCAGGTGGAAAACCTGCCTCAGCTCTGGCCTGGTTTCTCGCTGGTTTCATAAGGGCAAAAGGACTAGCCAAGGCCAACCACTGCTCTGAGTGAGCCAAGCCCTTTTGTCAGCTTATGAAGAGAATGGAAAGTCACCAAATTCATTTTTTCACCTCTGAGAGACCTTTGGCCCAAATCTATAATCTCAGCCAAGTCATTTATTAGCACTAGGAATGGCGAAAGATTGTGAAATGCTCCCTTTCTGAGGCCAGTGGTTTCACATGAAGAAAGCAGACAGCATTGGTTGGTTGGTTTGTAATTCATCCCAGGTGAGAGTATTTGGGACAGGTGGGATTAGGGTTGCCAATCCCCAGATGGGGGCAGGGGATCCCCCGGATTGGAGGCCCTCCCCCCACTTCAGGGTCATCAGAAAGTGGGGGGGGGGGAAATGTCTGCTGGGCACTCCATTATTCCCTATGGAGACCGATTCCCATATGGCATAATGGAGAATTGATCGGGGGGCGGGGGGGTTGCTATTTTTTGTGGTAGAGGCATCATATTTTCAGGATAGCATCCCATGTCTCTCCTCAAAACATGCCCCCCAGTTTCAAAAATATTGGACCAGGGGGTCCTATTCTATGAGCCCCCAAAGAAGGTGCCCCTATCCTTCATTATTCCAGTGGAGGGAAGGCATTTAAAAGGAGTGTGGTCCCTTTCACTGTGATGGCCAGAACTCCCTTCAGAGTTCAATTGTGTTTATCACAACTTTGCTCCTGGCTCCACCCCCAAAGTCCCCAAATATTTATTGAATTGGACTTGTCAACCCTAGGGGAAATTGGAATGTGAAACATAAACAAGAGCATGGAAACAGTTTGGTGTAGTGGTTAAGTGCGTGGACTGAAAGAACTGGGTTTGATTCCCCACTCCTCCACTTGAACCTGCTGGAATGGACTTGGGCGGAGGTTGTCCTTGAAAGGGCAGCTGCTGGGAGAGTCCTCTCAGCCCCACCCACCTCACAGGGGGTCTGTTGTGGGGGGAGAAGATATAGCAGATTGTAAGCCGCTCTGAGACTCTGATTCAGAGAGAAGGGCGGGGTATAAATCTGCAATTCTTCTTCTTTTTTCCCATTCAAATTTAAATAAGAAATCCAATGTACTGCAGAAAAAGTTAGCCCAAGAAGACAAGTGCATCATGCAGAAGTGCTAGGGAAGGGGGGGGGGGGTGTTGCTCCTTGCTTTTTTATGCCAGCACAAGATTGATTGGCAACACAAAAGACAGGTGTTTGCAGGGGCAGGGAGGAGAAATTCTCTATAGGAAATTATAGCTTGGGGGGGGGGGGAAGGGGGGGAAGTCGCACCGCATCATGGTTAGGGTTGCCAATCCACAGGTGGGGGCTGGGGATCCCTGGTTTGGAGGCCCTCCCCTCCCCCCGCTTCAGGGTCATCAGAAAGCAGGGGGAGGGATGTCTGCTGGGCATTATTCCCTATGGAGACCTATTCCCATAGGGTATAACTGAGAATTGATCCGTGGGTATCTGGGGCTGGGGGTGATGCTTTTGAGGTAGAGTCACCAAATTTTCAGCATAGCATCCGATGCCTCTCCTCAAAACACCCTCCAAGTTTCAAAAGTATTGGACCATGGGGCCCAATTCTTTGAGCCCCAAAAGAAGATGCCCCTATCCTTCATTGTTTTCAATGGAGGGAAGGCATTTAAAAGGTGTGCGGTCCCTTTGAATGTAATGGCCAGAACTCCTGTTGGACTTCAATTATGCTTGTTACAACTTTGTTCCTGGCTGCACCCGTGTCTCCTGGCTCCACCCCCAAAGTTTCAAAGTCCCCAGATATTTCTTGAATTGGACTTGGCAACCCTTTCCTTTTGGCAGGTTGAATTGGACTTTGGCCATTGGCAGGTTATCTAAGCCCCGGGAAATCTGAGTCGGCGATCCACCATTTTTATCCACACACGCTGAATGTTAAGCACACAGTTTTCCATTCTGCTAGAGCTAGTCTTTCTGCGCACATTTTCTTAGGGAAGCAAGCTGAAGTACTGTCCCCAGCCAGGTATCTTTTCAACATCACTATCCCAAAATATCGGATAGCTTTCTCAAAAGCTCGACTCAACGCACTTTTCTCTTCGGTGCTTTTGGGACGTTACGCTGGGTACCCATATCTGGAAAGATTGTGCCCCTGTAATTGCAATGAGGTCGAAACAACTCTCCACATCGTTTTGCGGTGCCCAATTTACAATGACTTGAGGGCAAGATTAATCTCTCCAATTCTCGGGTCCTTGGCGGGCAGGCCGGAGGATGAGCAGATTGCCTTCCTCCTGTCTGACACTCACTCTGATGTTTCAACTAAGATTGCCCGTTTCTGTTATGTTGCTCAGTTGGAAAGGAGGGAAATTGAGAACGTAAATCTTGGCTATGAGTTTTAACAATATGTGAAATAGTTGGCGTGAGGAACTTTGTGTAAGAGGTGATGGGTTTGTTTTTATGATTTTGTTTCTGTTTGTATTAAGCTGGTCGGATGACCGTGAATAAAAGTACTACTACTACATTAAAAGCTATAACAAATTACAAACAGATGCATGAAGGTGTGGGGGGGAGATTTACGCAGAGGGGTTAAGGGAGAAAGTTTCCCCAACGTATCAAAAATATAAACCTATAAACATAATCAAATTCCTGTTCCTGTTTGAGGCCATACGGGGGGGGGGGGAATCGATAAAGGTGGCAATCGCGCATCTTGAAAGTAGTTCGTGTAACATCACTATTTATTTAGTTGCGTTGGAACAATCTTATTTGAAAAAAAAGTCAGGAGTGATTTTAATCGGAGGGGGGAAGAAAGTAATCACAATGCAATGACAAATTATCAAAATCACATGGAATACCATAAAGAATGGGGGCGGGTGGAAGCAAGGGGTGGAAGCAAGGGGTGGAAGCAAGGGATGTATTCAGTAAAAGAAAATCGCGTTACAGTGTTATATATTTTTCGCATTGTAACACGAAACATGATTTGTTTAAAAAAATTACTTTATTTCAGGAAAATATTGGATAATTTTCAAAGGGAGTAAAATTAAGAAAGTATGATGAAATAACTGGGCGGAATCATGGGCGTGGAGTTATGTGGGTGTGTTCTACTGATGCGAGAAATTTGACAGCACATTGGCGTGAGTTCCGCACATAAATTTCGAGCCCTGAAACTACATCAAAAATAAACTTTTCACTTTTTGAGGGTCTCCTAAATGCGGGGCGACACTGCTTTAGAGGCGGGTCAAACTGCCGCTCTGGGTCAAGAGATGTGGAAACCAAAATCTGCCCCGGGGGAAACAAAGCACCAAAACCGGAGCAAAGGCTAATGCGGAATGCCCACTTGGATCTATCTATTTTTTGTTCGTTTGTTTTAAGGGGTTGTGGCTTTTTTGTGCAAATATTTTAGGGAGGGATTTAAATGCTTCCAAAGTACGCTTAGGGAAACCGCTCCGGCTGGCCACCCAGGGTAGGCTTCCTAACCCTCCCGCCCTGGCGGGGGACCCCAGGATTTCCACCCTCTTCCCCCGCTCCCCAAAAAACCGGAAGCGGGGGGAGGGGGGAAACGGCACCGGGGAGCATGGCGAGCTGCCCGATCCTGGAGCGGGCGAGGCCGCCGCGCCGCTGCAACCCCCTCCCCGCCCACCGCAGAGAAGGGGAGGGTGAGGCAGGCCAGGAGCATGGAGAGCCGCGAATCCGGGCCCTTCTAGGACTCGCGGCTCGCCACACCCCCGGCCCGCCTCCACCCCCCCTCCGATTCCACCCCAGAGGCGGAGCGGGCGAGGCCACCGCGCTGCTGCCGCCCCCCCCCGCCCCCCCGCAGCTGCTCCTCCGAGATGGGCTCAGCCTGAGCCCATCTCGGAGGAGCAGCCATGGCGAGCGGAGAAGAGGCGGCAGCCGCACAGTGGTGTTGCCCCCCTCCCCCTAGCTCCACCCCAGTGTCTCCTGGCTCCACCCCCAAAGTCCCCAGATATTTCTGGGATTGGACTTGGCAACCCTAACCCAGGGAGTCCTCCAAGTTTGCTGGGAAATCTCTAGCGTCCATGTGGCCCCAATCCACAGATTTAGATATCCACAGATGGGGGCCATGGGTGGCTAATAAGTATATAGATTGCTTTTGGAACATGCTCATCCTATGAATGTTATTTCTCAGACCAGTCTGTGTTCAAAACTTTTACAAAATGCAGCATCCGATTGCAATCTTAATAACAATCCCAAAGGGATTAAAAAACCTTTTGTTATTGGCAGGGGAGAGGGGTGGACATGGCTTAAATCAATAAATAAGATCACGGGATGAACTTGGGCCAGTTGTCACGCTCTCTCAGGCTATGCATAAGGGTGTTGCTGCCTGAGGAGGCCTTGCCTGTTTACAGCCACCCCAACTGCCTCCACGGACAACATAAGGCTACTTTTCTCCTTATTCCCCAGGTATCTTTAAACCAATGTTGTGACTGTTTGGAAGTCCTAGTAAGGCATGTGGAGGGAAAGCAGCATGGAATGACCTGGTCCCCACAGCTCTCAGAAGCTAAGCAGGTTGGTACTTGGATGGTACGGGAGTTTACAGTAGGCCCTGTACGAAGAGCCCTGTAAGCTCCTGGAGGATTGGCTACATCAGGGGTGTGTGGCCTAATAGGCAAAGGAGTTCCTGCTACAAAAAGAAGCCCCAGGAGGTTCCCAAGGAAGGCCCTGCAGAGGAAGGCTCTGCCAACCCACCTCTGCTTCTTCCTGGCGTGAGAGACCTGGGCCCTGGCCGGGGTGGCCACAAGTCGGCTGCAACTTGAACAGTGTTTGACACCCCCCGGCTGCCTTGTAAGACTTTGGGCAGCCCGATTTCCTGATGGGCTAACTGTCTATATGCTGTGAGGCTTTTTATTATTATTAAATGGGAGAGAATTAAAAACCAGTATTCCTTCCTTGCCTGACCATAGTTATGCTCTTCAGATTTTGGCGGAAAAGTATTCACCTTTTTCTGAGTGTTATTTGGCAGTCACATTTATAGATTTGAAGTCTGCTTTCAGTACTTATTTCTCTTGAATGCCTATGGCGGAAACTAGAGCAGACTTCTATTGATTCTTGGCTTTTACTTTTGATCTGTAATTCTGGTTCACAAACCTCAATCTGGTGTGGCGAAAAGGGAGTGCTTACAGGGGAAATTCCATGGAGACATGGAATAAAACAGGGCTCTTCAGTTATTTAATTTGTATATAAATGATTTGAAGAAACACCTTTAAAATGTAAGTCATATTCTCCCACTTTAAGTAATAAAAATATATCAGTTTTGTTATATGTGGATGATACAGCTCTCTTATCTAGGTCAGTTATTGGTCTCAGGAAAATTCTGAAGGTTTATTCTGTCAGGAGGACAAACTTCTTGATATTCTAGTCTGCCCAGCATCTTTTTCACTGAACATCAGACAGAAGACCAATGTAAAAGGTCTCTCAGTACCATTATCAGGGGGTCCAGTTTCATGTTCAAATTGCTTGGCATCCTCACATCTCACATTCCATTAGACTGGCAACTCAACCAGCAGTGGTCATATCACAAATGGTGGGCCGTATATCCTGGCAGCCATTGCTGCCTGTACGGCAAAAACAGGAGCACAGGTGCTGTATGGTGCACCTATTTGGATTGAAGGTATTGTGAGGATAGATAAATTTGATAGGCCATTGTTACATTTTCTGCAAACAATTATTGGTGCTCTGAAATGTGCTGGAATTGTCCTACGAGCAGAGCTGTCCAAAACTCTTTCGAAGCAACGGCATGAAAATACCAAACTATTTATACACATTAATGGTTCAGTTCCCAAGTTACAACAAGCCTTTACAATGGCTCAAATGGATGCTTTACCATCAGCAGTGTCAACTGGACATTATTCAAGGATTCCCTATTCTGAAAGAAATTGCTCAGTTTGGTGAGCCAGTTTGGTGTAATGGTTAAGTGTGTGGACTCTTATCTGGGAGAACCAGGTTTGATTCCCCACCCCTCCACCTGCACCTGCTGGAATGGCGTTGGGTTAGCCTTAACTATCTCAGAGTTGTCCTTGAAAGGGCAGCTGCTGGGTGAGCCCCACCCACCTCACAGGGTGTCTGTTGTGGGGGGAGAAGATATAGGATTCAGAGAGAAGGGTGGGGTACAAACATGCAATTCTTCTTCTGCAGTCTGCAATTCATGCCTTGCAGGAAGAATTGAGACCATAGCACATATTGTATTTGACTGCCCATTGACAGCTGAAGTTAGGAAGAAGTTTCTTTTGCCTTTGTTTTCCAGTGTCTAGTACAACAATTGAATCTATGTTTAGTTGCTTCTTTCATATTCTGTTTGCAGTGCTACCTTCTGAATGGCAAAGTTTTTTGCAACCCTATATCTTTGTTCTGTTGTAGTCCATGTGGCTTTTAACAGTATAATTAAAGTAAAGTAAAATAAAATCTGCTGTCTAAAATAGCAGAATAGATTTTACCATTTTACTGCCACCTTTATATTGCTTAAAGTGTAAACTGGGTTTGGTGGTCTGGGTAAACCTGTTGATCCTACAAGACTCTAGTCTTGTGACGTTGGGATATAATCCTTACTGTACACAGAGGTCAGAGTTTTAATGGAAGCACTTCTTCTCCTTTGGTTCCATCACACCCCTTGCAAAGAGAGCCTGGTGGCTGAGAGACAGGCAGAAACGCCTCTTGGCCCCATTCCCTCAGTCAACAGAGCTGCTTTTGGGAGCCAAGCACATTTCCCACAGTCAGGCTTTTAACCGTTCTGCTTCTGTCTGGTTGGCTGGCTTGGGCACCTCCTCCCCTGCACCACCTCCTTCCTAAGAAAAAGATCCACAGGACCATTCTAAGCTGAGTTATAGCCTGCAGGAGGCTGTTGAGAATTTTCTGGAAATGGGGGGGGGGGATAGGGAGGGGAGGGACCCCCACAGGTTATAATGCCATACTGTCTCCTCTCCAAAAACAACCATTTTCTCCGGGGGAATTGATCTCTGTCATCTGAAATCCCAGGAGACCTCCAGGCCCCATCTGAAGGCTGGCGACCCTAACTGCCCCCTGGCTTTCACAGACAGGGTAACTCTGCTTAGGATGGCACTGCAGGGCCCCTGAAATGTGCCTTGGATTTTCTGAGCAGGCCAAGATCTCACTCGTGCACATGAAAGACTCCTTCCCTTCACACGCTGAACAGCATTCTCTCCAGGGCCTGTGCCAACAGATGTCCTCGGGGAGCGTAGTGCTTGGAACGGGATTCCCAGGGGCAGGTGGGGGGGCTTGATTCAGATCAGGATTCATGCTCACTGCCTAGCAAGAGATGGGGCTTCCACCTATGCTGGTTTTCTACCCTGACATGGCCCCAGGGAAGCACTGTTTGCCACAGTGGAGAAACTGATGGGCTATACGGTGGCCAAATTTGCTTAACATAAGAGCCACAAAGAAAAAATGTGAGATGTTTGAGATCTGCAAGGCATGAATGTCACATGCTTGAGATTCGGAAGGAAGGAAGGAAGGAAGGAAGGAAGGAAGGAAGGAAGGAAGGAAGGAAGGAAGGAAGGAAGGAAGGAAGGAAGGAAGGAAGGAAGGAAGGAAGGAAGGAAGGAAGGAAGGAAGGAAGGAAGGAAGGAAGGAAGGCAGGCAGGCAGGCAGGCAGGCAAGTAGATGGGAGAGGGAGGCAGAGGTGGAAAGAAAGCAACTTTAAATGCATTCTCCAAGCCACGGGCTGGCTTGGCTTGGAGAAGTGATTTAAAGAGACAAATGCTTTCTCCAATCTGGCCAGCGGATCGCTGGAGGCTTCATTTATCAGATTTATATCCTGCCCTCCCCCGACAGGCTCAGGGCGGCTAACAACAGTTTAAAAACATTAGCAATTTACAAACATATTAAAATTAACTATATAAAAACATTTCCATACATATTAAAAATCCAAGATGGCAAGCTACTGATTTCCATTATATTAGTTCAGTGAGACTGCGGGTGCTGAAGGTAAGAGCCCCCTCCCCCTAAACATTAAAGGTGAGTTTGAATAGTTTGGTCTTACAGGCCCTGGGGAACTGTGCAGGGCCCTAATGTTTTCAGGAAGGGCATTCCACAAAGGGGGGGCTGTTACTGAGAACGCGCTGGCTCTAGTGCTGGTCAATTGAGCTTCTTTCAGTCCAGGGATCTTAATGAGATTTTGAGACCCTGAACGTAGTGCTCTCTGAGGTATGTATGGGGAAAGGCGGTCCCGAAAGTAGACAGGTCCCAGGTCATATAGGGTTTAAAGGTTATAACTAGCACCTTGAAGTGAATCCGGAACGCCACAGGCAATCAGTGTAACACTTTCAGCACAGGTTGAATGAGCTCCCGTACAGGTAGCTCCATTAACAACCTGGCTGCTGCGTTTTGCACCAGTTGCAGCCTCCGAAGTTGAGTCAAGGGCAGCCCCATATAGAGTAATAGTCTATTCTCAATGTGACCATTGCATGGATCACTGTTGCCAAGTCGTTGCGCTGCAGGTATGGAGCCAACTGCCTTGTCCTCCTAAGATGGTAGAATGTGGATTTGGCATTGGCTGCTACCAGGGCCTCCATTGTCAGTGGATGCTACAGGAGCATCCCAAAGCTCTTGACCCTCGACACTGGCACTAATAGTGTCCTATCTAAGGCCAGCAAGGGTATTTCCCACCCAGGCCACTGTGACTCAGGCACAGAACCTCTGTCTTTGCTGGATTCAATTTCAATTGACTCTGAGCCATTTCACCATGTCTTGCAATGCCAGGTCCAGATCTTCCAGGGCGCAGCTCGACTGGCCTCCCAACGATAGATAGAGCTGGGTGTCATCCGCATACTGGTGACAACCCAGCCCATATCTCTGGACAATCTGGGCAAGGGGGCTCATGTAGATGTTAAACAACATTGGGGAGAGGACCACTCCCTGAGGGACCCCACATACAAGAGGATGCCTCTGGGACGACTGCTCCCCTATAGCCACCCTTTGTCCCTGGCCTTGGAGAAAAGAGGTAAGCCATTGGAGGGCAGACCCCTGAATCCCCACATCGGCGAGGTGGCGGGACAGAAGCTGGTGGACGACTGTGTCAAATGCAGCCAACAGAACTAACAACAACAGCACTGCTGAGCCGCCCCGATCCAGACGTCTCAAGAGATCATCCATGAGGGCGACCGGTACCTTTTCTGTCCCATGGCCTGGCCGGAAGCCAGACTGAAATGGGTCTAAGATGGAAGCATCATCCAAGAATCCCTGTAACTGTACTGCCACTGCCCTCTCAATGACTTTACCCAGAAAGGGCAAGTTCGACACAGGCCAGTATTTTGCCAATACGTCCGGGTCCGAAAATGGTTTTTTGAGGAGAGGGCATACCACTGCCTCCTTCAAGGGCATGGAAAGGTTCCTTCAATCAGAGGCCTGTTGATCATCATCTGCAATGGGGCTCGCAATTCTGTCTGGCAAGCACGTATCAATCAGGACGGACGCGGGTCCAGATCGCAGGGAGTGGGACGTCCAGTACAAAGGACCTTGTTGACTTCCTCCAAGCTGAGTGGAGTGAAATAGTCCAGGGTCAAACCAGAAGATGCACTCGGAGCCTCGAGTTCACTCACTGTGTCAAGGTTGGTGGGGAGATCACGACGGAGCAGTAGGACCTATCTGCGAAAAAACCTGTAAAAGCCTCACAGCAGCCAATTTCCAATTCCTTATCGTTTGGACTGCTCTGTGGCAAGTTTGTAAGCATCTGAATTGTTCTAAATAATTGGGCCAGGCGAGAATTCACAGATGCAATCTGGGTTGCAAAGTAAGCCCTCTTTGCAGCCTTAAGTGCCATCTTCTAGGACTTCATAAACAGCCTGTAAGATGTTCTTGTTGCTTTGTCACGGGCACACTGCCATCGCCTCTCTAGCTGTCTTAGTTGCCGTTTCATCAGCCCCAATCCCGGGGGATGCCACTTTGCATCAGAGTAGACATACTGAGGCTATTTGGGCTACTCTTGTGTAAAGGGATTGCACCCAGCGCAGTCTCGAAGTTTGCAGACTTAATATTAATATTCAGGGAAAGGCCCGTCTTATGTAAGCAGAGAGCTCTTCAGAGACTCCTTTCTCATCATTTGCATTCCTGCCTGCAATTTGAGTAATAGGTGAGGCACTTTATAATCCTGTACGCCATCCATTGCACCACCTGATCTGGAGGCAAGGAATGCCTTGAGCGTACAGGAAAGGCATGCAGACGGTGAAGTGTCTGATGCACAGCATTTCTTAGCTGGCTTGGCAGACTCTAAGTGCTTTCTTTTGTAGGATTCATCTGAAAAGGAATCCATTATATATTTCCCAATATGTTCATCAGGTAGCTCAGACTGAGGGTTCCATCTTGTCTAGCATCTTGTTTCCTGGAAGCCCTGCAGGCAGAGTGTGAAGGAGGCAGCTGCTCTCTCCTACTGAGGGCTCCCCAGCAGCAGCAGATCTTCTGAGGACCCTCCCTCTGTGGGTTCCATTCTTTTCATGGCTGATAAGAACATAGGAAAGACTCTTGGTTCAGAGGAAGGATCCTGCTTCCTACAGTCACCTATAAAATACTTCTCAGAAAGTTTCAAGTAGGACATCTCCTATGTATACCTTAGCAATTGCAAAATACGTTTCAGTCTTTTTTGCTCTTGCATCCAAAAAATAAGGAATAAGTATTTTCTGCTGCTCAAGATGTATGAATCAAAGAGCTTCTAAGGGTATAAAAGGGAAGGAAAGTAGGGCACGAATGACTTCTAAGGGTATAAAAGGGAAGGAAAGTAGGGCACGGAGTATTGTGTTCAGTTTTGGGCACCACATTTTAAGAAGGATATAGACAAGCTGGAATGGGTCCAGAAGATGGTGAGGGGTCTGGAGACCAAGTCCTATGAGGAAAGGTTGAAGGAGCTGGGGATGTTTAGCCTGGAGAGGAGGCGGCTGAGAGGTGATATGATCACCATCTTCAAGTACTTGAAGGGCTGTCATATAGAGGATGGTGTGGGATTGTTTTCCGTTGCCCCGGAAGGTAGGACCAGAACCAATGGTTTGAAATTAAATCAAAAGAATTTCTGGCTCAACATTAGGAAGAACTTCCTGACTGTTACAGCGATTCCTCAGTGGAACAGGCTTCCTCGGGAGGTGGTGGGCTCTCCTTCCTTGGAGGTTTTTAAACAGAGGCTAGATGGCCATCTGACAGCAATGAAGATCCTATGAATTTAGGGGGAGGTGTTTGTGAGTTTCCTGCATTGAACAGGGGGTTGGACTAGGTGACCCTGAAGGTCCCTTCCAACTCTATGATTCTATGACTCTGGTCCCTCCAGGAGCTGGTGTTCAGTGGCAGCCCACCTGCAAAAATGGAAGTTCCATGTAGCCATCCTGGCTATATTCTCTATTAGAACCATCCTCCATAGTTTCCTCTAGTTCCCTTTTAAAGCCATTGAAGGATCTCATGGCAGTGAATTATGTGAGGCAATTCTTTGAATTCCTCTAGCTTGTATATGGAGTTGGGACCAGTGTTCCCTCTAAGCTGAGTTAGCTCACAGTTTTTTAGTCTCCAGCTCTCACATTTTTGTCTTAGCTGAGAAAGGATGACCCCAGAGCAAACTAATTGATGCAGTAGCTCACAACTTTAAATGCCAGTAGCTCACAAAGTAGATTTTTTTGCTCACAAGACTCCACAGCTTAAAGGGAACACTGACACACTGCAATATACCAAGTTCACCAAAGAGCTTAGTTCAAAGATATGTATATAAACAATGCAAGTGCATGATGTAACCATGTACTAGCCCTTCTCTATGCTAGCATTTGCCAGTGACTTCACCTGGCTAATAAGCAGAGAGGGCAGTCCTTTCCAGGCAAGGGGGGGGGGGGTCATCTGTGATTTGCAAATGCTTCTCCTTACTGTTGAACTGAGGTCTTTTCCTATGTTGTGGCTGATGTTTTCCTTTTTTTAATGCTACTCTTGCTGTCGCTATACTGATTGTTGCTGAGTAGGTGTCAAGCATCAATATTTCTCAATAATCAAGCTTTTGTTCTTTGAATCAAAAGTTGCTTTATTATAAAAACTCCATAGCTTGGTCAAGGACGGAATCCTTGGAAGTAATGATGAACATATCATTGCATAGTTACTTATAGGGAAACTTCAAAAGGATAGTATACAGATAACTTCAAAAGAATAACATACAGATGCCATTTGAGTCACGGGTTCAAAGACTACTAGCTATTCTCTCTTTTATGACTAAGGAATGCCAGCTAATAAAAACATCTCCCTTTCTCACATTTTCTCTGAAAGCCAATAAGACCTGTCTGTGTGAATCAGGGGGAGAGGTACTGTACACTGTTACTGCAAGGTTACCCTAAACATCCTGGGTTCAGATGGATTTATTATGCCCCCTTTCATTGCAAAGGTGGGGGACAGGAATAGGCCAGGGGGGTGTTCTATTTCATCTCTGGTATGCCTATTATGTATGTAGAAATAGCACGCTTGACAGTAGGACCACTTTATTGTTAATCATTATTGTAGGCACCAATACAATACAATTATGCACCTTACAATTATGACATGGTAGAAAAGTGATTTAACTAACTTTTAAAAAAGGATCCACCCTGCTCTTCTTTTGTTGGGGTTTGATGCAGGGTGTGTGTGAGCAGCTGAGTTTGGGTTTCCCGCCCAGAGGCAGCCCTGTAGCCATGCCCAGCAAGAGTCAGGTCTGGTTCCAAAGAGGCCGTGGGAACTGGGCTAGACATTGTCCTCATCTCAGGGCTGGACGTGCTCTAATGCTTGCCGGAGTCACATGAGTGATCCACACGGTGATGCCACCTGCCTCAGAGACTGAAGCCTGCACAGCAGGATGAGCACAGTTGTCTGCAGCTGGCAACAAGGCCTGGACAGGCTGCCTGCAGGTGACTCTTCCTATTTCAACAGAAGCTTCTGGCTTATCTCTTGGTTCAGACCACAGCATAAGAACCACTCATGTGATGCATGTTTCAGACCAAAACAGCAGCATAAACCAGACTTTTCATTCAACATTATACCTTGAATAAAACTTTGTAGGTCTTAAAGATGCCACTGGACTAAAACTCTGTTCTGCTGCTTCAGACCAAAACAGCTGCCCACCAGAATTGTTCCATTTATCTCGTGCTTAGTGGGGGAAGGGTCAGCGCTGGCCTCACTGGATCACGTTCTTATGGAGGACCAAACCGCAAAGCCCTCTAACAACTTAGCACCTTTACTCCTAAATGTAGACGCTGGGCAGACTTGACTGGTACACAGACACCAGCATGCAGGCAGGCTGTGCCAGGCCCAAAAGCAAAAACTATCCAGCAGCACTCTGCATTTTCAAATCCGCATCCCTTCCCAACCAAATAAAAACAAGGCAAAAACACTCCCCCCCCTTCTTGCCTTCAAACTGCTTTCTGCTTCCACTCTGTCACATGGGTGTGACTCAAGGGCATGCCAGATGTTTAGACCAAAGCGTTTCTTGCAACATCCAAGGGCTGGGTTGTTAATTTCTACTATGCTTAGTCAAAGAAAATAAAGGCTGTTTCTGAAATGTGATGAATAGAGCATATCATGGCAATGGCTTTGCATTTGCAGTGCAGGCCTGGATCTGGTAACGTGTCCCCATTTCCCCCAGAGGAGGCCTTGTGCAAAGTAGTAATAATAATAATAATAATAATAATAATTTTATTCTTGTATCCCGCCCTCCCCTGCCAAAGGCGGGCTCAGGGCGGCTCACAGACATGGAATTCCATGATTCAAGTAAAACAATGTAAACAGTTTTAAATATAATCAATTACATAATAAATTATTTAAAATAGATAAAATAGGTGCTAAAATACTGTAAGTCATAATATCCACAGATGGCTAAATGGCTACACGTCAAATTAGTCAGGTTCTGTCTCAAAAGCAAGCTGGAAAAGAAATGTTTTGCAAGCCCTGCGGAATTGGTTCAGGTCCCTCGGAGGATCACCCTGCTGTTTGCTCCTACTGGAAGGGAATCAAGCCCTCTTTACTAGACTATGTTGCTACCTCCAGAGCTATGCTTACAGAAGTGCTGGATTTTAGGGTTATCAGTAGATCTGAGAGCGACCACCTCCCACTGTCACTCAAAGTCTCAATTGCCTTGCTGTTTAAGTCTAGAGAGATCCATCACCCTTCTGACCACTTAAGCCCTGTGACTGGCTGTGTAAAATGGTCCAGCAGAGTCAGTGCTAAGATCAGGAGTCTCCTGGGGTGTGAACAGATGATAGGCCTCAGGAAAATGATAATGGAAAAGGAGGGTAACATTGTTTCACATTACAATGACATAACTGCTGCCCTAAAACCTACTCTCTCCTATTATATGCACAATAACACAGTTCTGAAAAGACGATCTTACGAGTGGTACGACTCAGAATGCAGGTCCTTAAAGAGGCAGGTTACAGCTGGCCTGATTCTGGCAAGGGAATCTCAACTGACGGCTCACTATATGCAGTTAAAAGTCCTAAAAAAACAATTCAAGGAACTTACCCAACATAAGAAAGAAACTTTTATTAAGAAAAACTGGGAGGCCCTGATTAATGCAGCTAAATCAAACAATTCATCGCTTTTTTGGCATACTATAAATCCACTATTGAAAGTTTTCCCCTCAGAAGCTTCAAATCATATTACTGCTGCAGAGTGGGTGGAACACTTTCAGAGGATATATGCCTCTGAAGAGCCCTCTTGCCCCACCCTACGAGCGAAGTTGCTAGCAGAGGACATTCCATCCTGGGATCCTGTCACCTGCGAGGAGGTGAACTCCCTTTTAGGGAGGGTGAAAAGCGGGAAAGCCCCTGGGGGAGATTACATTAGGTCTGACCTACTTAAAGAGCATCGGGATTGGTGGGCTCCAACGTTGGCTTCCCTTTTCACATATATAGACGAGACAGCAAACATGCCAGCCGACTGGGGCTGGGCGATTATTGTGCCCATTTACAAAAGAGGGGGCCATGAACTCCCCTCGAACTATAGGCCAATTAGTTTGCTAAGTGCTATTAGCAAACTGTATGCCTTACATCTGAGGGACAAACTTACGGCCTGGATGGATTCTCAAGGCATTATTGCTGATGTTCAGGCTGCCTTCTGCCCTGGAAGATCTCACCTTGACCAGACTTTGGTGCTGCAATTTCTGGTTGATAAATATTTGGCCACAAAGGGCTCCAGACTCTTTGCAGCCTTTGTCGACTTTAAGGCTGCCTTTGATCTGATACCCAGATCCAGGTTATGGGACAAGCTTGCAGCTTTGTCTATCGACAGACGGCTGTTGTTGCTTATGGTTAGCCTTTATAGTAACTCGGGCATCAGGATAAGATGCTCATCTCAAGGCCATCTAACCCAACCAATTTTAGTGAACAAGGGTGTCAGACAGGGTTGTGTGCTCGCCCCCTTGCTTTTCAATTTCTACATAAATTCACTTCTAACCTCCTTTAATGATTTGGCTTTACATCCTCCCAAGCTCGCCGATCGGCATATTCCAGTTCTAGCGTATGCTGACGACGTGCTTATACTATCCAGGACGCAGATTGGTATGCGAAGGGCCCTTCGCCACCTAACCCAGACCAGTCTGCAGGAAAAGTTGGAAATTAATCTAGATAAAACCAAGGTTTTAGTTTTCACCAAACGATTCAAGGCTCATTGCTGGTTTCTAAATGGCAAACCCATTGAGCAAGTAAAAATTATTAAATACTTGGGGGTGATTTTTCATTATCAGGGAAAGCGTTTGGCACATAAGAACTATGTTGCACAATCTGCGCAAAGAACAGCTGATGCCATCTACCGTTTTTACATCTCCAAAGGGGCCAAATTCTTGCCTGCAGCACTAAGGCTGCATACTGCAAAGACCAGGGTCCAGTTGCTCTATGGCGCTGAAATTGCCCCTTACTCAACCACCAAGCCGTTGGAGATAGTACAAACTAAACTCTTGCGCAAGCTTCTGTCTGTTCCCAGATGTGTGCCGAACACTGCCATCAGGTTGGAATCTGGCGTCCCAAGCATCGAGACGTCAATGTGGTTAAATACCCTTTGTTACTTTCTGAGGGTTCTCTCAAAGCCAGGTGGCCTTCCCCATCTGATTTTTTCCGACTCTTTTGTGGGAACTTGGGAGAAAAGGTGTCTAGATTATTTTAGACTCTGTGATCTCTCCCCTGAGTCCCTAGCAATGATGGAACTGAGGGATGCGAAAGAACTTTTGCGCCTGAGGTTGGTTGAGCTTGAACTGAGATCTGCTAGAGCTAGTCTTTCTGCGCACATTTTCTTAGGGAAGCAAGCCGAAGTACTGTCCCCAGCCAGGTATCTTTTCAACATCACTATCCCAAAATATCGGATAGCTTTCTCAAAAGCACGACTCAACGCACTTTTCTCTTCGGTGCTTTTGGGACGTTACGCTGGGTACCCATATCTGGAAAGATTGTGCCCCTGTAATTGCAATGAGGTCGAAACAACTCTCCACATCGTTTTGCGGTGCCCTAATTACAACGACTTGAGGGCAAGATTAATCTCTCCAATTCTTGGGTCCTTGGCGGGCAGGCCGGAGGATGAGCAGATTGCCTTCCTCCTGTCTGATGCTCATTCTGATGTTTCATTTAAGATTGCCCGTTTTTGTTATGTTGCTCAGTTGGAAAGGAGGGAAATTGAGAGTGTAAATCTTGCTTATGAGTTTTAACAATATGTGCAATAGTTGGTGTTAGGAATTTTGTGTAAGAGGTGATGGGTTTGTTTTTATGATTTTGTTTTTGTTTGTATTAAGCTGGTCGGATGACCGGGAATAAAGTACTACTACTTGGTTCAGGTCCCGCAGGGCTCATACCATCTCTGGAAGATGATTCCACCATCGAGGGGCCATTACTGAGAAGGCTTGCTCCCTAGTAGCCTTCAATCTAGCCTCTCTTGGCCCAGGGATTGTTAGAAGGTTTTGAGAGCTAGATCTCAGTGCTCTCTGGGGAACATATGGGGAGAGGCGGTCCCTTAGGTAGGCAGGTCCTCGGCCATATAGGGCTTTAAAGGTGATAACCAGCACTTTATAGCGAACACGGTACACAACCGGCAGCCAATGCAGATCCCGCAGCCCAGGCCGCACATGTTCCCACCGTGGTAGTCCCAATAGCAGCCTGGCCGCCGCGTTCTGGACTACCTGAAGTTTCCGTGTTTGGTATAAGGGCAGCCCCATGTAGAGGGCATTGCAGTAGTCTAGTCTCGAAGTGACCGTTGCGTGGATCACAGTTGCTAGGTCGCTGCGCTCCAAGAAGGGAGCCAACTGCCTCGCCCTCTTGAGATGAAAGAAGGCGGATCTAGCAGTGGCCGCTATCTGGGCCTCCATTGATAAAGAGGATTCCAGTAGCACTCCCAGGCTCTTGACTTTGCGCACTGGTATCAGTGGCGCACCGTCGAAAGCCGGAAGGGTAATCTCCCCTCCCGGTTCGCCGCGGCCCACGCAAAGGACCTCAGTCTTCGCCGGATTTAACTTCAGCCCGCTCAGCCTGAGCCAGTCAGCCACGGCTTGTAATGCCCGGTCCAAATTTATAGGGACATCACCAGTCCGGCCGTCCATCAGTAGATAGAGCTGGGTGTCATCTGCATATTGATGACAACCCAGCCCATACCTCCGTACGATCTGGACAAGGGGGCGCATAAAGATGTTGAACAACATCAGGGAGAGAACTGCTCCCTGAGGCACGCCACAGTGAAGTGGGTGCCTCTGAGATAGCTCCCCCCCAATTGCCACCCTTTGTCCCCGACCTTCAAGAAAGGAGGAGAGCCACTGTAAGGCTAGCCCCCGGATTCCTGCGTCGGCGAGGTGGCGGGTCAGCAGCCGATGGTCGACCATATCGAACGCAGCCGATAGGTCTAGCAGCAGCAATACTGCCGAGCCGCCCCGATCCAGTTGTCGTCGGAGGTCATCCATGAGGGCGACCAAGACTGTTTCCGTCCCATGGCCCGGGCGAAAGCCGGACTGGCATGGGTCCAAGGTGGAAGCGTCCTCCAAAAAATCTTGTAACTGCAACGCCACAGCCCTCTCAATAATTTTGCCCAAAAGGGCAAATTTGAGACCGGTCAGTAGTGTGCCAATTCGGCCGGGTCTGATGAAGGTTTTTTCAAGAGAGGGCGGACCAATGCCTCTTTCAGGGGTGTTGGGAAAGCACCCTCTGAAAGGGATCGATTTATAATATCCCGTATAGGATATCTTAGTTCCTCCTGGCAGGCCTTAATTAGCCAGGAGGGGCATGGGTCCAGATCACAAGTTGTGGATCGTGCAGTGCCAAGAATTCTGTCGACCTCCTCCAAGCTGAGCGGGTCGAAGCAATCTAGGGTTAAATCAGAAAACACGCATTGGGCTTCGAGTTCACTTACTGCATCCAAATTGGCAGGGCAGTCGTGGCGGAGCGATTGGACCTTATCAGCAAAGAATTTTGCAAAAGCCTCACAGCCAATCTCCAATTCCTTAGCTTTTGAGTTGCCCTGTGGCATTTTGCTAAGGTTCCGAATTATTCTAAATAATTGGGCCGGGCGCGAATTTGCAGATGCAATCTTAGCCGCAAAGTATGTTTTCTTTGCGGCCTTGATTGCCACCTCATAGGACTTCATAAACTTCCTATAAGATGTTCTAGTCGCTTCGTCACGAGTACGCCGCCATTGCCTCTCTAGCCGTCTAAGGCCTTGTTTCAGCTGGCGTAATTCCGGGGTATACCACGGAGCCAGCTTAGTCCGAGGTCGCAGAGGGCGCCGAGGTGCGATCTCCTCGATGGCCCTAGAGAGCCGGCTATTCCAGGTCTCAATCAGGCCATCGAGGGAGTCGCCAAAGGGCCAGGGGTCCCGCAGAGCCATCTGGAACCGTTCCGGGTCCATTTGGCTCCGCGGGCGAGCCATAATCGCTGTGAATTCTGTTATCAAAAGGACCTTCCTTACAAAGTGCCAGTGCCTTACCAGCTAGACTGGAAAGAAAACTTTAGGGCAAACAAATTTTGGGAGATGGGGCAGTCCTAAAAAGAGACTCTCCCCCAGCTCCTGAAATATATGAAAAGTTATGAATAAAATGGGTTTGTTTTATTTTTACCCCCGCCCCCTTTCCTCCCAATGGGGACCCCAGGAGGGAATTCTTGAGGACCTGGGGGTGGATCCTGAGGAGGGCAGGGGTGGGGGAAGGGAGGGAGGGAGCTCCAAGGGGATGTGATTCCATGCAGAGTCCTCCACCCTGCACAGCTGCCATTTTCTCCAGGAGAACCAGATTCTCTTGGCTGCAGAACAGGTGTAATTCTAGGAGATCTCCAGGCCGTACCAGGAGGTTAACAACAAGGAGAGTGATGGGCAAGGGAAGAGCAACAATACAACACCGTGGCTGATCAAAAAATGCCACAGATGTGGCTAAACAATTTTCTTGTAATATAAACTAGAACATTATGACATAAACTTATACAGAAGTGCAACAAAGAATTTCAACTTGCAACTCTCAGTGCATCGCCAAAGTCGTTGAGTTTTCACAAAAGTCCACAACAATGGTCCACGTCCAAACTTGACAGATCCAGATGCTCATGGGAAAAGATGCTTGTGATACTTTCATCTCCAAACCTGAAAGACAGAAAGTGCTTGTGGTGCTGACATGTTCATTTTCCATCAAGGGTCAGGAACTTCTCAAAACCTCCTCCAATGGAGATGCCAGCCTTAATAATCCTCCATTTCAAAATGGTGTTTTCCAAGGGGGGTTTGAGAAGAGCCCCGAACTCCAATGTATCTCTGAACAACATCACAAACACAGGTGTTTGTGGCATTTTCTGATCAGTCATTGTTGTATTATTAGGGTGGCAACTCTAATAAAACCGTAGTTGATCTCATCCGGACAGGGTGCATTTATGGTTTAACTGGACCCTGCTTGAAATCTAGCACAAACCTCTAAAGTTCTGCACTCTTCTGCAGAGGCAATGGCCCAGTGACCCAGATTCAAGATTTGCAGGAAAAACAGGCTGTTTATTTCTGGTCACTCCGTGCTGAAGTAATCCCAGTGCATGTCCCATGGGGGTGGCCATCCCAGCTGCACTTGCAAAGACACACAGACCTGCCCCAACTGAGCAGCCCTTTGCAAACAGCCAGCCAGCCGCTCCTTAGAGGGGAATGTTGGGAATTTATTGCAGGCTCCACGTCCTCTGTTGTGACTATACAACTGCATAAACAGGAGGCGGGTTGGGAATGGGGGTGGCAGTCATGTGACAGCAGGCTGGTTTAGCATTCAAAAAGTACTCTTTTTCGGGGGAAAGTTTTTATTAACGCCATCTTCAGTTTGTTCAGTGATAACAGAAAAGGATAACATCTGCTAAAAGAACAGTTGCAAAATAGTAAGATTATCGGCAAGATGAATCACAGCATTATTGTATGTCTTTTTATAGATCTTGTTTATTGTTTGCTCAAATTCTTTTTTATAGTGTTGTTATCCACGAGTCCTAGGATGCCATGTAGAAAGGGAATATAAATATTTTACATAAATGTTTTTGTAACATACCAGAATCCAACTGAATGACCCATTTGGTGATGCTGTTATAATTCAAAGCCTGTGTGAGAAAATTATCATTGTTCCGAGAGAGCATTGTCCACTTTCAAACTGGCCTCTCTTTGTAATATCTCCCTGTAGGTATAACTATACCAGCTTAGGATATGGAACTAACAAAACACATCTGGTTGAAAGTTCTCACAAGACCAGAGGAAGATGGGGAGAAAATGTGTCACGCAGTGATGTCCAGTCTTCATTTTGCAGTCTGAATGTTTTCCAGTCATGATCATCCATAACTTAGTACAAAACAAGGATTACAGGTGAAGTAATTTGCTTTGTACGACGATACTGCACCGTAATGTTTCACAAACATGTGGATAAAATCTGTTCTGGCTTTTGCAGCACAGAATAACACATCTCCCCATCACTGTATGATAAAATGGTAGTATCAAACCTGCCCTCCCTTGTCCAAAGACACTACCATTTCATCATCCAGAGATGGGGTAAGGCCAGCAAAACACAAAATTAAACAAGCCCTGGAATACATGGCCACACGTCTCAATCAGGTAGCTGCCACCAGCCCTTCGAATCTATCCCAACAGTCAGAACCCAAAGGGCAAGCTTCTAACCTTTAACAGAATAGAACCAGAAAGTAAGCCTTGCAAGGCAGAACACCTACTGGATGAGTTTCCATAAAATAGTTAACCTGGCAGGTGAGAGCTAGGGTCCAGGTACTTGGGCTTAGATTGAAGCCATCTGGAGAACAAAACACCACAAAATATATTCAAAGGTTTATTAAAATTGTGCAAGAATATATAAAAAAGAACTTGGCAGGAGTCAAAAACAACAAACTACATTCAAAGACTAGCTACACATGAAGATATTGGTTCAAAAGTTACAAAGGTTACCATTCCAGAAGCTGAAGTTCTGGGAATGCAACATCTTTTAGTGATCCCCAGGCTGAGAGGCGACTACCAGGGATTGCGCCTTCTCAGTAGCAGCCCCCACTGGCGGAACCAGCTGCCGGAAGAGGTTAGAACCTCGTGGGACCTCACCCAGTTCCGCAAGGCCTGTAAGACCACTCTCCTCTGGCTTCCTTTCAGCTGACCTTTGAGACCTACAACAGAAGGAGGAATCCAGGAAATACTGACACCATCGTAACTGAATAACACCAAAATGTTATTAATTTATAGAAGCTGAGGTTGTATCAGCGGGCAAAGCTCCAAGTCAGCACGGACCAACAGAGGGCTTGGCCCATAGCAAACAATCAGCAGGACACCATCCAGCTTGAAGCACAATAACTTAATAAGAAGGCAAAAAGCTAACTTCTTTCTGGCTAAATTCTGGTGGTCTCAGGCCTTTAGACCAGTCAGATCTCCGACTGATTATGTCAGTTGGTGGCGTGATCTAAGCAGGTGGCCTAAGAGAGATCAGGCTAAAGTGAAAATGGGGAGGTAGCCAAGTCTTATCTTCCTGTGCCCACCAGGTGTAATTCATGGACTCTATCTGAACACGAATTGGTACTAAGTGCCATGGCTCTGAGAACCCAAAGGGAGTCCAGGCAGGCTCTACTTCACTCCCACAGCTGGGCTAAGAGTCACAAGACCAAGCAACAAAAACTGTGGTTTCTTTAAACTGAGATTTTTACATCAATTCAGGCCTAGCATTTGAAAATGAGGCCAGAACCAATGTGTAAAAAAGAAACAAGAAATTCTATTTCCTTGGCATGTAGCCATGCTCAAGCGTTGTATTGCTTAAACATGTCTGGAAAGAGAACCCCCAAAGCAAAACACTCAGAGCACCATCGAGTCAAAGTAAGCACTTTGCAGCCCAGTTGGTTTCAAAGGGAGCTATTTTAACAAGGTTAGAATGAAACTCTTGTAACCAGTGAGACTTGGAAGTGCGTAATCACTCCTGGTCCAGTCGTGTGTGCCAATACAGCTGTTCAAAGAATCCAATATTCATATTTTGGCATGCTGGCAGCTCTGGTATTCAGTCAGTCCTGCAGGCTGGCTCTGACTTGCCCGTCAACAGGTTTCTTGGCAGGACGCCTTGCGGCTTGGGACAGACCAAGCCTCTTCTGAAGCAGAAAGGTCAGCTGGCCTGTGGTTGGTATGCCCTGGTCTTATCATAACACACAGCTGGAGACAATATGGCATCCTTGCTGGGATTACCTCATGCCAGCTTTCTGCATCACAAGACTTGGCCGAGCTTCAAATGGCATCAACGGCATTCTTGAGGTATTTTACTTACTTTTACATCTCACCTTCCTCCCAATGGGGATCTAAAGTGGCTTACATTGTCCTCCAGCTTATCCTCACAACAACCCCGTGAGGTAGGTTAGGCTGAGTCTGAGACTGGCCCCAGGTCACCCAGCAAGCTTCCATGGCAGAGTGGGGATTCAAACCTGGCTCTCCCAGATCCTAGTTGGACACTCTAATCACTACGCAAGGCTGATTCTTCCTTTTTTTGACCTTTCCAAGTGCTCTGGTTGGCCTTCTACTTCTAGGCCAATTCCAAGTGCTGGGTGTCACCTTTGAGGCCCTTCACCTGGCCAGATTAAGACTACTGGTCAATCAAAAGTCAGTATTTTGTACTCAGGCTGGCAGCGGCTTTCCAAGACCTGCCAGTCTGAGTGGACAATACTGACCTTGGTGGACCAAGAGCCTGATTCTGTATAAGGCAGTTCATGTGTCAATGAAGGATGGCATGGACAGCATATTTTCAGGGTAGAGAAGGGACTTTTTCAACATCCGAGATGCTCTTGGAGGAGACCCCAAGGATGCAAGACCTCCTCAGGCATTACATATGGGTAGATATAGGTGCAGGGGTGTGTGTGGGGAGAGGTATTGTGATTTTCCTGCACTGCCCAGGGAATTGGACTAAATGACCCTGGAGGTCCCTTCCAACTGATTCTAGATGTACACTTCTTCAGCTAAAGATATGTGCAGATCAATATTCCCTCTGAGTTAGCGTGAGCTAATTTACAGATTTTGAGCCTCCAGCTCACACCTTTTTGTCTTAGCTCAGGAAGGATGACCCCAGAGCACACTAATTTATGCAGTAGCTCACAAAATAGAATTTTTCCTCACAAGACTCTGTAGCTTAGAGGGAACATTCGTGCAGATGCACACTTGAGGTAATAAGTTTTAAAAATGTGTATCTACGCAAGCTAAGTCATCCAGTTCTCATTTATACCCAGAATTAAACTTTGTTGGCCAATCTTGCTTAAAGAACCCTGTGGCGCAGGTTGTTAAAGCTGCAGTACTGCAGTCCTAAGCTCTGCTCACGACCTGAGTTCGATCCCCGGTGGAAGCTGGGTTTTCAGGTAGCTGGCTTGAGGCTGACTCAGCCTTCCATCCTTCCGAGGTCTGTAAAATGAGTACCCAGCTTGCTGGGGGGAAAGTGTAGCTGACTAGGGAAGGAAATGGCAAACCACCCGTAAAAAGTCTGCCATGAAAACGTGAAAGCAACGTCACCCACGAGTCAAAAATGACTGGTGCTTGCACAGCACAGGGGACCTTTCCTTTTCCTGCGTAATGCAGGAGCCACATAGAATAAACGTCAGATGTTTGAGAGCTGCAAGATGGGAACATCAGATATTTGAGAGCCACAAGGAAGGAAGGAAAATAGATGGGGAAGGAGAAGTGGAAGGAAAGCAACTTTAAATGCATTATGAAAGTTGGTGGCTGGCTTGAAGAAGTGATTTAAAGAGACAAATGCCTTCTCCAAGCCAGCCGATGGGGCGGTGGGGGCTTTGAGAGCCACACAATATGTATGAAGCAGCCACATGTGACTCCCAAGCTCAGTATGGCCACCCCTGGTTTAAAGGTGCCAGTGGACTCAAACTTAGTTCTCACCAATGTTCCTTCTAAGCTGCAGTCTTGTGAGCAAAAATTCTATTTGTGAGCTACTGGTATTAAAGTTGTGAGCTACTGCATAAATGAGTGTCCTTTGGGGCCATTTTTCCTGAGCTAGGGCAAAAATGTGTGAGCAGAAGGCTAAAAATCTGTGAGCTAGCTCATGTGAACTCAGCTTATAGGAATCACTGGTTCTCACATGTTTGTTAACTCTTTATTTGTATGCTAATTTGCTGGTATTCACAGGTCTTACCAACGGCTTTAATCCAATCCTAAGGTGTACTTATTGCACAGTTACTTAGGCACTGTAACTCAGCCCCCTCACTACCTATATGTAAGGCTTGAAAAAGTATTTTTCAATGTATTTGAAGAAGTGTGCATGCACACAAAAGCTTCTACCCAGAATTAAACTTGGTTGGTCTTAAAGGGGCCTGACTGGACTCAAACTCTGTTCTGTTGCTTCTGACCAACCTGGCTGCCCACCTGAATCTCTCCTGCCTCCCTGCATGGCTGATCTTGCCCTATTAAAGCCACCTGGAAGATCTGATGAACATATGAAGCTGCCTTCAACTGAATCAGCCCCTCTCAGTCCATCAAAGTCAGTCTTGTCTACTCAGACTGGAAGCCGCTCTCCAGGGTCTCAAGCGGAGGTTTTTCACGCCTATTTGCCTGGACCCGTTTTAGTTGGAGATGCCGGGGATTGAACCTGGAACCTCTTGTGCTTACCAAGCAGATGCTCTACCACTGAGCCACAGTCCCTCCCCTGTTCCCTGACCATGGAACTCCCAGACCCTTATCCAGGTTGGTCTTGAGATTGTAACAATACTGAAAAAATGCAGGAAACTCAAGCTCTATAAAAATAAAGCCAAGCCTAATATTTTTTTCCCTCTGGTTATTTGAGAAGTGAAATGTTTTGGCATCATTTACTGACCTCTGGTGGACAAACTTGCTAGAGAATGCTGCTATGAAACAGAACAGGAAAGACCAAAGTCTAACGTAAGCAAAATTTCCTGGAAGTAAAGCCAAATTAAATGCTTGACTGTCCCCTCCCCCCCCCCCAAAAAAAAAAAAGCTGATCAAGTTTTGCAAAGAAAGCACAGCCTGTGTCTCTTGTATTTCTGCCTCCACAATTTTGCACTGCCTTTTGGGCTCCTGTATATCTGCCAATGCACTCCATGCATTGGATGAACATGGCTGTAATTCATAAAAACGTATCTCATAATCAGTCTGTCCACTTTAAACCCCCCCAATTCTGTTTTCTCTGTTTCTAGTAAAAGCCAATCTTGCTTACATGAATGGCTCAGAAAGAATCAGTTGGTACCCAATAGTCCCAGAAGCAGGCAACCTTTTAAGACAGGAGTGGCCAAAAGGTGGCTTGGGAGCGACATGTGGCTCCTACATATGTGGCTCTTGAAGCTCCCATCGCCCCATTGGCTGACTTGGAAAAGGCATTTCTCTCTTTAAATCACTTCTCCAAACCAAGCCAACCAACAGCTTGGAGAATGCATTTAAAGTTGCTTTCTTTCCACCTCTCTCACTCCTCCCTCCCCCATCGTTGTCCCTTCCCCCAGCTCTCAAACATTTGCTGTTGATGTTTTGCAGCTCTCAAACATCTGCCGTTTATTCTTTGTGGTTCTTATACTAAGGACGTTTGGCCACACCTGTGGGAATCCCGCTGGGGTCTGCCTAGGAATCAAACGGAGTAGAGACAGGAAGGGAGTACTTGGTTCTGCTCCAGCAGAGGTTGGGGTGGGGGGAGCATTGCCAGCACCCAAGCAGGGGCTTGCCTTGATGGCTCAGCGGTGGGAGGGGGGAGAAATGCCTGCTGGCCACAGGGATCATCATGGGGCCAGAAAAACCTCTGGATGTTAGCAGCCTTGACACCAGTGCGGTGGCCCATGAGGCAGGCAGCATGCTGTGAGGCGGACAAGTGGGGTCACTTTCATCAAGCACGGAGGCTGGTGGGCCCTGGATCTCCTGAGGCTGAAGCTCATCCGGTGGTGTTGTCCGGCTGCCTTTTACTTTTGCCCTTGTCCTTTCAAGCTGTCCAGCAGAGGGCTGCTCCCAGGCCCAGAGCTACGGGGAGGGGGGGCCAGGCCCATCCTTTCAACCCCCCTTCCAACTGTATGGCCCTTGCATTGGAGGGCCCCCAATTTGTCCCCTTTGCCCACGACCACTATGAACAAGTAGTAGCCTTGCTGCTGGTCTTTTCCCCCTCTCCCCTTCCCTAACACAGCATGCAGAGCAAAGGGGGGCTGAGAGTCAAGAGGAGCACATAAGAAAGGGGTGGGGGAGAAGAGCTGCTGTGACTGACCAGGTGAAGGGGAGGGGTAGCTTGTGGGACGGGACGTACTGAATCTCGGAACAGCGCCTGCCCATAGACTATGCACACCTGCCCATAGGGAAAAAGGGAAATTAAGCTTGGCCTAAGGACACCCCTTGCCCATAGACTATACACGCCTGCCCATAGAGAAAGCACACCTGCCCATAGGGAATAATGGGGACCACATTTCAGCATAAATGAAGCTTAATTTCCCTTTTTCCTACAGTGAAATGTGGTCCCCATTATTCCCTATGGGCAGGCGTGTATAGTCTCTGGGCAGGCGCTGTTCCAAGTTTTAGTACGTCCCTTGTGGGACTTGAGGCCCCGCTCACATCCCCCAGTCCCACCAAGCATGAAATCCTGGCTAGAGCCCTGTGGGACTTCGAGGGATGCTGGAATCACTGACCGAAGCCCTCCGCCTTCAGCCCGGCATGTCTCTGTTCCCAAGGCCGGGCAACTGAAGGATCGTGGTGGGAAGAGGGACCCCCGGGGTCATCCAGCCCAGCCCCCTGAGTAGGGTTGCCAATCCCCAGGTGTGGGCAGGGGATCCCCCGGTTTGGAGGGTCATCAGAAAGCGGGGGGAGGGGAGGGAAATGTCTGCTAGGAACTCTATTATTCCCTATGGCGATTTATTCCCATAAAAATCATGGAGAATTGATCTGTGGGTATCTGGGGGGCTGTTTTTGGGGGTAGCGGCACCAAATTTTCAGTACAGCATCTAGTGCCTCTCCCCAAAATACCCCCCAAGTTTCAAAACGATTGGACCACGGGGTCCAATTCTATGAGCCCCAAAAGAAGGTGCCCCTATCCTTCATTATTTCCTATGGAAGGAAGGAATTGAAAAGGTGTGCCATCCCTTTAAATGTGATGGCCAGAACTCCCTTGGAGTTCATTTATGCTTGTCACAGCCTTGATCTTGGCTGCACCCCCAAAGTCCCCAGATATTTCTTGAATTGGACTTGGCGACCCGACCCCTGAGGCAGCGGAGCTTGACTCCGGAGGGAAGGCCACGCGGTCCTCACAGGGTCCCTCGCAGCGGCCACCCGCGCATGCGCCTCCCGCTCCCCCCTCCAAGCCCTTTTCTCGGGTGCAGACGGCGCCCTTCGTCCTCCCATAGAGCCGCGCGCTTGCTTCGTTTCTAACGCTTGCGCACTAGTAGCGAGTCTCGATGAGCGCGCGTGCGCAGTATTACTTCTCAGCCTTGTCTTCCCCTTTCGTTCCCCCCTCTTTTGTGGCAGTCCTTTGCCTTCTCTGCGCTCATACGCATGAGCTCCACCCTTCTGGCCCAAAGCGCATGCGCGCTGTCCTTTACCTTCTCGGCTCTCGCGTTCGGATCTCGAAGGGCCGCCAACTGCGCATGCGCGTTACCTCCCACTCGTCCCCAGCTTTCCTCCTCGCATGCGCGCTGCCCTTTGGCTTCTCAGGCGCTCCCCCTCCCGTGTGCGCGTGCGCGGCCCTTGCGCTCCCTCCCCGTCTTCCGCCGCCTGATCGTGGGCGCATGCGCCGCGCTCCCCTGCCTGCCTGCGGTGTCTCCCCCCTCTCTCTGCCGGCGGCGGGGCTCCGCTTCCGGCGGGGTGTCATGGCGGCGGGCGGGCTGTGATGGCTGAGGAGGAGGACGAAGGCAGCTGAGAGCTCGGCGACGGAGGCGAGCCGAGGGCAGGCAGGGGGCGGCGAGACCCTCCCCCGCCTGGCTGGGTGGGCGGCGGCGGCGGCGGGAGATGGCGGCCCACAAGCCGGTGGAGTGGGTGCAGGCCGTGGTGAGCCGCTTCGACGAGCAGGTGCGGGCCGCCCTCGAGGGGTCGGGCTGGGGGGCCAGGCGGGCAGGGGCGCTGGGGGGACGAGGGGGCAGCGGGGCGGGAGGAAGTGGACACGGAGCCCGGTCTGCGGAACAGGCGTTGCCTTGTTCACTCTTCTGCTAAGTGCCTGTGCAAGTATTTGCTCTTGCGGGCTTCTCGGGTGTAGTTTTATGGCTTGCATAAACAGAGGGCCTTTCATGGCGGCGTGAGGGAAAGCAGCGTGGACATATAGCTCTCCCGGGGAAGCTGGGAGCCCGGGGGGACAGGAGCACTTGATGGGGATGCGCAGATGCTCCGCCCTTGCGAGTGGGAGACTGGAAACAACTGGGGCATAAAGTGGGAATCAGGAGGGAGCTGGTGCGTCCTGTGCACGCAGAGATGGGACACTGCTGTGTGGAGTGAAGGAAGGAGCCCTGTGCGTGACCAAAGGGATTATCGGAAGAAATTGGGATGTGTGGGTTGGATTTGGGTGCAGGCAAACAACTGGGAAACTCTTCTGAATGGAGTTCGAGGAGTGACTTGTGTTTTCGGAACAGAGAGCGATTGAAGGTGGATCTTTGTTTATGATGGGAACAGGAAACATTTCTTAGCCTGAGGCTATGGAAGTTTGGAAGCTGTTTATAGGAAGAGCAGTTGGTTGGATTCCGCCCCCCCTCCCCCGTGCAGTTCAGTATATATGCACAGGTTCTCTGCTTTTCCACAGTGGTTTTCAGACAACAGAAACAACTTAAATTTAGCTGAGTGTCTCCCCCCCCCCCCTTCATGTTGCTACTGTGGCAGTTCAGGTTCACCACTGAAATGTATAAAGACCCTTCTTTACCCTTAACAGTATATGAGTTTGAAATGTTTAAGGAAAGTATTTGGGGAACATTTTACATTTATTCTAGGCACTGGTGTATAGCTTTTCCTAAAAATGGGTCCAGCCTTTCGCTTTCTCCAAGAGATGAGGATTTTGAGTGCACTTCGTTTTGTCATTGTGCTTGTTGAAAATGTTTTGGATCATGCATTGAAGCATGCCGTGTATTTGTGTCCTTAAATAGTCTTAATTATGCTCTCAAGATGAAAAATTATGTTGTTACAGATACTCATTTGTCTTAAGATTTGTCATGTTCAGATAAACATTTTAAGAGTTAAAGACTTTCAGCTATTCTAGTTTGTTCCACAGTCATTATAACATCTTTAAATGTATGAAAGGCATTCATTCCTTCTTGGAGAAAATGAAATTTTCAAATGAGGAGGTGCTGAAGTGCAGAAATTAGTCTTTGATGTTTTTAGGACTCAATAAATGTGTAGCATTTGATTGCTGAATATGCGCAGTGACTTTTTTGCAAAAAAAATTGAGAATTGCCATCTATGGTACAATCAGTGTTTGCTGTTGACTTCAACAGAGTTTCAGTTGAAATGAATTTAGGTTACCACTCTGAAGGTGGAGGAATGAACTAGTAATGTTTTGTAAATTAAAATTAATTTTAATTCTCATAACTTTTTTTTACAGAAGTTAGAGTTTTGCATTGAGCTCTAGGAGACCTAGATTAAAATAAATAGCTGTCATAGATAAGCTGAGTAGCTTTGGAAAGGTATTTTCTTTCAGCCTTACCCGTCAGTCTCTGAGTGGAAGTGTGTTTGTGCATGAAAGCTCATACCTTGACTAAAACTTTGTTGGTTTTAAAGATGCCACTGGACAAACTTTGGGAATAATGATGACAATTATGAGTACTGAAGAACAAAAGGAATGCAGTACATGTCAAACCTAACAAACTTTGTGGGCTTATGTTGATCTAACAGTTTAATTACAGTCATGGTCTGACCGCTAATGGTGCAGATCAGTAACTATCCTTTGTGTTTTCATATCTTCTAAGTAACTGGTTATTTAGGAAGCTGAACTTTTAAAATGAACTTGTTATATGCGTATGCTAATCAATATATAAAATTCTCAATGTGACCCCCATCGGCAGATACTTAAATGAAGAGACTAGGATAGGAAAAAGAGCCCAGATCTTTCTGCAAACATGAGAAAACTCCCAGGTTTGCAGAGAAATCTGAGAGGGGGTTAATCTCATAATAAAAGCGCTTGTAGCTTTAAGAAACAGGTTCTTCTCAGTGACTGTTGCTGGGCAGCCATAGCAGTATCCAGGCTTGCTTTCTGTCAAGAAGGCAGAGGAGCCCTTTCCAGGACTGTTTTGGCCTTTGAGAGAAATTTGGGCCAAGCTTAGCAGCAGACACCAAGTGGTTTGCTCCCATGTAACATTTATGAGTCACCCAGTCCTTGCTCCTTGTGAGTGTTTGACAGCAGCCACCCCACAAAAGCCACTATGTGTAATGGTGAGAGTTTCAGATGACAGTCCGAGAGTCCCAGGTTCAAATCTTCATTCTGCTGTGGAAGCTCACTGGGTGACTTTGGGCCAGTCACACACACTGCCTATTCTATCCCAGGGGATAGGATGTTGTGAGGATAAAATGGAGGAGAGGAGAATGATGTTGAGCTGCTTTGGATCCTCATTGTGAAGAAAAGTGGAGGTATAAATTAAGTAAATAAAATAACTGAAGAGAAGAGAAATAAAACGTAGGTTGGTGGGTGGGAGAGGAGCCAGGAAAAGGTAAGAATATGAATGTTGCCAGGAAGAGGGAAAGAAGAAATAATTTGGGGAAGTGAGGTACCACCTACAAGTCCTTGCCAAAGTTTTTCCAGGAAAGGGCTGCCAGGGGAAGAGAAGGAAGGAAAGCTGAAGATGGGGTGTGGTGTGTGGGGCAGATAAAGGTAGGTTGGCTGGTAAGTGGAAAAGAGAGAAGGAAGCATGAAAAGGGAGAGGCTGAGGTGGCTGCCAGAGAAGGAAAAGAGGGAATGTTGTGGGAGGGGATAATGAGGTGACTCTTCAAATCCTTGCAGGTCCCCTGCTTGTAAATTGAGTTTTGGTAGAGCACTGGAATTGGATGCAGAAGGTCCTAAATTCAATCCCTGGTAATTCCTGAAGCAGGAAAGACCTTTGCTTGAACGAGATCTTAGTGAGCCATTGCCAGTCAGTAACCTAGATGTACTAGTGGACAGACTTGCTATAACACATTGTCATATTCTCATATGCTTTGTGGGAAATGGCTGTAGCTCAGGGATACAGTACATGCTTTGTATAATGCCCCAAATCCAATTCCTGTCATGTCTGGTTAATGGATGTCAGGGGATGGGAAAGATTTTTCTCTTTCTGAGACCTTGTAGAACTTGTATTCTGCAAGTATGGATAGATATTTGTGGTTAGAAATGGTCATTCTCTGCAAAGTGGAACTGATTACTGCTGCAAGGCATGCAAGGCATAACCCAGCAATGTATCCTTTGAATGACTTTGCTTTTATTTGTATGGGATGCTGGTACCATTATGTAGTAAACATTATATGACTCGTATTTTAACTGTAAAAATATCCCACTTTTAATGTTGTCTAGTAGTTAGCATAGTACCAGTTCTATCTTTCTGGATGTTGTGGAATCATTTTGGGGTGCACTTCTAGTATCTCTTTGTCTATTTAATGTCAGACTGTTCCAATGGTAGGTCCAATAACAGGTCATGGTCTATGTATGTTCCAAATTTCAGTATTCTGGAATACTTCAGTCCATTTAGTAGCACTAAATGTATTAATGTTTTTAGAATTTTATGGATTTTAATTTGTCTTCAAATGTTATTTATTATATAATGTATGTATTGAATTTTATGCTGTTAGCCGCCCTGAGCCGCTTGGTCGGGGAGGACGGGATACAAATAAAATGTGACTGACTGACTGACTGACATTTAATAGAATCAGAGTTGGAAGGGACCTCCAGGGTCATCTAGTCCAACCCCCTGCACAATGCAGGAAACTCACAAATACCTCCCCCTAAATTCACAGGATCTTCATTGCTGTCAGATGGCCATGTAGCCTCTGTTGAAAAACCTCCAAGAAAGGAGAACCCACCACCTTCTGAGGAAGCCTGTTCCACTGAGGAATCGCTCTAATGGTCAGGAAGTTCTTCCTTATAGAATCATAGAGTTGGAAGGGACCTCCAGGGCCATCTAGTCCAACCCCCTGCACAATGCAGGAAACTCACAAACGCACAGGATCTTCATTGCTGTCAGATGGCCATCTAGCCTCTGTTTAAAAACCTCTAAGGAAGGAGAGCCCACCTTCCTTGAGTGATTCCTTCCTTCAAGAGAATTCCAGAAATCTTCCTCTCAGAATGTTCTGGGGGACAGTAGCTATTGGGAGACAACTTTCAGCTTTCTCAGTGGCTTGGAAGTTCTTTAGCTATTTAGAGGCATGTTTGTGGCCCTCATTTTGAGTGAGATGAATGTGAGGTGGGCTCTAGCTCTTCAGGAAGTGCCTGAACAATTCTGATGTGCCTATGAGTGAGTAAGTCTGAGCATCTTATAGTGTATACACTTATACTATAGTGTACTTGGACCTGTCGGCTGCATTCAACATGGTCGACCATCAGTAACTGATTCACTGCCTTGCTGACGCAGGGATTCAGGGGTTGGCCTTACAATGGCTCTCCTCTTTTCTCCACGGTCGGGGACAAAGGGTGGCGATTGGGGGACAGACATCCCAGAGACTGTGGTATGCCTCAGGGAGCGGTGCTCTCCCCGATGCCGTTTAACATCTATATTTGCCCCCTTGCCCAGATTGCCAGGAGGTATGGGTTGGGTTGCCATCAGTATGCTGACAACACCCAGCTCTATCTACTGATGGACGACCGGTCTACCTGTACCCCAGAAAATCTGGACTTGGCGCTGAAGGCTGTGGCAGGGTGGCTTAAGCTGAGTTGACTGAAGCTGAATCCGACAAAGACAGAGGTCCTTTGCCTGAGCTGCAGCGGCCTGGGAAGGGGAATCCCCCTACCGGCTTTTGATGGTCAGAAGCTTGGGGGTGCTACTGGAACCTTCATTGACAATGGAGGCCCAGATAGCAGCCACTGCCAAATCCACCTTTTTCCACCTTAGGCGGGCAAGGCAGTTGGTCCCTTTCCTTGACTGTGGCGACCTGGCAAGTGTGATCCATGCTATGGTCACCTCGAGATTGGACTATTGTAACACCCTCTACATGGGGCTGCTCTTGTCTCAAATCTGGAGACTGCAGCTGGTGCAGAATGCAGTGGCTAGGCTGATATTGGGGCTCCCCATGCGGGAGCACATACAGCCTGGGCTGCGGGAACTGCATTGGCTGCTGATAGTGTACCGGATTTGCTATAAGGTGCTGGTTATTACCTTTAAAGCCCTATATGGCCGAGAACCTGTCTACCTTAGGGACCGTCTCTTCCCAGTTGTTCCCCAGAGGGTACTCAGATCAAGGACACGGAACCTGTTATCGATCCCTGGGCCAAGGGAGGCAAGACTGAAGACCACTCGGGACAGAGCCTTCTCTATAGCGGCCCCCTATTGGTGGAACCAACTGCCAGAAGAAGCAAGAGCCTTGCGGGAGGGACCTTGTTCGGTTCTGTAAGGCTTGCAAGACAGCTTTATTTCAGCTTGCTTTTAATGGATAGCCACATATGAGGGTACTCAAGAAGACTGAAATTTCTGGACTATGTTAGTATTAGCACCAAACTGTTTTAAAAATGTTTTAGTTGTTTTATTGTAAGATTTTAATTAGTTAATGTTTAATCTGTAAATGTTTTTACTGTTGTGAGCTGCCCTGAGCCTGCTTCGGTGGGGAGGGCGGGATATAAATCCAAATAAATAAATAAATAAAAAATAAATACTTACTGGAAATGCCTTCCCACACCTGAATGCAATGCTGAAGAGACCGCAGGACTTCCAGAGTCCAATATTTTGGTCCTTGGCTTACTCTGAGATTTGATTGCCATGTGCAAAAACCGTGTGCCCTTTGAAAGAGAGGGGAACAGTGTGCTGTGTTCAGACTCCCATTCCCTCTGGTAATTGCATTGTCTCAGACAGCGCATGTACCAATTTTCAGGGCTTTGGAGTAATTTGACAATTGGATACCTTAGTGAGGTCCTACACATTTTTGTATATGTGCATGTGTAAACGGACTACATTTGAAATCATTCCAAAGGAGGGTGTAAGAGACCACACACAGTTAACTGTTGACATGGCTTTCCTCCATTGTGTTGTATATAATGGCAAGCATAGGTGTTGGGAACAGGATTTAAGACCAAACTGTCCTAAGAGGTGGTGCTGTGTCTCCCTTTGGTTCATAGGCTCTGACAGGGCTACTGCTTCTTGCTTAAAGCTGTCCTGGAGCCTTGTCTTAATAAAGCATCCCACAAAGGGATGTTTGTGCTAGAGATTTTGTTATGAGTGCTTAAATTTAGCAAACTTGTTCATACATGCCAGGCCTTTCCTTTCCTGTTGTTTGTTGCAGGAGTATCTTTATTTCTCTTGGTTCTGGGCTGGAGTTGTACTGCTTTTAAGTGACTTGTCTGACGTTCCAGTGACTTGAGTTAGAGTGGCAGATTGAAGTATTTGCTTGTAAGAGCTTTTCATTAGGGATGTGTACTAGATTATTCAGGTGCCCTGTACTGTTTTAGGATTTGAGCTTTAAAAAAAAAAAAGCCAAAGGGTTTGAGGTCTGTTATCCCCTGTGGGGAATTATTTGGGGGTGTGTGTGGAGTGGCTGTTTTCAAGTGAGTGAATCCAAAGGTGCAGGGAACTTGGCCCTGCTTATTCACTAAAGATCATCCTCCAAGTTTCAAGCAAATTGCATCAAGAAGTCCAGTTCTGTAGGCCTCTGAACATGATTTCACTGGCCATCCTAGATGTCTCCATTGTTTCCTGTGGGGGGGAATCCCATGCCTTCTCCAGGCCAAAGAAGGCAATAGCCAAGCACACGAAAGCAGTCACTGGCCAAAAGCCTTCCCATGCAAACAGAACAAGGCCAATGGAACCATTGTTGAACAGGAGAATCCCAGCAGAGCCATAGGCCAGTGCAGCAAACTAAACACAACCAATGTCAAATTAGAGAATTCCACAAGAATCAAGGGACACAATTGCAAGCCTAACTAAATCAGTGTCAAATCCTAGAAACCAAGCAGAATCCTGAGCTGATGCAGTAAGCCCAACTTTAAGCCAAGCCAAATCAACCTTGCAAGCCCAGTATCAAGAGAACCAGCCAGACCTAGCAAGACACAGATACGTACACACTTCACTTCTCCTTTCTCTACATTCTGTACCGTTACTGGCTCACAAGAGGAGCCTCAGGAGCTGCAGCTACCCTTCATCACTAGCACTGTGGTTCGCTCCTTTCTCTGTAATGAAGAAGCACCATAACAAAATGTGAGCTACATTTAGGTGCCTCTGCTTGTTTTAATTGAGATACTTTTCTGACATCTCTTTTGTGGGGAAGGGGGGGGGGCAATAACATTTTTGGCACTTTATTTCTTTCTTTTCTGCACAGAATTGTGCTGAGCACCACCATCACCTTCCCGTGCTGCACAGCTGCTAGGATTCTGTTGAAGGCCTTTAAAATCTGTTTTAGGAACACAGTTTGGAATGTGGATTTTATACACTGCCAGTCAAGTTGGCAAACATTCCTGTTTTGTACTTGTTTTAAGTTTGGGGGGAAGCATTTCCCCTCAACTCAGACTGAGAGGGTCCAGGCCCAAGCACATGGTCACTTCACTGATGCTTGAAGTCCAGGACTGGGTAATCGGAGGGCTGGAGCTGCACAGTCCCCCCAAGGAAGAAGGCTTGAGCAGTCCAAGTTGACATTGTTGTCCGTCTGGGGAAATAAATGTTCATTCTGTGTGGTAGTCAGAAGGTACAAGAAACAGGCTTGGCCAGACCATCTCTTTCTTGGCTGAGTAGCTCAGCTGACGGATGGCACATGACTTGTAGGGTAGTTTCTTACCATTGTGTCTGCTGAAGCCAGACTTATGTGCTGCACTTTTCCAAATGGTGCCGACTGCCTCCCTGGTGGTCTGCATGTTCTCTTCCTTTCTCTGGAATGGTTGCTGTGACAGACTCATGAACTTAGCCTGAGTAACTGGGGGAACAGGTTTGCAGCGATTGGCTGGAACGTTGCCTGGGCAATGAAAAAGTAACAATATGAGTTTTACTTAGCAGTGGAACACCTCAGGTTAGGGAGTCTTAGCCAGGGAGTCTTTGAGAGAAGTCTTCAGAGAAGGAGTCTGAAGTGAAGATGGTGGGCTTAGGCCGATCAGTTGTAATGACAACTGGACGAGGGGCTGAGATCAGCCAGAGAGGCTGGGCTCCTTGTGGGAGACAGAGCTAGGTAGTCTCTGTCTGAAAGAGAGCGTTTTCAGGCAGATTGAACCTCTCTGAGGGAGATTTTGCCAGCACATCAGGCAATCTCCGTGTACATCACACAATCTTCGTGTAGATCGCACAAATACACACTGAAGGGGAGAACTGAATTCTGGTGGTCAGCAGGGTTACCCAAGACTCAGACCAGAAGACTAGCTGTGGGGCTGAGACGCATCAGTATTGAGGGGTGCGAGTTCTGGAAGTTAGCTAGTGTGAGAGGGTCTGTGAGGGAGAGTATACTGACACCAGTCAGGAGTTCTCTCTGTGTGTGGAAGAGTGATTGTGGTTTGTTATTTTTATGATTTGGCAGTGCCGAAGCTAGGGCTAAACAATTGAAGTAACAGCATTCTGAGTGCCCAGAAGGCACTGCCTGCCTGAAGTAGAATCTAGTAGGATTCTGAAGCCTGCCTGTTTGTTGTTGTTTTGAAGATCTTCTGCCAAAGTGTTTGTTATATTTTACCTCAGCCTGATAAATCTCTACTCTTTGTAATTGATTTATTCTGCCAACTGATTTGCCTTTTGAATATTGAACAGTTATAATCAATATTATTTTATCCGTCTCCCTTGCCTTTTGTTATCTAATAAATATTTTTTGTGGTTTTTGACTTTAAAACTGTCTGGTGCCAATTTTTGAGAGTTCTGACGGGATTTCTGAGAATCTGACTGAGGGAAGGTGACTGGGGAGAAATTTAAAGTGGTTGCCCTCTCGGGAAAGCTCTGACTTGATTCCTCACAGTTGCCATCTTCACCTGAAGCTTTTTGCATCAAGTGGATAACAAGACCCAGGTTTGCCACCTTGGTGAAGTCTTGAAAGTGCTTGTGGACTTTCACCATCTGAGAGCAAGTTAGCCAGTCCTTGTGGATGAACAGCTTCTTCCCCTGCGCAGGGGTTCCTGCGGAGGTCACCTTGACTGGAGTGTTTTTCTGCTCCACCAGATGCTGGAGCATGGTGCAGGTGGATTTTCTCTGAGTGCTGGTGTTGTTGATCAAGTGGTGGTGTTGTGTGCCCATCAGTTCCTCCTCCTGGCGTGGCAGATGAGTGGCTTGCACTCTACATGAGGATAGATCAAAATGAGGAACTGCGTTAATTTAAAAAAAATTATTTAATAGGCTTATATTCTGTCTTTTCCCATAAATGGGCTCAAGGCGGATCTCAACATATAAAAATAACAATAACCTACAAAACGTATCAAAGTTAAAACACCAATTTAAATCTGTCCTGTAGCAGTAGATCTGAAGAAGTGAGCAGTGATTCTCGAAAACTCTTACCCTGCCATAAACTTAGTTAGCCTTTAAGGTGCTACTGTGGACTTTTTTCTAGTCTACATGAACTGTAACTTGTGATATTCTGGAGGGTCTGATGAGAACCTGGAATCATGTTCTTTGCAGAAACAAAACCCAGGGCATCCTTCACTACCACACAGTAAATGCGCTGAGCTTCTGCCAGTGTCTTCATAGTTGGGCTGCCATCAATCACCATGTAGCCCTTGGAGACTTCTCTCCAAGGTGGCGAGGGGTTGGCCACTGTGTGCACCCCATCCAGGTCCTTAGTGTGGAGCAAAGCCTGGCAATAGCTGGCCTGGTAACCCCTCCCACCCTGACCAGCACTAGTTGTCCCACCCAAAATATCCCTGGGTTGCCACCAGTTCGCAGTCAGCAGGAGGTACGTGTATTGTGGCTGGGACCAGGTCTGCAAGTCAGATGTGAAGTGCATGGCACTCTCAGGCCTGGCAGCCTCACACAGTTTGAAATAAAAGCAAGAAAATCTATTTCAGGACCAGAAAGAAAACAAAGTCTCATTTTTCAACTACAGCAGAAAAGAACATAGAAAAACTTGAAATAATATTTTAAGAAATATTTTAAAACAAAGTTCACTGTTGGCAAACCAGTCCTGAAGATGTCCAGGTGCAGGACAAAAAGGAGGTCTTCCCAGACAGGCAACAGTAGTAGAGGAGATCCAAGGCAAAGACCAAAACCTGCACTGCAGCACTTCAGAAACTGTAGCCCTGAAATGGAGACAAGCCAGCCTCCTGCTTTGTAATCCCCTTTGCCCATGCTCAGACAGCCATGGATGATGAGGGAACCATTGCCTTTCGGCAGACAGTTTTAGTTCTCTCTCAGTGTCTGATCTCATTGCCTTGGAGTGCTGCCCCCCTCCCTCTTGTCGCTCATGAAACTTCTAAAATGGAAGAAAAATGGCCTGAGATCTATGTCAGCCCCAGTTATTCGCAGATATTTTTGGTATTCTGAGAATCCCTAGTATCACTCTGGATATCCAAAAAATACCAGTGAGGAATTGTGTGTGTGTGTGTATATCTGGAGAGGGATAATCTGACATGGCTAGGCCAGGCTAGCCAGATCTCATCAGGTCTTGGAAGCTAAGCAGGGACTGCCCTGGTCAGGATTTGGATGGGAGACCACCAAGGAATTCCAGGGGTGTGATGCAGAGGCGGGCAGTGGCAAACCACCTTTGAGCAACTGTTCCCTTGAAAACCCTAAGAGGTCTCCATAAGTTAGCTGTATCTTGACAGCCAAAAAACCCCCAGGAAAAGAAGTCTAGAAATGTTTGCACATCCATATATGTCACTTATGTATTATTGGACAGCCGGATTGTGTGTTGCAAACTTAGAGAACTGCGATGAACAATTGATCCCAGTTTGACCATTTTATTATGAACATACAGATGACAAATTGGGTTGGAAGTTGGAAATGAAGGATTGTGCTTGATGTTTGAGATCAGTGTGTAATTCTTAAGTACATCCATGGAGGGATTCATGAAGCCTTTTCTTCAATCAAAGAAGTGAGTTTAGCCATTTCTGCAAATTCCGGCATCTTTAACCCCCAGTCTTCTACTGTGGGTATCTTTAAAGATTTCCAATTCTGGGCATCAGGTAGCCTTGCAGTAGAGTAGCCCCATGATTTCTTATGGGATGACTGCCCCCTCTGTTTCTACTGCCCAGTTCGCAGAGGCCTTTGTAGCTATTTTTCTCTGGTTTTCTGTCTTTTGTCACTTCTGTGCCTGGGACAGTACTGTTATATACAGCTTTGTGTGTGTGTGTTCAGTGCAGCTTGCAGCCTTAGTGTGCATTTTGTTTTGATCAAAAGCTGCTGACTTTGATCAAGGGTAAAACTTCCTCCAAGTAGGTTTTTGGCATGATTCTGTTGCTCTGTTGAGCCCTGCTGTGGCAAATGACGCATGAGGGAAATGGTTGGTCTGTGACCTTTTGAAGACTTCATGGACTACAACTTGAAACAAAGTGCCCAGTGTTCAAAGAGCAGGGATGCTATCTGGGGTTGGGTGCATTGCTTCTAATCATTCATACTGTAGCAGTGGCTCAGATAATTTTGGATCTAACTGTTTTGCTGCTTATAGAGAATCATCTGTCAGTCATATTTTCACCAACATTTATTCAGAAACATCTTTCTTTGCAAGTGGTTGTGCTTGGGTCTGATACAGAAAGATGAACAGTACAATGTAAGTCAAAGTGTACCTTGGAATGCAGTTTCAGATGATGGAATGCATCACCCAGCTATCTGATCTTGCCTCCAAAAGCTTCTCCCACTGAGTATGGCAGCCTTTAGGCTACCGCAACACTGTGAAATTTCAGTGGCTCATTTGACCATGTGATTTAAATGGGAGTGTGACCCCCCCCCCCCCTTTTGTGTCCCTTGTCCCAGAGTGGGGCACATGTCTGCCTTGGTGAGCACAGGAGCTGAACGAAGAGCAGTGAGGGAGGGCATGTTGGGACAGGAAAAGCAGCTGTCTGGTCTTCTGCATTTCCCCACTAATGTGAAGGGAATTATGGGGCAGACTATATGTTCTCTAAGGGTAGTCTGAAGGCACATAAAAGAACATCCTTGCTGAAATGATCTGGCTAGAGGTTTGTAGGTTGGTCCACAGAAACATCCTAAAACAAAATTCATGTGATATCTCTTACTGGAATCCACCAAAATACTACAAGACAATGTGCAAAGCTTTTTAAGTCTTTCAGAATTTATCATCAGGCTGGAAGTTAACTGGTCTGATAAAGAGCTCTGGAGAACTTGAGTCAAGAATCTAGCTCCGTACCGTCTCCTTTGACTGGCAGCAGTGCTCTTGGGCCTCAGCAGGGGATTCAAAGGGGCTGGATGTTCAGCATGCAAAGCAGTGAGAGCCACAGCCTTTTGAGTTTCAGGATGGAGGGACAGGTGGAGTGTCAATTCTAAAATGTAGGCTGAAGATTTTGAGTGGACAAAGCAAGGAAAGGTCTAAACACAAACCCCAAACCTTTTACCCTCCTCTGCGCTGGTGCTGTTCTTAAGGTTCTAGCATCCTGTAGGTGTTTTTAATTTTTTTTTAGATGACGGGGGTAGAATAGTGTGACCGCTCTTCATGTGTGGTTTATCCTTTTGTGTGCTCAGGGAGTGGTTGTGGACCTATTCAAACTAGCACACCATTTCTCTGCTTGCCCCCCTCCAAATGCAGGTGGTAAATAAACTGGGTGATTCCACGACTAAATAGAATTACAGAGTTGGAAGGAACCTCCGGGGTCATCTAGTCCCAACTCCCTGCACAGTGCAGGAAATACATAAGTACTTCTCCCCACACACCTCCAACTTTACTTGCAGTTGAAATATACATGATGCATTTTTGGTGTTAAACTATCAAGATGAGCTTAAGTTTGGAAGGAAAGTAACATGTATTGTATGTTTTTCCTTTTTTCCACAAAAATGTGAAAAAATCTTTTCCTTGTGACTTTTGTGCATATATCCCTATAGTTTCTAATAAAACGTGACCAAAAGGGCAACGTTGAATGACAATCGCAACATTAATTAGCTGGACGTACAAAACTGTATTATGCTGAACCAGACTAATGGTTGAGTATTGTCTGCTGGTCAGCAGCGTCTCTCTAGACGCCTTGAGCCTGCCTTTGGCGGGGGAGGGCGGGATATAAAAATAAATTTATTATTATTATTAGACTCTTTTCCAAGACCTTCTGCTGGAGACGCTGTGTTTTGAACCCAGGACTTGTCAATTGTAAAATAAATGCTTTGCCACAGAGTCTACTTTAATTGTCTCCCTTCTTTCTCAAGCAACAGCAAGCAAATTGTACTTACAACAAAAATCCATTTTTTAATATGCTTGAGGTTACAGTAGTTAGAATGCACATGCATTTTTGTCCTCTGCTCATTGTGCCCCTCATTAATGTGGACCATCCTCTACAATACCATTCCGGCACCAACCCCAAATCTCTTTTTTACGACACCCCAGTGGAATTGCTGATTTCATCTTGTTAATCCTGAAGCTCTCCATTTTCATTTTGGAAATGCTTGTAATGTGCCATTGTTAATTGCTTCTGGAGTTAGATTTTAATTTTTAGTTAGCCTATATTGTAATTACAGCAGACTTGACACTGTGATAAACCCTGGTGTATATAAACTGTCTTCCCACAAGCCTTTCTTGGCAAATACTTGTTCCTTCTTTCCTTCACCAGTCCTCCAAAGGAGCAAAGAAAAAGGGAGAGGCAGTTCTAGCTTCAGAGAGTGCCTTTCCTTCCTGCTTTTGAGAGCAATCAGTGTTCAAAGTCGTTTGGGTGCTGCAGAGACCTGTGGTGTTGGAAGGGGAGGCCTCGGAAGTGAGCCCTGGAAGCGCTTTGGGTGGAGTGCTGGGGAGGAGGAGCAGTAGCGTGGGCTGGTTGCCATCATAGTTTGTTGGTCGTAAAGATGCAACTTGGGTCCTGCTTTATCATATAGGGCTGTTATTTGCTGCAGTGGACTGGCTTGGGGATGGCTGCTGTTCACTTCCTGATGGTGCCCCCGCTGGGGAGGAAGGAGGCATGTGCTTCAGACAGTGAAGAGGGGGGAGTGGGAGAGGAGGTGAGCGGCCAGGGTGGAGGGGCTTGCTGCCATAGGCCTTGTTGCCATGCTCCACACCCATCCCTCAGAGGTCTATGGATCTTCACTGGGGGGAGGGGGAGTCCTGCCAGTCTTGTTACCATGTTTTCCTGATTTTTTTTCCCACCTGGGGAGGGAAGGGAGTTTATTCCCTGTTTGTCCCCCAATGTGGTTAGGCCAGCTTAGATGATTTCAGGCTGTATTCTTGAGAAAAGGAAAGAGGGAGTCCCAAGAGAAGGAGAAAAGCAGAGGGTGCCAATAGAGGCTAAGGGAGAGTGGCCTACCTAAGGGCTGTCTTGCCACTTTGAGGCACAGGCGAGATCCGGACCAGGGAGCCCCCAGATCTTAGCCACTCTGAGATTGAAGGGGTGGAGGGGGGGCTGAGCCCTGCGGCTTCTGCATGCAAAGCCCTGTTCCCCTTGAGGCTGCAGATGGCTCTTGTTGCTGTACAGGAGAGGATTCGGGTATGAATTAATTTGTGTTTTATAAAACATTAACTGTTATAAAGAGAAGGAGGCGTCAACAGTTACTGTATCTACAGACTTCGTGGGAATGAATGGATTTGGTCCCAGCATGGAAGAGCTTCATTCCCATCTAGACGGCGCGTGAGTGAGTGAGTGGGTGCTGCTGGCGCTCTGTCTTGCCCAGCTGAAAAGCTGGCCTCTGTCAAACATGAGCTTCCCAAATGTTTCAAAGTTGCGATCCACCACAGCGGGGTTGGGTGTGGCTACAGACCTCGGTCTTTGAGAAGGACTGCTTGAAAAGAGTGAAAGGCTCCCCTTTGGAGACAGATGTATTAGTGTGCCATGTGTTCAGTGTCCTCGCTTTGCAGCTGCAGCAAATGTTGGTGCCCTGGCTGTTGCTTGGGCTGAATGGATGTGCTTCTGGCCTTTTTATCTTTCCCTCCATCTCCCCCCCCCCCCATGTTTCCTTAGTGAGGTTTGCATGTACAGTAGGTGCTGCTGATCTTTGTTTTGAAAAAACTACAATCCTAAATTTGTTCTGAGAATCCCATTTTAATGAAGGTTTGAGGTTAGTTTAGATGAGTGCCCAGGTTAATCTTGATGAGGGATAGGAAGGGTGGTCTGTTGTATTAAGCCCGGGGAAGGAGGAGCTTGCATCTGCCTCGCACTCGATTCCTGGTCCCCATATTATACTTGAGCTGAGCCAAAGATATTCTCAAAACTTTTTGCCTTGTTGTGTGATAGTGTTGGCAATTGGCAGAGTTATGGTGTTGAAGAACATGTGGGTGGTGATCCTTGTTGTTTTTGGAAAGCTTCCTCCTTGGGTCCTTTAGGCCTTTGGTGCCATCTCTGGAGGGGCCTGAGTATGGAAGTGTTCTGCCTTTGGTTGGTTAAACCAATGCATTTTGCCAGCCATCCGTCATTGGACAGCCTGCTTTGAGGAATGGAAGGTTTGTGGGACTGGGTGGCACGTCAGCATTGCTGAGGGGGAGAACCCCGTAATGCTGAAATCTCAGAATATTACTCCTGCAACATTGCTTTTATTAAAGTCTTCCCTCCTCACTTGTCTGTGAAACCTTAAATGCAGGAAGTGCTGTATATTTTCACCTCTGAATGCTCACCAATTATGCTTTTCTGCAGCTTCCCATCAAAGCTGGCCAACAGACTACTCACACCAAAGTCAGCACAGAACATAACAAGGAATGTCTCATCAATATTTCCAAGTACAAGTTTTCACTTGTCATTAGTGGACTCACCAATATCTTAAAAAACGTCAACAATATGGTAAGTCCTGTACTTTTGTTATTATGGACTTATGGGGAGTAACTTTGAAAGCTAAGAAGGGGCAACTGTAATGCGTTGTTGAGCCTGACGTGCTAGAAGAGCTCTGGCCCTCTGATGAGCATTTCTTGTGTTGAGTGGCAGATTTTTAGAATGGGGGTTCTCAGAGTTTATCATAGTGTGCCTGCTTGAAATTAGATTTGGTCAGGCCTTGACTCACCAGTAATTAGGACAAAAGCAGGGTCTCTCGCCTGTGCAAAGCGGGGAGTTGCTCAGGCTGTGTTTCAGGTGTGTGTGGTGGGTGACCTTGCTTTTTAAAGGTCTTGTTTCCCCGAATTCTTGTGGTCTGACAACACGTGTTTGACTAAGCAGAAGAGCTTTCTGGGATGGATTCTGTAGAATGGATCCACATTTGTATTTGTGTGTGGGGGGGCAACTCCCCTCCTCTTGTACCAAACCCCCAAATCTTCCCTAACATTGCTCATGGGGGGATGGTCTTTCAGAGCAACATTCCAAGGTCCAGTTTGGGTCACCTCTGTAGGCGGGAAGGAAAGGAAGAAGCACTTTGATGCACAGGACTTAGACAAGATCTAATCCTTGAAACTGTCAAAGCCTAACCAAGCTGTATCTACTGACAGTGATCAGGGACTCTTGGCTAAGAACCAGCCAGGTTCACAGTGGACTCAGATCAAGGAATGACTGTTCTTTGCAAGAATCCATAACAATCAGCAGGACTGTGGTGGTCCCCAGAAGCTAGGGAGTGATGCACCAGTGGGTCACAGTCTGCCTCCTGCAACTGAGATGCCAGCAAGCCTGGAGAATAAAGTCTTCCTCCCTTAAACAGAGGTTTAATGTGTACTGAAGCTTTTCCTGGCAAGAAGGTAAAAGACTGATAGAAAAAATCCCCTTCTTCCTCTGGTAGAGGACATTTCCTTCTGGCAGTTGGCAGCGCTGCTGACCACCCTTTGCTTTCAGGGATCTGGAGAGCTGAGTGAAGAAATGTGTGTGGCAGTTGCTATGAGGAGGACACAGCACAAGTTTGGTGTGCTTGAGCTTAGGTTCTGTGAGAGTTAGGCAGAGCCTTGAGAAAGGGGACAAACTCATAATTGAGCATTATGCTGCTGTGGGAAAGGGACCTTCTTCAGAAGAACAAGCTCAGTTGTACCAAACTGCTCCCCCTGAGTTCTGCACTTGTGAGGGCTGGGAGCTTTCCCCCCTCTGCCACCTGGAGTTCTGGCAGACGCTGCGTTAGAGGTGCTCTGATCCACCTCCAGGCACTAAAGCTGTGGCTTTGTGGTCTCTCCATTGCACAAGCAGGTTCCACATCTGCTCAGTGTTTCAATTTGGAACCTCATAGAGCTAAGCCTTTTTGGTGCAGAATCCTCCTTCCCTTCTGAGCTTGTGTGGACCTGGGGGAAGGAGTCACAGCTTTTCCCCTTGGTTGTCTTTGGGCAGTTTTATCTGTCTTCTGAATGTTACAGACTTCAGCATCTAAAGGCCAAGGCAAATTCTGTTCCTAATAAAACCTGTGTATTTCAGAATTTGCAGGATTTCCCTTTACTGTGTCAGGGTGACCAGAATGCTTCAGAGAGAAGTGCAGAGAGGAGTGTGAAGGGCAGGGGTCAGGGCAAAGGCTGTGATAAGATTCCAGCCCTTTTGAAGTCTTGCTTACATTTACTTGTGGTGGTCTTCTGCAAACATTTTGCTTTGATCCTGGAAGTCAAAATCTTACTGAAATCCCCAAGAATCCAGAATATTTGCTGGCTTCAAGGTTCTAAGGCAGTGTTTGGGAATGATGGACGCTAAATACATATTCGTAATGATAACTTAAATGAATCTCTTCTCTTCCAGAGAATATTTGGAGAAGCTGCTGAAAAGAACTTGTATCTCTCTCAGCTGATTATTTTGGATACACTGGAAAAATGTCTTGCTGGGGTGAGTAACCAGTTTCTCCTAGGCATTCATTTAGGCTAACTATGCATGCAGAACTTGTATGAGCCAGTTTGGTGTAGTGGTTAAGTGTGCGGACTCTTATCTGGGAGAACCGGGTTTGATTCCCCACTCCTCCACTTGCACCTGCTGGAATGGCCTTGGGTCAGCCATAGCTCTGGCAGAGGTTGTCCTTGAAAGGGCAGCTGCTGCGAGAGCCCTCTCCAGCCCCACCCACCTCACAGGGTGTCTGTTGTGGGGGAGGAAGGTAAAGGAGATTGTGAGCCGCTCTGAGACTCTTCGGAGTGGAGGGCGGGATATAAATCCAATATCTTCTTCTTCTTCTTCTTCTTCTAACTGTATGTGCTTCTCAAGGTAAATGCTGGTGAAGATATGATTTATAATTGGCTGTAATTGACTGTGTAACCAATGAGTCACATTTTCAATACATCACTCTCTCAGTAGTTCATATACAGTTAAATACCATTGGACCAGCATTTCATAACATTTTGCTCTTAGAGCAGAACACATTTTGTGTGTGTGTGTCTATCTATCTAGGATGTTCCACTTCATTTATTGGTAATTCAGTCTCTTGAAGTGTATCCCTGATTTCTGAATTATATACCAAAGTGCTTTGGGGTGACAGTCACATGATGTAGTGGCTACAGCAAGGTTCCCCAACATGATGTTTTATGGGAAGTGGGTGGGGTCAGGTAGGGCTTTTGCCCAGCAGGGCTTCTGGTTGGCCACTGGAGATCTAATTGACTGTGCAGATTTTTAAGACATGCACGCAGAAAAAATATTTTTAAGCAATATGTTTATTTTAAAGGCATTCTATTAAACAGATTTTCTGTGTGAAATGTGGCTAGATTTGCAATGATATAATTATGCAAAATCTCTCTCCCTGACATTTTGTGGCTACACCTCCTGGCTCAAATCCCTGGAGATCCATGAAGTACACAGGTGACCTTTGACCAGTCAGTTCCTTGCAGTCTAGCCTAGCTCACAGGGCTGTTGCAAAGATAAAATGGAAGGAGAGAGCGACCTCTATGGCTGCAAGCTCTGTGGAAGAGGAGTAGGATAAAAAGAGAAGGGATGCACAGAACCTTAAATGGGTATATTTTATAAAAAGCAAACAAAAGCGCCGCATACCTTTCTGTCTGTGATCACCATCAATGCATCCTTGAGAAGGGCAGGGATTTCTGTTGTGTCAGTCTGCTCAACGGCTGATGCATTTTTGCACCCAAGTAGAGGTGTGGCTTGTCTTTTCAATGGCATAGATATTTACATATGCAAACACAATGGGAGCTAACGGAATGGAGCAGGCTTTTCCTCCTGTCCTTTGAACTGTTGCAAGTTTAATAAAGTTCTTCATGATTAATTCCTGTTTTTCTTAAAAACATCCCCCCTTCCTTTGTGTGGGGGGGGGGAGTGACACACAAATAAATCACATTGCATATGGAAAGCAAACTTACAGATTTTGGTACTTTCAGATGTAAAGAATGTGAGTGTTCTGTGAAAATTTAAAGTTAGCCTTCTGCGTTTCTTAAAAATCTTTTCTTGCTGCTCAGTCAATTCAAGAAAGAAACTTTAAAGCATAAATTTGTAACTAATTTTTAAACTGTAAAAATCTCAGAAAAAATCTGGAGAACTCTTTTGAGCTGGTTGCTTTTTTGTCAGTTGGCTCAGTGCTGTTCTCCAGTAACGGAGCTTTCTCTCATGCTGCAGAAGATGAATTTTGCAGGTGCTTCCTGGTTTACATTAGTCAACTTCATCTAAACTTCCAGTGGGACTCCAGTCCTGATGCTGCCAGCCCAACGTTCCTCTTTTCACTTCACTCTGCTCTTGAAGGGCCTTTGGGATGGAGTTGTTGGGTCAGCTGCTTTTGCTGAGTCGTACTGTTGGAAAGCCAAACTTGAACTTCAGTGAAATTGAAGAATCTCTGTTGATTCCCAAAGCTGCCTTTGACACATTTTCAAGTTCAGTGTAATGAGATCATCTGTAGCTATTTGCAGTTTTTCAATTCCGGTTGCAAAAGATGGCTTTGCAAGCCAGGACAGACAAATTAGTTCTTTGCTTGTCATCTGACAGCTCTCTACACAATATGTGTGGACAGCATTTGCATTTATGAGACCCACAGCCTGTGTCTTGTCTTCTGTGAACAGGGAAACGTAAGAACCCAGCCTGTGGCTTGTAGTCCCTGAGATGGCCTGTCCCCACCTGCCAGCGCTTCAGGCTGTCTCTGACCTGTGCAGCAGCCGGTTTATTACTGTGTATTTGTTTAGCATGTCATGTTAACAAGATATAAAATTGCTGCTCTTGTTGTGAAGAAGAAGAATTGCAGCTTTATACCCCGCCCTTCTTTCTGAATCAGAGACTCAGAGCGGCTTACAATCTCCTATATCAGGGGTGGCCAACGGTAGCTCTCCAGATGTTTTTTTTGCCTACAACTCCCATCAGCCCCAGCCATTGACCATGCTGGCTGGGGCTGATGGGAGTTGTAGGCAAAAAACATCTGGAGAGCTACCGTTGGCCACCCCTGTCCTATATCTCCCCCCCCCCACAACAGACACCCTGTGAGGTGGGTGGGGCTGAGAGGGCTCTCCCAGCAGCTGCCCTTTCAAGGACAAACTCCTGCCAGAGCTATGGCTGACCCAAGGCCATTCCAGGAGGTGCGAGTGGAGGAGTGGGAAATCAAACCTGGTTCTCCCAGATAGGAGTCCGCGCACTTAACCACTACACCAAACTGGCTCTGTGTGGCAATAAAATCCCTTCACAGGCAAAGGAGGCACCTTATATAGCCGGAGATGTTGTGGCCGCAATCTGGCTGTAACATCACATCCCTGACCCTTTAAAGCATGGTTACAAAGACACATACTCTTCCCCTTGCACGCTCCAGCTTTTTAATAAACATTACTTTTTCGTGATTCCTTCTTTGAGTAAATGTAATTTGTCCAATATGGCCAGTGTCAGTTTGTGAATTGGAAATTTGCTTTCAAATGAGGGATTGAAACCACAGATTGGTGTTAGTTTCTCATTTAAAGGTAAAATGGTGGTTTGTGCAAACCAGAGCTCAACAAATTTCAGGCACCGCACTGCCATGACACCTAGAAATGCTATTGCGGCGCCTAGTAATTTCAGCAGTTTATTATGACACCTTTTGTGACAGAATAAAGTTAGACCAACAAAGAATTATTCAATGCTTTCATGTGCATGGTCTTAATGGTGCCACTGGACTCTAACTTTGTTCTGTTGCTTCAGACCAAGACAGCTGCTCACCTGGATCTAGCCTCTTTCCTGACTAGATGCATTGACCAGCCCTGCCCCCCAAGAAACCCAACAGAAAAACCCTGAAGTGTGCATGCACCTGAAAGCTTATACACAAAATTAAATGTTACTAGTTTTAAAAGTGTCCCTGGGCTCAGGCCATCACAGCTGCCCACCTGGATCTAGCCTCTTGGTGATGTTCAGTAGAAATGCAAAGGTTATTTAGGTGAGGAATAGAGTCCCCTCGTTCCTTGCCCAGAATATAACACAAAAAAAAACCTCTCCAGGATCCGTGGCCTAACTGGCCTGGAGAAAAATTGTTGCCTGACTCCAAAGTGGCAATCAGCATTTCCCTGTTCATGGAAGAAAGGGCCAGGAGAACTAAACACTAATGCAGCCCTTCCTGCCCTCCTTCTCATGATTTGCCTAAGTTGACAGAATCAGCCATCCAGATGGCCATCCTGCCTCTCCTTAAAAACCTCCAAATGAAGAGAGCCCACCACCTCCCGACAAAGCCTGTTTCACTAAGGAACTGTTCTAACGATCAGGAAGTTCTTCCTGATGTTGAGCCGGAAACTCTTTTGATTTAATTGCAACCCCTTGGTTCTGGTCTGACCTTCTGGGGCCACAGAAAACAACTCTGCACCATCCTCTATATGACAGCCCTTCAAGTACTTGAAGATGGTGATCATATCACCTCTCAGTTGTTTAGCCAAAAACTCTTTTGATTTAATTCCAACCTATTGGTTCTGGTCCTACCTTGTGGCAACAAGAGAACAACTCAGCACCATCCTCTATATTACAGCTTTTCAAATACTTGAAGATGGTGATCGTATCACCTCTTAGTCATCTCCTCTTCAGGCTAAACAGTCACAGCTCCTTCAGCCTTTCCTTGTAGGAAAGACCTCTCACCACCTTCATTGCCCTCCTCTGGACATGTTCCATCTTGTCTGTATCCTTTTAAAATTGTGGTGTCCAAAACTGAACACAATACTCTAGGTGAGGTCTGAGCAGAGTAAAGCGATACCATCACTTTTGCATGATCTGAATGTGCTACACTTCTGTTGATACAGCCAAAAATTGCATTTGCCTTTTTAGCTTCCACATCACACTGCTGACTCATGTTCACTATATGGTCCACTAAGACCTGCAGATCCTTTTCACACATACTACTGCCAAGACAAGTCTCCCCCATCATATAATTATGCATTTGATTGTTCCTACCTAAATGCACAACTGTTATAGCTTTAAAAATAGCAAGAAACTGATGAATTTGAGTTAGATTTTGTGGTAGCATTAATTAGGAAGTATAGTCATGATCATTAAAATATAAAGCCCTGAAAACTGAAAAGTAAGTTTGGCTCTTGAATGTTTTTTATTTGGGGCGGGGGGAGAGGGCTCCTAAAGGCAAAGAAAACTTGGCAAAGTCTGATCTAAACAACTGGAGACTGAGGATTAGAGACTAAGGTTGCAGGGACAGATTGAGGATAGGGGTTCTAGACATCGAAAGGGTTTGGGGTGGTGGCAGTCAGTGATGGTGTGTACCTCTCCAGGAATTGCTGGACATGGTATGGTGATTCCTAGAGAAGACTGGTATGACTTCTGACAAAAACCTGGAAGTGACATCATGTAATCAACCGTTTAAAAATGTTATTTATTCCTGCCCCGATGGAGTAGCAGTCATTCCTAGTAATTCCATAATTTCATTTGTCAAACCAACTTTTGTAGTTTCTTTTTGAATGTCAATGTTGTTTGAGTTACAAATGTTGGAGGGTGTGGAATTAAACAAGAAAATCTATCTGGCTTCTAACTTGTTTTTAGCAACCAAAGGATACTATGCGGCTTGATGAGACGATGCTAGTCAAACAATTGTTGCCGGAGATCTGCCACTTTATCCACACCTACCGGGAAGGGAATCAGCATGCAGCAGAACTTCGCAACTCTGCCTCTGGGGTTCTCTTCTCTCTCAGCTGCAACAACTTCAATGCTGTGTTTAGCCGCATTTCTACCCGGTGAGTACATAGAAGGTGTTGCCTGCCCATTCCTGGAAGGTCTGCTAGATCAGTGAGGGGTCCTATAGAAGACTCAGATCTCGGTGCTGAGAGAAACACCTTTTCATTCTCAGAGTTGAGTGTTTTGTGATTGAGCTTATGTTGAAAACTGGAGATCAAATTAGGTGATAACAGGAGATTTGCATCTAAGGCAGGATGTAATATAAAACAGTGTTATTTAGGTGAGGATGTAAAAGAGCGGCACCTCTGTTGGAGCTGTTGTCTGTCACCAAGCTGCAGGGCTGTAGCCAGGATTTTAAGAGTCGGGAAGCTTTTTAAAAAGTTGGGGGGGGGGGGCCCTTTCCCATCCACTGTGGGGCTTGCTGCTTCTCAGAAGCTTTCTGGGGTGGGGCAAAAGCTGGAGGCTCTGAAAGTGGCCAAGTCGCGGCAGCCAACCCTAAAACTTTGGAGTCAAGAAGGGGCTGCACCTTGCGTGCAAGCAGGGGGGGTTCCTTCCACCGCCCTCTCCCCCACCCCAGTGCTATGCAGCCAGCAGCTCCATCCACCCTCCCCTCCCCGGCCCATTCCATGTGGCTTCCTTCCCTTCTCGCTCTTCCTGCTCCACCCTCTCCGCCTGCTGCTTTTGCTGTTGCAGTGCCCTGAGCCCTGCTCAGCCCTCCTGGCTCCAGCTGCCACTAATGACACTTCTCCAGCTCAGCCGTGGCAAGCAAAAAAGGGGGAAAGCAGGATGTGCTCTGGAGGGCCCCCTGGAAGTCAGGGGCGGTGCCTCTCCAGACTCCACCCCCCCCCCATGGCTATGGGCTTGCCAAGCTGACAAAATGGCTTCTGCCTTGCGTGGTGTTTGTGCTTGTTTCCATCACAGAAATGTGGTGTGAGGAGGAAATTGAATTGTTGGGATAGGCCTGGGGGCGGGTCGACCTCCTTGGGCCATCTTGTGCATCTCCTTAGCCTAACCTGCTCTGCAGAGCTGTGGTTAGAATGGAAAATGGCAATAGGTGGGGCATGGGGAGTTCTAGTCAGTCAGTGGCAGAGAAAGCTTTAGCGGTCACCTGGGTATGTATTCTTAAAAGGCTCAAGTATTGTCTTTACATACAATATAGGTTCAAGTTATTTCAGTTCAAGACATGATGATCTGTTTTCTGGGCTTCCGTGGCAAACCTGGGGAGTGCCTTCTTATTACAGTTGCCATCAAGGAAAGTTCAAGCTCCCTGTTCTGCCATTTGTTTAGATAGCCAGAGCTGAACTTATTCTCTGGGTCTGTAATTCCTTCTGTGGTGAGGATGAATGCATTAGATTAAGACTAACTGGAGACATTAGTCATCAGACTTCTGAGATTAAAGGGAGCCTCAACTAAACTTTAAAAGCCTCTAATAACTTCTTTTTAAAAAAGAGTTATTCTTGGCAGCCAGCTGTGGAGGATGCGGGTGTTTAAAAATGTTTTTTAATGCTTGATGAGAGATGTGGCTTGCAAAGTACAAAACAAATCCCTGCATTTCCATTTTGGGGAAGAGCCAGAAACAAATAAAACCTGAACCAAGTTCTCTGCCTTTTAAAGGCTCCCTGTTTCCAGATCTCAGCTGCAGAGCCCCAGAAGAAAAACGAAATCCTTACAAGTGTGGGGTTTCGAGTGATGCTTTTGGTTTTGATGTCAACTGCATCAAAATGAATGTGAACCTTTTGTCCATCTGTTGTTTGTATCTCCATAAGGGTCAGTTTGCTAGTAAGTGTGCATTGCCAGCCAGTGGTTCCCCTTCAAGCCCTCCAGAGGGATTTCTGGCTTGTCAAGTCAATGTCAGGCACACTCACATGTCAAACCTGAGCCATTAAATCTTCCTGCAGATGGATGAAATGAAGAACTCCCTTGGCAGCAGCAGCAGAAGTTGCATATTGCATCAGGAGCACATCTGCAGGTTTGGGGCAGAGCCAAAGCAGTTTCTCAGTGAGCAAAGAGAGCACCTGATTCAGTGATTAGTGGCATGTGAGCCAGTCTGTTGTGGAATTGGTCATTTAGAAGGGGTGGCGGTGGAATGAGGGATCTGGGCTGCCACTTAATTACAGCACATGCAATTTGTTAAGAGTTAGAAAAGGAGGCTTCTCATTGGCTGCAGAACTGCTGATGCTAATGTCACATGAAGCAGACTCACATTAAGTCCTCAGATACGTGTCAGTTAAAACTGGGAGAGGGAGAAAAAAAAATGCTTGCAGACTATTAAGATTGCCTGAACATTAGCCATGGGGAGGCGGTTTTGCTCTCCTCTCTATATGGCAGAGGTGTGGATCCCTTTCCCATGTCATGTTAATGTGCAAAGCAGGTGCTCCATGTGGATTCTTCTCCTTCAAGCTGGGGGACTTGCATGTCAAGATTTATTTATTTATTATATTTAATTAATTGCCCCATCCCAGCCAAAGTCGGGCTCTGTTCAACAGAAATACATTGATTTATTTAAAACATTCTGAATAATATCGCGTCTTATTGGTACCTCCATGATGGATTCTTCTCAATTCTGTTGTTCCATCCTGGTGGGGAGGGGTTAGCCCGAAGGGATGGCAGAATAAGGTGCCAGCTTGGCAACTGTCGCTGTCCTTACTTGAAAGCCTGTCGAAACATCTTTGCCTTACAGGCCCTGTGAAATTGCAGCAAATTCTGCAGGGCTCTGGTGTCAGCTGGCAGAGAGTTCCACCAGGTCAGAGCCAGGACTGAAGAAGCTTTGGCTCTCATCAAGGACAGCCGGACCTCTTTAGGGCCAGGGACCACCAATAAGTTGTTGCCCATAGAGTGTAGTGCTCTTCCAAGGATATAGTGGAGGAGGTGGTCCTGCAGATACACTGGTCCCAGACCGCTCAAGGCCTTGAAGGTCATGACCAGTATCTTGAATCTGACTTGGTACTCAGCCGGAAGTTGCATGACTCGGCCTGATGGGCACAGGAGCTGCCTGGTGTGGCAGTGGATTGTGGGGGAGCCGAGAGAGAGAGATGCACCCACAGAAGGGGATTCCTCATTCAATTGAGTGTGTTAACCTGCTCCTTTTGTTCCAAATGAAACTGTCAAGAAAAAGATCTTGTGCAGAATTCCTCACATTACTTGTAGGGGTTTACCTTGTAAAGTTGCATGATAATGAAATGTTGGTTCTTAGAAAGCTGAACATCTTTAAAAGAAAAAAAATTCCCAAGGCTGAGTTGCTTCTGCTAGTCTGCAGCCTGAATGTGGGTACTCTGCTCTGGATAGATTTGTGAATATGCTCCCTTTGATGTTTTCTGCTGAGAGTGTAAAGTCTCCCAATTCCTTTTTCTTCTATGTTGAGAAGCTGGTGTTTTGTTGTCCTAGATTACAGGAGTTGACCATGTGCTCGGAAGACAATGCCGATGTTCATGACATCGAGCTCTTGCAGTACATCAGTGTGGACTGTGCTAAACTGAAGCGGATCCTGCAGGGTGAGAAATGATCTGGGTGGGGTTGAGTGTTCTTATTTCAATGGAGTTTGATTGACCCAGCTCATCTAAAGTATTTTTATAGTTCTTATTGATGGCCTGCAGCGGTCTTATTTATTATACTACGTGTCAGCCAAAAAGTGGCTTGTGTGTCATGCCATGCCATGCCATGAAGTCACAGCCAACTTCGGGTGACCCTGTAGGGTTTACAAGGCAAGAGGCTAGAGAGGTGGTTTGCCTTTGCCTCCCTCTGTGTGGCATCCCTGGAATTCCTTGGAGGTCTCCCATTCAAATACTAACCAGGGCTGACTCTGCTTAGCTCCTGAGATCTTATGAGCCATCCGGGTCAGCATGTAAGAATCAAAATCTACCATAGTTGAGCCAGGTTTGGGTGCAAAGAGATGATTCACCAGAAATTTGAAAAAGTGGTCAGAAAGCTTTATAGATAGAAGGTATCTCCAGGGTCATCTAGTCCAGTGGCTCCCAACTTTTTTGGCACCAGGGACAGGTTTAGTGGAAGACAGTTTTTCCATAAACTGTTGGGGGGGAGCACTGGGGTTTTTGCTGCCCCAGGCGGCCCCCATCCCTGCCCCCCATGGGGGGAGAAGACTGGGGCTGCTTCTCCTGCCTCCCCACTAGGTGGTCAGGTGGCAGAAGCCATTTAAAGGCCCCCTCGTTGATCAGCTGATTGTCAGGGTTCTATAAATGAGGAGTAGGCGAAGGTAGCAGCAACCCAGCAGGGACCTGGGTGAATGAAAGAGCCAGCGCAGCTCCTTTGGAGCAATGCTGCACTGCCTCTTTTTTTTCTGCCTGGGTCCTGGGTGGGCAGAAGGGGCGGCGGGGCTGCTCCGCCTTGCTCTGAGGCTGCCTCCCCTGCAAACGGAGGCAGCCTTGGAGCGAGGCCATGCTGCCGTGTTTGTTCGCCCAGGTCTCAGGTGGGTGAAAGGGGTGATGTGGCACCTCTGCCTTCCTCTGTGGCCTAGGGATTGGGGACCCCAGATCTAGTCCAACTCCCCTGCACCATACAGAAAACTCCAAAGGAAACAGGACCTGATCTAGTCCAAGGAAGGAAACTCCAAAGGAAACAGGACCTGATCTAGTCCAACCCCTGCCCCCCCCCCTCCGCACCATACAGGAAAACTCCAAAGGAAACAGGATAGCATATATCCTGTTTGCTCAAAGAAATACTTCATGTCTTTGAATCTGGGTTTTTTGGAAAATTTTGAATCTGAAGTGGTTCTGATGTCCTAACATGTTTGGGAATTGAGTTGGCAGGTATGTTTGACTTAAAATTAAGTAAACTGGGGAAAAGGAAGTATGCGGAAACGAAGTATATATGCACAAGAAGGGGTATATTGTAAACTGAAATTGAAAACACCACCTGAACCCATAATCTGAAGAAATGTGACTAGCATGCAATTGTACATATTCAGTGTACCAATAGCAAGCATGTAAAATTCACAGAAAAATAAACAGTATAAATGTTTAATTCAGGGGTGTCAAGCTCATTTGTTATGAGTGCTGGGCCTGACATAAATGAGATCTTGTCAGGCCGGACCGTGTCAGGCCATGTTTGTACCTACATAAGAGTAAATAGCAGAGAGATACACTTTTTAAAGGGCACAGACAAACACGAGTAAGGATTTTAAAAAAAAAAAGCTTAAAACATGCTTAAAACGTTAGCACTTGTTGGTCTTAAAGATGCTTTCTTTGTATTTCTGCCATGGGATCCAAGAAACTGGGCAAAGAAAGCTCTGGCTTTTTCCCTCCCTCCTCAGGGGACCAGGATGGGGATGAGCCTCAGCCAATCGAAGAGATTGGCTCAGTAGCTCTGCTGTGCGATTGAGAGAGCCTGGCAAAGCAAGCTATCCCCCCCCTTCCTTCCCAAGGGAGGAGCCTCAACCAATGGAGAAAATCAAGGTTTTGCTCTGTAGCTCCTGTGCAATCGAGCAAGCCTTCCAAAACAAGCTGAGATGCAGAAGGAAGCAAAAGGGGAGAAGGAAGCAGACAAGAACCAGTAGCTTGGAGGCCTGATAAAAGCCCTCTAGGGGCCTGATTTGGCCCTTGGGCCACATGTTTGACACCCCTGGTCTAAATACATAATACATCAAAAAGGAGTTAACATACTTGACAAACTACAAATTGCCAACCAAACTATGTTTTGAGCAGATCTTCATCAGACCATTTATATATTACTCCATTTATTCAACTTTAAAGCAGCCAGTTATATATTAAAAAAAGCTGAAAAAGGCCTTTCCTCCGTGCAGTATGAGATGCAAAATAACATTAGATAAAGGATTTGGGACAAGGATTTTTTGTCTTACTCTTGTTCTGATCTCTGTAAGGACAGTCAAATGTTGTAAATTCCCAAAGTAATTGTGTCAGTGTAATAATTGACACTTTAATTAGTCAATAAATGAATATTGTGAGGGTGCTAGGACAGTCATGGAGTCCTTATCATTTGAGTTCATTGTAGTTGAGTTAAATGTATGTATTTATTTTTGCAGAAACGGTGTTCAAATTCAAAGCCCTAAAGAAGGTAGCACAACTGGCAGTAATAAACAGTCTCGAAAAGGCAAGTATGCTCTGGGCTTGTAATTCATGATTCAGAAGCAACCTAATTAATACTCCCTCTAAGTTGTGGAGTCTTGTGAGCAAATATTCTACTTTGTGAACTACTGGCTGTCAAGCATCGATATTTCAAAATAATCAGTCTTTTGTTGCTAAATCAAAAGTTGCTTTATTGTAGAAACTCAGAAGCTTTACCAAGGACAGAATCCTTGGAAGTAATGATGTATACATGGTTACATAGTTACTATATAGGATTACTTCAAACGATAGTATACAGATGCAATTTGAGTCACGAGTTCCAAGGTTACTACATAGTATCTCTTTTATTACTAAGGAATTTAGGCTATTAAAAACATCTACCTTTCTCACACTTCTCCGAGACCTGATAAGAACTGTCTGTGTGAATCTGGGGGAAAGGCACCTCACAGCTTTACCAGCCAGTCTGTAGCGTAAACATCTTTGGGTTAGATAGACTTACTGCTTGCCCAAACGTTGTAAAAAGGAGGGGGCGGTGGATACTAGTGGCCTGCTCTCTGTCTAAGACACCATCATGGCACTTAGAAATATGCATGCTTGACATACTGCCTCCCTTAAGGCTTTCTCCGGGGTTTGGAAGGATGTTTAGCATAGAAATTTTTAATCAGCTCTGGCGCTCTCACATTTGAGCTATCGACCCATTCGTCGTGTGATACAGAAAAATGTTTCCATCTAATCAGAAAATACAATACACCCCGCTTCAGTTTAGTATCCAAGATCTCTTTTACTTCATGATGATTCTGATCCCCAACTAGAATAGGTTCTGGAACTTGGGGTTGGGGATGCCAAGGTGTGGCTCCAGGATCTCTCTGAAGTAAACTGCAATGAAAGATGGGGCGTATCTCACTAAACAGTTTAGGTAAATCAAGTTCCACGGTCACTTTATTGATTACTTGTTTAATACGGAAAGGTCCCAAAAGCTTATATGCCAGGTTTTTAGATGGTTGCGGTAAAGGCAAGTTTTTGGTAGACAGAAGCACCGTGTCTCCCACTTTATAGTCCCAAGCAGGTGAGTGGTGCTTATCATAATGTTTTTTGTAAGTTTCTTTTGCTGCATCCAAATATTGCTCCAGCACAGCGTTCATCCTCTCCGTCTGTCCATCTGTCTGCGGGTGATATGCGGAGCTTAGACCCTGCTCAAGCTCAGTGAGTTTACAGAACTCCCGCCAGAAGTTGGCAACGAACTGAATGCCCCGGTCACTAATTAATTTGTCCAGGAACTAGTGTAGTTTCACCACGTGTTGGAAAAATAATTGGGCCAATTTTTTGGCTGTAGGTATTTGTGAGCACAGAATGAAATGGGCTTGTTTAGAGAAGGGGTCCACTACTACAGGAGTTACGGTCCTTCCCTGAGAAGGGGGAAGTTCTACAATGAAATCCAATGAGACTACCGACCACGGTCTGGTTGCTGTCTCTAGCGGTTGTAACAATCCAGGGGGTATGCTTTACCAAGGATGGAATCCTTGGAAGTAATGACGTTTACATAGTTACATTGTTACTATATAGGATTACTTCAAAGGATCGTATACAGATGCAGTTTGATTCAAAGGATTCATGGATTCAAAGGTTACTACATGGCATCTCTTTTATAACTAAGGAATTTATGCTATTAAAAACATCTCCCTTTCTCACACTTCTCCGAGACCTGATAAGAACTGTCTGTGTGAATCCAGGGGAGAGGCACCTCACAGCTTTACCTGCCAGTCTGTAGCGTAAACATCCTTGAGCTAGATAGATTTACTGCTTGCCCAAACGTTGTAAAGAGGAGGGTGGTGGTGGATACTAGTGGCCTGCTCTCTGTCTAAGACACCATCATGGCACTTAGAAATATGCATGCTTGACACTGGCATTAAAACTGTGAGTTACTGCATAAATTCGTTTGCTCTGGGGCCGCTTTTTCTGAGCTAAGGCAAAAATTTGTGAGCCGGAGGCTTAAAAACTGTGAGCTAGCTCACACTATCTCAGCTTAGAGGGAACACTGATTCTAATGCCTTTGTATTTGCAGCAAGCTATGGTTTTGTCCATGTGTCTGAACAGCAAGCTGCTTCATGTGTCAGCTTGCCTTCTCATGAAGGCTTGAGGCAGCTTTCAGAATTAGAAAACAATGCAAAAGTGGCCAGTGTAATATATGCAATAAACAACATCTTAATAGTATTGCAAAACTGGAGAGCAATGAAATACAGTTGGTGTAGTGCACCCAATAAATAGTGTAATATCCTTTGAAAAAAGCCTGATTTTTTTCAGGCATTAAAACTGCAACCTTTTTTTCAATTTATAAAAATGCCCTCCTGAGCAGTTACATTTTATCTCTTCTGTGGAATAATAGAGGCTGAAGAGCTGTCCTCACATTAATAGGTGGGCCACATTACCAGGTGGGAGCTCCAGCAGAGAAAGCTCAGGTACAGGTGGCTGTTGATGGTCTGATCTCTTTCTTCCAACTCAGATTTGGTTTGTCACTTCCTGGAAGTGTTTAATTACTGAGCCACTGTGTGTGTTTAGGGTGGGGGGGACATATGTAATTGCAAGGCTCACATGTACCAGCATGCCCTAGTGTGTTTCATGGGATCTGTGCCATGTGCTCTTTCCTTGCCTTTGCGATATCAGAATGTTTGGCCTGGACTTTGTCCTCATAGGATGGAGCTTAGTGAGGGACATGAGGTTGTGTTCCAGGGGCTACAGTTAGGGATGGGCACAAAGCAGCGGAAAAAAGGTTCATTGGAAGTTTGTGGTTCAGGGTTTTCACAAAACACGACCTGCCAATGAACTCCTCCACTGGACAAACCGATGCATGGTTCATCTGGTTTGGGAGTTCAGCCCCATCCTGAGTGAGCTCCGAAGGCATTTAAATGCTTTCAGAGCTTATTTCTGGGTCAGGCCACTCAGCTGAAGTGAGTTCTGAAGGCCTTTGGAGTGCACCTCTGAGTTAGGCTGGTCCAACTAAGCTCTGAAGGCTTTTATATGGCTTTATATGGGCAGGCCTGGCCTGGAGGTGGGCTCCGGAGGCATTTAAACAAACCGCAAACTGCCAGTTAATCTCAATTGGATGAATCGTTTTGTGGCTCATCTGGTTTGGGAGTTTGGCCCCATCTCAAGTGAGCTCCAAAGGCATTTAAATGCCTTCGGAGCTGACTTGGGTCAGGCCACAGGGTTGGTGGTGGGCTCCAACAGCATTTTAAATGCCTTTTGGAGCTCACATGTTTGGATTCTGAAAGCATTTAAGTGCCTTTGGAGTCCACATGAACCCTCCCCAAACCTTCATGGTGGTTTTTGAGATTTGGGGATGGTTTGTCGGAGGCATGTTTCCTAAACCAGGGGCTTGGTTTGTGCTTGAACAATTTGTGGTTCGGTTTGTGCCCATCCGTAACTGCAGTCTTCAGTTTTAACTCCTGGTTCCTCCTCCTGTCATCTTTGGCTGGAGAAAGCCAGGCATACGAATGTTGTAACTACATAAAAAAAAAACCCAATTGGCCCCATGTAGGGCTGCCAGGCCTCCCTCATGACCCACTGCTGATCTGATTAGTGGCAGGAGAAGAACCCAAAAAGCTGCTCGTCTCTGTGCTGTGATGTCACTTCTGGGGAGAACCTGGCGATTACTTGGGTAGCTCTAGGAATCAGCAGAAACTCCATTGCATGTCCTGGAATCCTGAGCCCAATTAAGTGAGGCTGCTTTCTTTTTTTAAAAAAATATTTATTTATTTAGATTTTGTATTTCTATAATGCCCTCCCCTGGAGAACTCGGGGTGGTGTACAACATTTGTTAAAAAAACAGTTTCACAAGGAAATGTAAAATTAATCTAAAACCCATTTAATTAAATATTAAAAACATTCTGATGTAGATAAATTATTAATTTCTCTTGGGGAGGGGCAGATCAAGGCCAGAAATGATGGTAAACTGTTGCTGTTCTCAACGGCAGGCCTGGCGGAACATCTCTGTTTTGCAAGCCCTTCGGAATTGTCTCAAGTCTTGCAGGGCACAGATGTCCCCAGCTAGAGAGTTCCACTAGGCAGGAGCAGAGGCTGAGAAGGCCCTGTTTCTGGTGAAGGTTAACTAGGTGTCCTTTGGCCCAGAGACCCTCAGTAGATTCTGATCTTCTGAGCACAAGGCTCTTCAGGGGGATATACCAGGAGAGCAAGTCCTGCAGTTATGCTGGTCTCATAGGTATGCTGGTTACCTAATCAAAATCCATTTAACAGATTAAGTGATACAGTCCTTCTTCCATAATTTCTGACCCTACCAACTGACTTCTCAAAATCATATTGTTATAACAGCATCCTTATTGATGCTTCTTTTAAAACAATTAGTATTGTAAATTATTGTGGTTAACTCATGTTTTTACCCATTGTGGGGTCCTACTTTGGTGCTGGGAAAAAGGCGGGCTGTGTGTATTGTAATGAAATAGTGATTTAATGGAACTTCACTAACCACAGCTTGTTGAGTCATGCCACCCCTTGTGACTGCCTGGTCACAGAGGTGGCAGAATGGGCACAGGTTCTCCACACTGGGCAGTCAAGGAGCAGACAAAGGGGCGGGGGTTAGGCACCAACTGGAATCTGTTACTTGTCAGCTCCTGAGCAGTTCTCAATAAGCAGGCCTCTCTCTGATGTTCAGAAAAGGTTCATTTTTATTGATATTATCACAGCAGTATGACTCTCTGTGTCAGATCTGGCTGTTACCATTTCGGCCAGATCTATGTATCCCCTCTTGGGCTGTTATGAGCCCGCCGGAATTTAGAACAAAAAGCCTGCGCAAAGCCCAGCCCCCCATTGCGTGTTAGCAGGTGCCAAGACAGTCTCTGAGGAGAAGACAGCATGTCCTTGAAGTCCAGCATCTCTACCAGGGCAGAATGATTACTTTATTTTTATTTATTTTATTTTGTACATTTATAGTCTGCCCTTTCCCATAAGGGCTCAGGGCAGATTCCAACATGCTAAAACAGTTGTATGTTACAGACAACAGCAAAACACAGCAGAGCCGAACTCCCCCAGACATTCCCAGTACAGTTTCAGCAAGCACAGGAACCAGAAATATTCAGGGCAAGGCCCCTTGACATTACCTTCTTTAGGGTAGGTGATGCTCTACCTAAATCCACCCCCCAATCTCCAGGTATTTCCTAACCCAGAGCTGGCAACCCTGTCTGATGATGACTCATCCTCCCATGCGACAGTCACTTGAGCTCCTCTCCCCGGACCTTTCAAGGCTAAGCCCTGTGGACAGCAGCTGGGAGGAGGCAGAGGGCCATTTGATACCAACCAAGTGTCTCAGAAGAACTCCTGACATTGTGTGGCTGTAGAACTTGCAGATCTAGTGCAAGAAGGCTGGACTGCTCGGTTCTCCTTTCTGCAAAAGTCAAACTGTTGCATAGCAAATTACTTTTTGTATTAGGGCTGTAATATTTGTTAAAATATTTGTTACTATTTTGTTTCTATTATTTAAGGCAGCAGTAGAAATACTTTATACTTTGAGGAGCTGTCACCTTAATAATTCTCCCGCTGCATTTCATCCTGATGTTACAAACATTAAAAAATAACACCTTGTCTGGATTTACCTTCCCTCCAGTATTGCAGACCTTAAAGAATAATACTTTATTTTGTTTTTACAACAAAATATTTGGTTTTATCAACCCGCTACTGTGAGCACCCTACAAGAATGTGAAATAAGATCCTCCACCTTGCGAAATGGCAGGTATAGGAAAACAGCTGTCTCTACAACTAATGCAATAGTGTAGCTTTATTGACCTCAGAAATATATTTTGACACCAAGTTAAGCATCCTGTGTGAATTTTAAATATCTCAATAACCATATCTGCCATCTTGGAAAATGGCAGTTACTGGAAAAATGTTCCAAATTTCAATTGTCTATCCAAGAAAAATTTTAAGCAAAAGAAACACACATTAACAATAAAATTATTTGTACACATATACATTTGTGGGAATATATTGTGGATCCATGACTACATGTTTGGTTCCTAGAACATAACTGCCAATCAAAACATGTTCCCAGAAATAACACTGCTTTGTGATGTTTCATGCAGGCATTTTGGAATTGGGTGGAAAACTATCCGGATGAGTTTACGAAGCTGTATCAAACACCACAGACAGATCTGGCAGGTGAGGCGTAATCAGTAGTTGGCCACCATATTCTATAAATCTGTCTCAAGTTTATTAGTGGTGTTCATGACTGGTTGATTTCAGAGGCCACTCATCTCAGGTGCTTTTTGTGTTAATGCTTAGAGAAGAAAAAGGAATATCTGAATATTTTTCATATGTTCACTGACTGATTTTGTCAGAAAATATCTGAATTTTGGAATTAAGTTCTAGATGAAATTACAGGGGAGGAGAAAGGTGATTGGGACCCCACCAACCCTCTCCCCCTACATGCTGCAGTAAGTTCTCAAGGGCTTGAGCAAGCTTGTTTCCCATCTGTTTCTCTCCCCCCCCCCCCCGCCCCTTCAAGACGTCTTCAGTTCGCTTCGTCATCCTTTGCCTCCCTGGGCATACTCAGTCCCCATCAGGCAGTCTTTAGTCACTTTCCCCTTTTTAATGTCTTGTGTATGTTTTCTGCATACCTTTGGAGGTCTTCTCTGTAGGTTTGCTGCTTTCATGATGGGCAGCAGCCACTCACAATGTGGTTAGATTTTCTGACAATAATTATTGATAACACAGAACATTAACTAGTTGTCCAAGGTGAGGTGGCCCAAAACTGGTTGTAGAATCATCAGTGGACAGACCATCTCTCCCCTCCCCTTCCCGGGGAAAAATTATTTTGTGCTTTAATTCTCGAGATCTTCAGCCTGGGTCTTCTAAAAAAGTGTGTGTGGGGGGAAAGTATAATGTTTGCAACTGTCACAATGTGCATTTCCTTGAAGGCCATAGTAATTCTAGGGTCCTCTTTCTTCCCCAAGCCGTGGTGTTGCAGCAATATTAAATCTTGATGGTGAACTAAAAAGAGGAGGTGTTTTGGTTTTGACACTGTAGGAACACTTTGGAAATAACTCAAGAGTATGTGTGCTCTTCCCCCTCCCCCGCCGTCCCATTGCTACAGATTGTGCAGAGAAGTTGTTTGATTTGGTGGATGGATTTGCTGAAAGCACGAAACGCAAAGCAGCTGTGTGGCCACTGCAAATCATTCTGCTTGTCCTGTGTCCAGAAATCATCCAAGACATAGCCAAGGATGTGGTGGAGGAGAACAAAATAAACAAGGTGAAGAAAGCTGAAGTGTCCTATGTGGTCAACGCTGCCCGGTCTTTAATATGTGCAGACCACTGGGGATTTTGCTAACTTTTGGGGGAGGAGGCTACATTGCAGTCTCTCTTGATATGTTACTTTTCTGCATGTTGAAACCAATGCATGTAAAGGGGGTGTGGTCTTGAGAGTTGTGGTTGTGCACAGTCACTGGCTTAAAAGCACAGGCTGCACACATGCAAAATATGCACAAGTGGATTGCCTTCCTGTGTTCAGCAATGTAAAAAAGCAGCATTCCCAAACATGGGGGTGGAGTCTAGATTTACACACGTGCTTGCATAGGCTCAGTGCTCCTCTGCTGGTGATCATGCATTGGGGGGAGCGAGCAGGGGGAGGAGGGGCCATGCGCTTGGGCCTGCTCCCTTTCTTAGATGTACAGATTTTATCACACGTAATATTGGCAGAGGAATTCTGTTATAGTCCTTTAAGGAGAAATGTGGAAAGGTGAACAGATGCAGGGTACCATCTTCTAGTATCTCCCCCAAATTATATCAGAGTTAACAGCATTCCACAAGCAAAGACAACCTTGTATGTGAAGATGATCCCTTTTTTCTTCCAAGCTAGATTACATAGAGAGACATACATACAACATATCCATAGTTTCAACAACCATGATTAGCATATTAATGGGTAGGCAACATGTGCATCAATGTAACCAACAGTCTTTCTGCAGTAATTGTCCTATGAACAAACAAGAGATTCTCCTGAATGATAAACATAGCATTAAAAACCTAAGCATCATCAACAGAAAATGTCTTCTTTGTCAAGCATCGATATTTCTCAATAATCAAACTTTTGTTTTTAATCAAAACTTGTTTTATTGAAACTCCATGACTTGTTCCAAGGATTGATCCTTTGGAAGTAATGATTGATACAGCACTGAATAGTATCTTATAGACTTCTTCAAAAGGCAGGGTTACAGATAACTTCAAAATAATAACATAAAGATGCAAATGTAATTGAGGGTTCAAAGGCTACTCGCTAGTATCTCTTTCATGACTAAAGAATGTTAACATCTCCATTTCTCACACATTCTCTGTTAATTGGTAAGACATGGCTGTGTGAATCTGGGGGAGAGGCACTTTACACCGTTAATATAAGGTTACACTAAACATCCTGGATTCAGAGGGGTTTATTATGCCTCCACAGGGAGGAAGGGAGAGAAGGGGGGAAAGAGAAGAAAGGCATGGAAAAACTAGCATTTAGAAATACCATGCTTGACATTCTTAGCATATGCCACCAAAATACACAGAAGCTTTTTTCTAATGCTGTAAATTATAATCCATACAAATCTTTGTATTGCACAGTTCTTAGAAATTGGTTTTCATGAATAAGACTTTGTCTTAAAATGTGCTTCACTCCTTTTAAAGAAGAATGTATTTCATAGAGGAGATTTTTAAAAGGTGCTCCTCAATTTAAATATTTTTCATAGGGAAACTAGAATCTTCTCACTCTGAAGTGGAGGACATCTTTCTGGGTGATTCCCACCATCCAGTCAGGGAGGCAGGATCAAATTCTAACTTTCTGTCCCTTTCCTCTCTGTTTTTTTCCTGCCTCAGTAAGGAGAGCAGCTTAGATCAGGCTTTGCCTGTAAAACCCTTTTCTTCTTTACTTCTAACTCTAATTCTAATCTTACTCTTCTATTCTAAGCTGTTCTTTGCTAACCTGTTTTATTGGAGAGGAATGACAAAAACAAAACAAAACAGCCAGCGATTTAAAGCCAGCGTTTACAGCATCATCCATTTGGTTGCCTCCCCTTTGCATTGAGCAAGTCTTTTTCGGCTGCTCAGAGCCATGGCAACTAACAGTGGAGACAGCGACGGCTTCCTATCTGTAGAGGAGCTCAAAGCTCCTCACTGGCATTCAGTGTGACAACAGAGGAGCTGGCATGGCCCCCAGTGGGCTTGTGGTGGTGTCCCCAACAGAACCACATAAGAGCAGCAAAGACCAAAAAGGGCTGTTTATCTCAATCGGCTCTCGAGGCTGCAGCTCCTGCAATTCCTCAGATTCACTGGATGATGGCCAAACTGCACACCCAGTCAGGAACCGCAGCAAACCTTCTCCTGCCTCCATGGGGCTCCAGGAGGGCACAGAACTTAACGAGCCAGCCAACAACCTTTGCTAGAGCAGGAGTCAGCCTTTAACCGGGAGTCCACAGCAGTAGATGTTGGAGCCTTTCGTCATAAGCCTTTTATAAGTGGCTCTGGATCCTTCCCCCTCCTCCCAGATTTCATTTCCCTCATTAAAGAAAGAGAGAGGAAATTTATAATTTTTGCCAAATGAGAGGTTTTAATACAAGTAGAACCTGTTCCACTTCTTCCTCCCCATCCTTTCCATAAAGGCAGAGAGAAATGGGGGAAGGAGCCCATTGGCCCACCAAAGCAGCTCAAAAAGGGCCTGTTGGCAAGAAAAGAGGGGAAGATCATATCTGCTTGGGGGGAAGAAACTTCCTCAGATAGTGATCTATCTGAGAGGCAAGAGGGCGAGTTCCTTTCTGACCATGAAGAACGGGAGATAGAGATCCTTTCCAGAGCCATCTATTCTTTAAGTGTGAAGATTTCCAGTATTTATCAAAAACTATGGCAGCATTGGAGTTCCAGGAGTATCCCATGGAAGAATAATATAATTATGGAGTTGGAAGGGACCTCCAGGGTCATCTAGCACAATGCAGGAAATTCACAAATACTTTCTCTCCCCCACATACATCCCCATTGACTCCTGCTCCATGCCCAGAAGATGGCAAAAACCTCCAGGATCCCTTGCCAAACTGGCCTGGAGAAAAATTGCTGACTGACCACAAAGTGGGAAACAGCATTTCCCTGGGTGTGTAAGAAGGGCCACAAGAACTAAGCACTGATGTAGCCCTTCCTGTCATTCTCGTAATCTGCTTAATTCACAGAATCAGGATTGCTGTCATGTCCATCTAGCCTCTGTTTAAAAACCTCCAAGGAAGGAGAGCCCACCACCTCCAGAGGAAGCCTGTTCCATTACTCAGAGGGCTCATGGAAACCCTACAACCACAAGGACTTATCTGTCATGGATTGATTTCACTGAAGCCTACCTACACATCCCAATTGCGACAGGACACAGGAGATTTCTGCACTCCTGCATGGGAAACCAACACTTCCAATACAGATCCTTGCCATGTCTCTCAACGGCACCAATGGTGTTTTTGAAAGTGCTGATTAACACTGTGTCTAATGGAACAAGGCATTCTACATTTGCCCCTACTTATATGATTTGATCTCCCTTCAGACCCAAATCAGTACAAGACATGAACAAAACCACCCAGTGTCTCCAAAAGTTTGGATTCCTTGTGAATCTTCAAAAGGGTTCACTGGTACCATCACAACATCTAAACCATCCAGGGGTAATAATACACACCACCACCAGCTCCCTGTACCTACAAAGCAAAGAAAGTAAAGGAAATGGCCTCAGTCATCTGGAGGTAAGGTTGCCAGGTCCTATCACCACACTGGTGGGGAGTGGGAGGGAATTTTCCAGGAGTAGGAGGATGATGTCCCTGTTGTGATGTCATGTGGAAGTGTTGTCCTAGCACCATGGATGGTGCGCCGTGGTACTCAAGTATTTTGGGCAAAACTCTTACCATGGAGTTTTGCCCAAAATACCAGAGTGTTGCTGGCAATGTCACTTTTGTGTGACATCATCATCTAGATTGCACCAGGTGGTGGTTGTTGGGAGGTGGATCCTGTGAAATCGGGGGATCCCCCCCTCTCACCTGGGGACCAGCAACCCCACCTGGAGCAGATCTTCCTCTCTGATTGCTCTTACCAAAATGATGGGACTATTGATCTCAACAATAGATGCAGTTCAATGGGGAAAGTTCCACTCCAGAGAACTCCCAACAGCTGCTAAAACCATATCAAGTGCAGGTATCTAGGTAAGTCAAACTCATCCCTCAAGGTACAGTACAGCCTATTACGGTGGACAAGGATGTCCAGCCTCTTACATGGGAAGAAATACTGAATTCCACTGGAATGGCCAGATTTTTTCAGATGCTAGCCTATCAGGCTGGGAACCATCCTGGAGGGTCAACCAGTTCAGGGTGAGTGGCTATAGAAATAAAAAATTATTATTATTATTATTATTATTATTATTATTATTATTATTATTATTATTATTATTATTATTATTATTATTATTATTATTATTATTATTATTATTATTATTACTGTGGAAACTCACCTACCAGTCAACTTACTTGTGTGCCATTTGCCTGGCCCTACTGCATTTTGACACCCATCCAAAAAGCAGAACCACAGTTTAAACAAAGCTAGCAAGAATAATAAACTGTGCAGCACCTCCCCAAATGTTCAGTAAGAACTGTATTGCCACAATCTCAATAACTATGTAATTACAGAAGCATTAAAAGTATTGTATCATAAACAGTATTCAGTGTTTTTCACATACAAAATTTGAACAATTCCAATAGTATGCTCAACAGTAAGAATATTTCAATCCCAAAGTCATCAGTCAAAAGTTCCTTGTGAGTTTCTTCTCTTTTGTTAATGTTGGAAAGATTGAAGTGAAAGGTCTTCTCTTCTGTTAATGTCAGAAAAACCGAAGCGAAGGGAAAAAGTTTTGGTAGATGGACCTTCTTCAGCCCACAGCTTCATTTGCCTTCCATCAGGGCTTCAGTTACCATTCCCAAATTGATTTGTTAGTTGAAGCACCAATCTAATAAATTTCACGGATAATAATTCCAACACACTCTTGCTGGTATTGTTTTACCTGAACAAATGGGGGCTCCAGATTGTCAGTCCTACAAAGGGAAATCTTGCCTACATAAAGGCAGAACACATAAAGGGATCTTGCCTACATAAAGGCAGAACACATAAAGGGATCCACTAACCTTCAGGCCAATTGGTTGAGCAGACAATCCATTCAAGGGGAAAGGTCCCTCAAAAACTATCTTTTTCATTTGGGCAGACCTGTAGTGGATCTGTTTGCTTCATCAACAAATCACCAGCCGAGGAGGTTCTTCACCAGCTTCTCTATCCCAAAACGGAAGTGACCGGTGCTCTGACATCTTCTTGGCCTTGAGGTCTACTGTATGCCTCCCCTCCTCTTCTCATAATACCCAAAGTCCTGTGGAAAGTCAAGGAACAGGAAGCAGAAATAATCCTGGTGGCCGCATTCTGGCCACATTGCCCGTGATTTTCTGCCTTGAAGGAAATGCCCATAGTTCCACCTCTGAACCTACTTCTGTCTCCAGACATGGTTCAGCCAGGGATCCATTCGGCATCTCAAGCTGGGTGGTTGAGACTAACTGCGTGGAGATTGAGAGGAACAAATTTCTTTGACTAGGACAGAGGTCACCAACACACTACTAGCCTCTACGAGTTAAACAGCAGTCAGAATTTACACCACCCCCTGGAAAGCCTTCGTCAAGTGGAGTAGGAGGAAAGAAATGAACCCACTAAAACCCCACAGAAGTCAGACATTACTTCTGCCTTAGCCTTCCTGCAAGATGGAATCACCAGTGAACTAAAGGCACCCATGTTGAGAATACATGTCATGGCATTATCTACAATATGACCCTGTTTTCAAGGGCTGGATTTCTCCAAGCACCCTCACATCAGTCACTTCCTCAGAGGTGTGGCCTTAAAACCCCCCTGTCAATCCATAAATATCACATGTAGAAACTGAATGTTGTCCTTTCTGCCTCAACAAAGCTCCCTTTGAACCCATCAAGGATTTGCTTTTAAAATGGCTGGAGCTGAAGGCTCTATTTCTCACAGCTGTAACTTCATCTAGAAGAGTATCAGAATTTGGGGCACTGCTCATCAAGCCAGCAAGATGTCCTCTACATCAGAGGGAGAAGGGCCATTGGACACTTACCATGAAGGATCCTTCTCCTCTGAGGACTGGCAGTACAAATTTTTATTAGTTTTAAGTATAAGCAAAGAAATAATAGGGAGATACAGAAGAGAAAGGGGGAAAAAAGGGGGGGGTACAACAGAAAAATAGAAGAAAAATCAGAATATTTCAGTTACATTTCTACAACAAAAGAAAATACCAAGTTCTTCTACTTGCAAGGCTTTGAGTTTTAACCAAATATTACCATCAAATTCTACAGTCCTTTTATAGCTTTTAAAACTTTTATACAATTCTAATACCTATGGTATAAATCTAAGCTATTTATCTTTGATGCGACAAAGATCAAATCACTTATCAAAAAGAGAAAAGCAAAAAGACAGACCAGGGAACAAAACTAACTGAATGGTTTTAAAAATATTAACAAACATTTGCAGATAAGATGAATATACACTCTTTATCTATAAAACTGACTTATTTGCTTTCAACGGGAGCTGAAAATAAAAGCACGTTACTTTGTCTATGTCGATATAATCAGGTTTCAAAGTTAGAAATCAAGAGCAGATCTTTGATATCATATAATATCTGTTTTCTCTTCATTAATATGAGTTGAACATAATCAACTATTTATGTATGTTAATTATTACTTAATGATTTAGAAATTATTTAGAAATTTTTGGAGACACTATCTCTAACTGTCATATTGCTTTAAGAAGAGGAGACTTGATAAATCATAGGGATCACCTCCCCCTTATATGTTTATTTTTACCTAAGGAGAAAATAATACAGTCTCTACAACACAGTCTCTACTGGATTGCTCCACTTGGGTTATAAAATATGGAACCTCCAGATTATAATATTCCAGCTTCCCCTTCAAGAACATAAGAGAAGCCATGTTGGATCAGGCCAATGGCCCATCCAGTCCAACACTGTGTATCACACAGTGGCCAAAAAAATTATGTACACACACGCACACACACAGTGGCTAATAGCCACAGATAACATATCAGTTCCATTACGTTGTACAGTTGGTGACCAGATATAAAACACAGTTTATAATCCCTTCTTTTTGAAGGCTTTTCAAGTTTTGGGTTTTTTTAGAGCAGTATATATGGCTTCTCCGCTCAGCACATTCATCTGTTCTGTTGGGAACAATAGGGCCCACACACTGTCACTTCCTCTTACAATAGCTTTGATAAGTCGTGATTTCCAGTCTTCCTTTAAAACTGCGTACATCGTCTCCATCTTGATTTCATGCAGCTCATTTCCAGACTGTTGTTTATTCACTTTCCCCAACTCGTTCGACGACTCTGGGACCTCTCGACATTCCTGCTCATGTAGATTTTCAATTTCACTATACTTCAGAAGAAAGTTTTCCACCCACTTTTCTGCTAACTCTGCTAATAGACTGATTCCATGCTTTATAGACGATATGGTAGCAAAAATATCTTTTTTTATCATCCGCATTGTTTTGCCAAGTCATCTTTCCACAGAATTAGTCCAATAACAAGAATTAATGAATAGCTCAGAGTCCCAGTTAGTTTATCCTCCAGCTCTCTTCCTGCCGTGTGTTTTTTCCTTACATTCCAGTTCAAACAGCATCAGTTCCGCTCCCCCATCAGATAAATTTCTTTTGAAAAAATCAGCTTTTATTCAGATTGTATTATAATATGTTAGTGTTCCAATTGTAGCTTATTTATTTGTAAACCATATCAATTCAAATGTTTGTATTCAGTCCAATTAAAAGACGCCAGAAAGAAAAATGTCAATTTCAACAATTTGTTCTTCTTTTGGAAGCCTCTCCTTTTGAGCAGTCCTGTTTGGTTTTACGATAGGAATTCCATTAGTCGGTTAGATTATAAAGGAAACTTACTTGCATGGTAGAGTTTCAGCAATTGTAGTAGAAAAGAAGAAGATTAGAAAAGTTGCTGAGACAAAGGAAAGGTCGGGCATTCACCTCTTGTTGCCACCATGGCGATCCTTGCGGTGGAGCATCAGAGCAACAGGAGACTTGGACCGGCTGCCGCTGTTCTCCCCGGTTCCTGTCAAGCTCCTTTGCCTAGGTCCCCCTGAGGGTGTGGCACTCCTCCAGCCGTCCGATTTGGGGGGCTGCTGGAGATGAGCTCCACAGACCCCAACCAAAGACGAAGCGCCGAAACCCTGAAGTCCTTCTCCTCTGAAGACTGGAAGACATCTTTGCCCTCCTGCTAGAGGCTCTTGTTACAGTTACTTCCTGTCCTAATTTCCTCTTCTATTTACTGTTAATAGTTTCTCTTCTTTGGCACTGTTGGCTAGTATGTTGTTAAAGTTTCACGCTATTGCTTTCGGAGTTACTGGAACTGAAAGGAAGGGTGATTCCCTCATCTGACAGGAAGTTAAAATAATTTGATCCTGCCTCCCTGATTGGATGGTGGGACTCACTCAGCAAGATGTCTTCCTGTCCTCAGAGGAGAAGAGCCTTTCACAGTATTTGTCCAGTGACCAATTTCTATTGGGCAACTGGGACCCAGCATGAAGCATAGAATTTCCCCTCAGATTTTTACTTTTTTGTCCTCCTTTCCAGGAGCTCAGGGTAGCTTACATAGTTTCTCCCTATGTTACCCTATAGGAAGAATGACGACACTGCTGTAGTCTTCCAATTTTTTTAAAAAGTTCTCAGTTGTCATTGGTTTTTACTACCTTCTCCTACCCACCTGTCAGGTGCAGCCACTCAGGCTGGCAGCTTTCAGTGCTGAGGTCACTGTGGAGAACCAGTGTGGTCTAATGGTGAGAGTGCTGGACCGGAAGGTGGGAGACTCGTGTTCCAGTCCCCGCTCTGCTGTGGGAGCTTCCTGGGTGCCTTTGGGCCAGTTGCTTCAACTCTGCCAGACTTCTGCATGGGGTTGTGAGGCTGAAGGGGAGGAGGGGAGAGAGGAGGGTGCTGAAAACTGCTTTGGGGAAGGCAGGCTAGTAATAGAACCAGTTTGATGCATGGATTCTTATCTGGGAGAACTGGGTATGTTCCCCATTCCTCCTCCATATGCAGCTGCTGGAGTGACCCTGGGTTAGTGAGAACTCTCTCAGAGTTGTTCTGCTCAAGAGCAGTTCTCAAAAGAGCTCTCAGCCCCACCTACCTCATTGGGTGACTGTTGTGGGGAAAGGAAAGGAGATTGTACGCCACTCTGAGACTCCTTTGGGTAGTGAAGGGTGGAGTATAAATCCAATCTCTTCTCTCCTTCTCTTCTAATATCTAAGTTAATGCTTTAAAGTATTTTATTGCTGCTGCCAAATGTGGCCTTCTCAAAAAGGCCTGGGCTGAGAAAAAACACCCACCAAACCAGCAGCATCAGGATTTCCCTTCCCAGCCATGCCCTGTTCTGCACAGCTGGCTTGTTCTTGGCTAGTTCATTCAGCATAGTGGTCTCTAGTGTTGGTCGATAGCATTGGCACTGCTGGTTGTGTTACAGGACATCTAAAGCATGCAGATGTATCTCCCTGTGTGGTGTCTATATCTAGCAGGGCTGAGACTGCATTGACTGGTGAGAGCAGGTTCGATTAATTTGTTGGTAGTCTTCTTGGCTGCTCTTGGCTCCTGAAAGGATTCACAAGAAAAAGAGCAAAACCCAGCAGCAATAAAATACTTTAAAGCGTTAACTTCACTCGCCAAAAAGCCACCATGACGTGCTGCCAAATGCGGCCTCTCAAAAAGGCCTGGGCTGCGAAAAAACACCCACAAAGCCAGCAGGATCAGGGTAACTCAGGGGTCCCCCTTCCCTTTCCAATCTGCAGGCACATTTGACATCCTACCTTGGCATGGTGAGTGCAGCAACACAGTGGCTGCCACAAAATGGTTACCAGTGCTTAACTTCAGTCACATGGTGCAGATCCTTGTGCTGTGGAGGCAGCTGGCATCAAAGCAGCATTCAAAAACATCTGCATGGCCTATCAGAAGTCTTGCTACACAAAAGGCCTGCCTGGTCCCACCCACTTCCTACAGACACCTGCCAGGAACCAGGAAAAGTGTTGACGGACACCATGTTGAGGAGACAGCCGATAATAGAAACATTTTCAGAGGCACACTTGAAAGGGATGGCAGGTACCAGTGTTGCACCATAACCATTATAAAACCAGGTGGGCAGCTGTGGTGGTCTCAAGCAGCCGAAGGTTTGAGTCCAGGGCACCTTTTAGACCACTAAATTTTATTCAGGGTATAAACTTTTGTATGCATGCACACTTCCTTCAGCTACAAAGATCTGCACGCAAAAGCTTATGCCTTGAATAAAACTCTGCAGTCTCTGGACTCAAGCTTTGTTCTGTTTCATCATGGCCATGAGCGTTCCCTGTCTTCTTTTAACTTTCCACTTGGGAGACTGACAGACCCACAGAATGTGCTATGATTAAGAATTACAGATGAGTGCAGGGGTTGTGCTAAATATGCTTATTATCACAAAGCAAAAGAAACTCAGAAAGGTGGCATATACAACGTCTCTGAAGATGCCTGCTAATTGTTATTTATAGTGCAGCCCAGTGCAGTTTTAATGGACTGGAGTGCTTGTGCTGGACTTAGACTGTAAGATGTCCTCTACAGGGGCACAGGTGACAGTTCTTCATGTATATGTTTCACATATGTATTTTGGTATGCTTTTTTTGGGTGGGGGGGGCTGCAATGTCAGCATCACCTGTCTCCCCAGGTCTGGTCAGATTGCAAAGGCTGGTCTTGGTGCATTGATCGCTTGCTTTCTCTCCTGTGTCCATGTGGCTTTTGCAGAAACTCTTCTTGGACAACCTCAGGAAGGCTCTGGCAGGCCACGGTGGCAGCCGGCAACTGACCGAAAGCGCTGCCATTGCTTGTGTGAAGCTGTGCAAAGTGTCGACCTACATCAACTGGGAAGACAATTCCGTCATTTTCCTTCTAGTGCAGTCCATGGTGGTAGATCTGAAGGTAAAAATGAAAAAAATTATATCGCCCTCTTTTCCAAGGAGCAGAAAAGAGCTGGAGTCCAGCAGCACCTTCAGGACCAGCAAAATGAGAGGCAGGGAGGAAGTGAGACGTGACTCAGAAGAGCTCCTCCCCTCCCACTAACGTTGTTGGTCTTGGAGGTGCTGCTGGACTCTGGCTCCTTTCTGTCGCCACAGACAGAGTAACCTGGTGACCCGTCTGGAGCTGTCTTTTTAAGGGACAAACTGAAGCGATCAAAGCCTTTTGAATGTAGTAAAGCTGATTCAGAGACTGCGCATATGACACTTCCTTATGTTGAGCTGGATCCTTGGTCCATCTAGTCCCGTTGTCTGTTCTGATGGGCAGCAGCTCTCCAGGAGCCTCAGGTAGAGAAAGGTTTTTCCCGGCTCCTCTTACCAAGAGATCCTTCAACTGGGGATTCCAGACTGAAGCTGGAATTTACCCACCACTAAGTCACCATCACTCATGTAGTTGTCTAATAAAGCAGAACCTAACATGCATTATGTGCTTTAATGTTTTAAACAAAAATCAGGAGCCCAGTGTGGTGGGAAGACTCAAATTCAAATTCCACACATCTGAGAAGCTGACTAGGAGATCTGGACCCAGCCTGCCTCTCCCAGCCTAGCCTGCTTGGTAGGGGGCTTGAAAAGATGAAATGGGCAGGGGGGCACAAGAAGTCCGGACACTGCCCTGTTTTTAGACAAAGTGTAATTTTTTTTAAAAAAAGTGGGAGTGTTCTCCAGCTGTTTGCATGAGGGCAGGTGTAGCACTCTGGTGAAAAGACTGGTGACAAAAAGCCTCTTGTCTGATTCTTGCTCCCGCCTCAAAGCTTAGGCAGCCCCTTCCCCAAGTTCATCCCTACAGTAGTTCAGATCTAAAATGCAGGAACACGAGACTGCTGTCTAATCCGACAGGTCTGTTGCAGGGATTGCAGCCTAGCCCTGTGTGTGGAATGATGTGAACCTTCTTCCGGTGTTGTAAAAATTCTGTATGATTATGTCATGAACTGTTTTGCTTTTAGGCAGGAGGGTGAACAGGAGGAGGGGGAAAGATCAGACCATATCCTGGGTCCAGGCTAAATGGGCAGTTTCCCCAGAGCCCCTGTTCCTTCTGCACACCTCCCCTCCCCAGAGCAGCATTTCATGGAGATCACTGGGGGAAGGAGGAGGAGGAGGCGGCAGGAAAATCTCTATTCTGCCCCTGGGAAATTTAATGTGGGTGAAAACAGAAACCAAAACCCTGTAGTTGTGGGAGGAAGGTGCCTTTCCTTGCTGGAAGACTCTCTTAGGCTAAGAGTTCCCTGGTAGCCAACTGCCACTGCTTAGGGACCTCCTGAGAATGTCTAGACTGACCCTTTGCAAAGGGATCCTCTAGCACAGTACTAGACCAATAACAAAGTAAGGGGATAGAAACCCTGGAAAAGACCTATGCAATATCTGTGCAATCTAGCACGTAGGGGAGAGATTAAGAGAAACATCCCAGAAAAATAGATTGCACTAAACAAAGCCAGAAAAGTCTTTATAGAGATGTTTATGATAAAAGAGAGGAAAAAGGGGACAGAACCACAACGCAACCTACTTTTCTCTCCTTTTCCCCAAAGAACCTGCTCTTCAACCCGAGCAAGCCTTTCTCCAGAGGCAGCCAGAACGCAGACATTGACCTCATGATTGACTGCCTGGTGTCCTGCTTCCGCATCAGCCCGCACAACAACCAGCACTTCAAGGTGAAGCCGGCCCCTCTGCCTGCCTGCTGCCCCCCCCCTGCTGCCTCTGCCCTGGAGCTGTTTTTCAACTGGGATGGAGGGGAGGCCAGCAGCAGTTGGAAATTCATGAATAATAGAGGATTTCTGTTTCTCGGCAGTTACCTTTTGTGTCTCCCCCCCCCCCCTCCAAAAACTATTTTTGGTGTCTAGCTGCCTTTCTTGCTGCTTTTAGAGATTGGGGTGGGGTTTCAAATTAACTGGAAGAAGCTCAAAGTGTAACCTGCCCAGAATAGCTCCCTGAGTGACTCCCCTCTGAATTTTTGAGACAACGGAGGGAGTCAGCAGTACGTCTTCCAACTTGACATCCAGCAAAGCAGACGCTGAGATGATCTCCCTATTGTGCCATTAAAGGTTTTGAAATTTGATTTTTGATCTCCCCTCACTTGAGGAATAAGGGGTCTGTCCTAGGAGACACCTTCGCTTTCTAGCTCGAGCCAGTCTTTCTCTTGCTCTCATTGAACGGTTGTAACTTGGGGTTCGCTGTGCTTAGATTCACTGTGCCTAGTCCACAGCTGGACTTGCTTGAAGGTCAGACGGATGATGGGAGTCTGCTCCTATCAGTGTGGGTTACCAGTTAGACAATAACACTAACAGGAGAGCCCTGGGTTCAAATTTTGGTGCTCAGACACGACTGACCCTGAAGTGACTTTGGGCCAGCTGGACTCTGCGGCAGGGACCTGAAGACATCCTTCCTCTTGTGCCTCTTGCTGGCCCCTGTGGAGGCTGTTCTCCCCTTCAGCCCTGGCTTTTGGTGCTGCTAGTGCTTCCCTCTGCCCAATGGCAGCTTGGAAGCCATTCCTCTTGCTCAGGCAGAAGAGCAGTTAGGAAGGCGAAGCCAGTGCTGCACGGCGGACAGAGAGAAGCCCAAGGAATGTGATATCAAAGGCTTAAGCTGAAATAACTGACCTGAAAAGGTGGTGGAGCGGAGAACAGTTACGCTCTCTATCTTGGCAGTTAAAGGTGTAGGGGATTCTGTTTTCTATGCTGCATTCCTTTCTTCACTGCAGTTCTCATGTCTGAAAGTACTCATGGTGGATCTGTAACTTTTTTGACACTTGCTAAAAAAGTTCTTTCTCTTTTCTAGACTTGCCTAGCACAGAATTCTCCTTCTACGTTTCACTACGTACTGGTCAATTCACTCCACCGAATAATCACAAATGTAAGTTCATAAATCATGGAGAAGCCAGATTGTCTGGGTGGATTTGGCAGTTTGTGTTGTACACAGTTTTACAGAGCTTTGGTGCCATGACCAAGAAGGCCTCTCCCCAGTTGCCACCTACCTGATCTCAGCAGGTGGGGGACGCCAAAAGCAGGGCCTCTGAAGGTGCCTGTAGCAGTCAGGGGGGCTCCTAAGGGATCAGGCAGGCTTCAGGGATGTCGGCCAAGACCAACTTTAATCTGGATGTAACCAGAGCATTTACCGCAGCAGCCAGATCTTTTCTGCCCAGGAAAGACTGCAGCTGGTTGACCTGTTGAAGTTGGGAAAAGGCACTCCTGGTCATGGCTGCCACCTGCTTAGCCAGCAGAAAACCTGGCTCCAAGAGCATCCCCAGACTATGGACCTGTGCAGCCCCATGTGGAACAGGTGACGCTTTAAATCTAAGCTCAGATATCCCACCCACCAGCAGCACCGCCCCCCCCCCCCCCCCCCGGTTGAGAGTAAGCACCAGGTTTTTAGCCTGTGTGCACTCCAGAACTGCCTCCAGGCTGCGGTTCAGGGTTTCTGCAGCCTCCCTGGGATCAGCTGGAAGTGTGAGAGAGAGCTGAGTGGCATCAACTGCATACTGGTGCCAGCCCAGGCCAGGTCTCCTGTTGACCTATCCCAGTGGTTCTGTGTAGGTGTTAAGGAGCATAGGGGAGAAGATGTAAGAAGATGTTCTTCTCCTTGTTGTCCTCTTCCTCCTCCTCCCAGTGGCTGAAGGGCTGGACAGCAGTCCCCAAGCACACCTTCTGAAAGCTACTTTTCAGGTAGGGTTGTAACCACCACAGAACATGATGGATGGTATTGAATGCTGATGAGAGAGAGGTCCAGGAGAATGGACAGAGTTGCACTCCGTTTGCTCTTCTCCCAATGCAAGTCATCCACCAGGGCTGCCAAGGCCTAAACCAAGACTGGAAGGGTCTAAACGATTTCTTCATCCAGGAAAGTTGTCCAGCCATCACCCTTTCATTCACCTTGCTCAAGAATGGAACCGTTGAGACCTCCTGAGTCCAGGGGAGGTTTCTTTAGAAGTGGATGCAGCACAGCCTGTTCAAGGAAGCATTGGCTACTTCTCAAGCCCAGCCCCCCAGGAAGGTTCAAATAACCAGGAAGGGCCAGGGGGATACAAGTAGGTGGTAGGCCTCAGACTTCTAGTGATCCTGTTTGCATCCTCAGACTGAATGGACTGAAAAGTTTCCCCCTACAGTTGGACAAGTTGGCACCCTGTCCCTGCTAAGCCGGAATGGATGCAGGATTATATCTGCAGAGTGTTGAGTAAAATGAGCTTCCTCCTATAAGCCAGATCCCAACAGGCCTCTGGTCACCTGGAGCAGCAACACTGGCTTACACTGTTCAGACACAGTGGTGGTGGAAAAGTGTTGTTTTCCTTGTCTTTTTATTGCCCACAGCCCCTCAGAGAACCAATGTAATCTGGGAGAACCAGATTTTATTTCGCACTCCTTCACATGTAGCTGCTGGTGTGATCTTGGGTCAGTCACGAGTTCTCTCAGAACTGTTCTCTCAAGAGCAGTTCTTGAAAGAGCTTTCTCAGCCCCACCTACCTCACAGGGAGGGAAAGGAAATTGTAAGCCACTCTGAGTGAACAGTGGGATATTAATCCAATCTCCTCTTCTTCTTTCTCCTCCTCTTTCTATTCTTCTCCTCCCCTTCCTCCTCGTCGTATATAAAAAATTTTTGCCACTGTGTGACACAGTGTTGGACTGGATGGGCCATTGGCCTGATCTAACATGGCTTCTCTTATGTTCTTATGTCGTCTCTTCCTCTTCCCCAGGGACTCCCTGGGCTCTATCAGCCAGGTGATTTCCTCATTCGGAGGTCCAGATGGATCTGAACTTGAGCCTTCATTATAACCTATGTATTATCTTAGTCATTTATCATATTATAAATCTTATTCTTACTAAATATTTTAAATACTTAAAAGAGCATTGAGTGAAAAAATGATGCTATAATCAGTGTTCTCGTATAGAATAATTAAATAGATTCAAAATTTTTCACTTTATTCCCATAATATGAATAATAAGCTTCCTATTTCTGCTGATACTTTTTGAAAGGTCTTTTGTTTACATAGAACAAAGTTAGAGTCCAGTGGCACCTTTAAGAGCAACAAAGTTTAGTTCAGGGTGTGAGCTTCCGTGTGCTTCCTCAGACAGACTGGTGTGAAGCTTACCAGTCCCTACATGTAAGGCAGAGGTTGAACAGCAAATTAGCTTACTAGCATACAATATAATGAAATGTTTTAACAGGAATAACAAGCTTGGTTTATAAAGACATCAGGGAAAATTCCAGGGTACAACAATGAGGCCAATAAAGATGTCAGAATTGGTGATAGATGTGTAAATGTATTAAGTGTTAAGATCTATCACGTGACCTTGCTGTCACACTATCACCTGTTAAGGTTCAACTTGGGGGGTGGGGGGCATTGCAAAGACATAAATATGTTAGAATTGGAAATTGATGTGTCCTTGATTGTGAGAGAGTGCCTTTAGGTTTTGTACTTGTAAAGAGTAGTAAATTTAGTCTGTTGTCATGCTCCACTGGTCTCCTCTCAAGCATGAGTTAAACAGCATATTTTTCTTAGAGGTGTTCTGTCAGAGATCTCCTCTGATATGTTGCATAGTATTACAATGCATTAATTAAAAAAAAACGCATTAGAACATAGTGGATGTATAGCTCTATTTGGTGAGAGATAAAAGCCCAGCATCCCTGGGGAGTCCTGGGGAGGTGCTTGTTCCAAGTGTTGTAATAATTTATAATTCAGCAGTTTTCTTTTTCATTCTGTTTTTGAAGTTTCTTTGCAATAAAGCAGCTACTTTGAGGTCACCCACTGAATGTCCTGGAAGGTTGACGTGTTCTCCTACAGTTTTCTGATTCCTGATGTCAGATTTGTGTCCATTTATCCTTTGGCATAGCGTTTGACTTGTCTGCTCTATGTAGAGAACTGAAGGGCATTGTTGACACTTAATTCCATATACAATGTTAGAAGATGAACAAGTGAATGAACATGAGATGGTGTAGTTGATGTGGTTAGGTCCAGTGAGTGTGTTGTCTGGGTGTATATGGCAGCAAAGTTGGCATAATTATTGCAAGCTCTGGTACAAGTGTCTGTGTTCAAAAGAGATGTTGCATTATTGTGTGTGAGGAATTCTTTGAGGTTGGGGAATTGTCTGTGTGCAAGAAAAAGTTTGCCCACCAGTACTTGAGAAGGAGAGCTGTCATTGTCCGATAGAGCTTGTAAGTCATTGATGATGTGTTGAACTGTTTTGAGCTGAGAGTTGTACGTGACCACTAGTGGTGTTCTATTATTGTCTTTTTTGGGTCTGTCTTGTAACAGGTGTTCTCTGGGTACCATTCTGGCTTTGTTAATGTGTTTCCTGACTTCATCAGGTGGATCCTTTAGTTCCAAAAAGGTTTGTTGTAGATCCCTCAGGTGAGAATCTCTGTAGGTTTACATGTAGGTTTATATAGTTTTGCCATTATTGAATACCCAGCTAGTTTTTCCTTCCAAATCTGTGGCAGCCATTAACATATATTTAAATAAGTCTTGTGAAGCTTTTTCTAAATTGTCTGGTAAAATTCTTAGTAGCATAATTTCACCTTTAATCAGGAATTTAATTTTTATTTTATTTTATTTTAAATTTCAGCATGTGTATTTTTCCAGAATCTCTTTGTCTTGGTGCAGGTCCACCACATATGGTAAAAAAAGTGCCTTCTATATCCTTACATTTCCATTTTGTAATTCTTATCCAATTTCTCAATATCTTTTGGCATGACATACCATTGATTAGTGCTTGGCAGACTGTGAATTTTATGCCCTCTCTCCATAGGTTTCCCCAGCATTGGAACAGTATTTTCCCACCACAATTTTCCACCCATTTAATTATACAGGATTTTACATGTTCTTCCTCAGTATCAAATTGAAACAAAAATTTGTAGATTCATGCTAATAGATGACCTTTAGATTGTAGAACAATCTTTTCAGATTTTGTCAGATCTTTTATAACACCTTTTTAGACAAATGTCTATTTTTAATCTAGAAGTAATTTGAAAGTGAATTTACCATCATATCTCCTTCCCTTCTTCCTTTTCTGCTTCTTGATCTGCAACATAGAGGGTAACTTTCAGAACTTACAGCATCAACTACCACCAGCTCTTTGGGGGGGCGGGGCGGGGTGAGGACTCCCTTCAGAGCTGATGGGCCCTTGAGAGGCATGTGGGGAAGAGGTATATACCCATGACTCCCTTTAGATTCCTGAAACTTAAAAGAAAAAAGAAACTTTATTATGCATACAGAATTGCATACTGTTGCCACTGGGGCGATATGTCTTCTATAGCTGTCCCTGGTGCACCGAGTCCTTTCTGACTATGATTTCCTTCCCTTCCCCCTAGTCTGCCCTGGACTGGTGGCCCAAGATTGATGCGGTGTATTGTCATTCTGTGGAACTCCGCAGCATGTTCAGTGAAACTCTTCACAAAGCTCTGCAGGGCTCTGGCGTGCACACACCAATACGCATGACAACGGTAGGGAGCAGGACTTTGTTCGCAAATACTAGCAGCAATTGTGGTGTTTTAATAGTGTGTTCATGTTATTCTTATGGGCCTGTTACTGTAGAAGGTGGTATTGATATTGTGGTCCTACGGTAGAAGAGGGTCACACCTGCTGTTAGGCTGAAATGCTTGTGAGCCAGTAAAAGGTCAGTTTCCCTCCCCTCTGCATGGAAGTGGAAGGGAGTGAAACTGATCAGTTTAATGGCTGGAAAGCATTTTTGCCTAACAGCAGATGGGCTGCCCGCTGGCTGTTAGGCAGAAATACCTTCCATCCATATAGCCTCTCTATTTCACTGGGGAAGGGGGGAGGGATGAAAATAGCAGGTGAAATAGCTGCCAAGCCACCAGCCATTTCAGTATGACAGCAAGTGAGAGCCCAGGATCTGCTGTTATGCGGAAATGCCTTTCAGCCATTTCGTCCCTCCATTTCGCTGCCTCCCGCTTCTGAACGGGGGCTAGCAAAAAGAAGGGGTGAAATAGCTGCCAGCCCTTTCAGTCTGACAGCAGGCAGGCACCTTAGCCCCACTGTTAGACTGAAATGCCTGTTAGCCCTTAAACAAGTCAGTGTCCCTGCTCTCTGTCTCCAAGCCTTTCAGCCAGCCCCACACTGCTGTTAGGCTGAAATGCCTGCGAGTCCTTAAACGAGTCAGTTTCGCTCATTTAACTCAGTTCACTCATTTTAAAATGCCTGTGAGTCATTAAACTAGTTAGTTTAACTTCTCTCCACTTGGAAGCAGAGGGGTGGGAAACTGGACAGTGTAATGGCTACCAGTCAAAGGCGAGCAAAACCCATGGGGGGTGGTGTGCCCTTCTGCTGTTAAGCAAAAATGCCTTCCAGCCTTTTAACCAGGCAGAGGGGAGTGAAACTGACCAATTTAATGGCTGGAAGTCATTTCTTCCTAACAGCGGACTGGCATGCTGATCCTGCTGTTAGACTAAAATGCCTTCCAGCCATATAACCCTCAGTTTTGCTTCCTGCCATATCAGCCTAACCGCAGGCCTGCAGGTCTACTGTCAGGCTGGAATGCTTGCAATCCCTTTAAATTGGTCAGTTTCACTGACTGGAAGGCAAATCCTGCTGTAAAATGGGTGCTGACCAGTGTTCCCTCTAAGCTGAGTTAGTGTGACCTAGCAGACAGATTTTTAGCCTTCAGCTCACACGTTTTTGTCTTGGCTCAGGAAAAATGGCCCCAGAGCACAATAATTTCTGCAGGAGCTCACAGCTTTAATGCCAGGAGCTCACAAAGTAGAATTTTTTCTCACAAGACTCTGCAGCTTAGAGGGAACCTTGGTGCTGACCATTTAATCCTGACCTGTCCCCAGTCAGCTATTAGGTTCAAATGGCCAGGGACCATTCTCCACAGCTGCTATTCAGTTTTGCCATTGAGCCAAAAAAAAAGCTGTATAATTTTGGCTTTTATTCAGAATCATCTATTCTGTAGCTGAATAGCTTCTCAACTTTGCATTTGACTTAGGAAATACCAAATAAATACTGAACTCTGCTTAGGATGTCACTGTGAAACTTATTGTGCTGTTCTGATATGTTTTCAAGCATGCCGTATGTAATGGTTTGCATTAAAAATATTCCTTTTACAAAATAAAAAGGTGTGGATTTGGAATAAGCAGTGCCTTTTTGACTTGTTCTATCCTTCTGTTCTCTTCCTTAGAGTCTTACCTTTAAAGAGAAAATGACAAGTCTTAAGTTTAAGGAGAAGCCCACAGATGTTGAAACCAGAAATTATAAAGTCTTGTTGTTATCTATGGTAAAACTGATCCATGCTGACCCCAAACTCTTGCTCTGTGTAAGTGTAATATATATATATTTTGTTTTAAACAAGCATGTTTGATATGAACATCTGGGTTGTTTTCCTACAGTGTTTGAGCTGAAAATGTGCAGATAGTTTCTAGCCAGGAACCAGATAAGTCAGAAATGGAAACGTGAGAACTAATACCTTGAAGCAATACAGTGAGCACTTCCTTATTCTGATATTTTTTACATTGTTTTGGCCCCTAGCCATCCACAAGCTTTAAGGCAGTGGTACTTGCTCAGTGACTCAGGAGCCACAAACTCCATCTTTCAAGAAAGTGGACAAGGCCATTGCCTGGTGAGGCTTGTGGTTGACAGGTGGTTCTCACCTGGAAATAGCTGCTGCTGGAGGATGGGTGTGCTGTGAGCCAGGGATGGAAGCAGAGGGCCCTTCTTTTCCCTTCTCGGCAGCCTCTGCCCTCTTATCCCAGCACTTGGGCAGCTAGCAGAGAGGGAAACTGCCACAGATGCCTGTCATGATCTGTGCTGTGAGACAGAGGTCTAGTGGGCCTAGGGAGCCTGTGAGGCCTGTGTTGCAGTAAGGAGAGACAGCCTACAACCCTCAGAATGCTTGGCGCTGGTTTCAGCCAATCGGTGTCCAAGT